>NC_036258.1:4428483-4511998 GCF_002742605.1 Olea europaea var. sylvestris | reverse complement strand
TTCAAAATCTAATAATGTTTGAGAATTTATAATATCAATATCTGTTATCATATCTATGTCTGTTCCAAAAGGTATTTCATATTTTGAGATACTTTTCTTTCTTTTTTCCAATTTATCTATTATATCTTGTATATCTTTTATGATTATTGACCTTACAATTCCTTTAGCGAAATTTTCTAATAAGTTTTCTTTAAAACATTTTAATATTTCTTGTGATGCATATAATTGTTCTTGATTTCCTATCTTATCAATTTCTTTTTCAAATTTAATTTCTTTTTTATTTTTAACAACCTTTTTTATATTATATGGTCCTCTCTTATATTTGGATTTTTCCATTTTATAATTATTCATTAATAATTTTTACAAATTTTTAGAAAAATTATTTGTTAGATTTTTTAAGGACTAAAAAAGAAACTTTTTATTATATGAAGGGTTGGTTGTTAAATTTTTCCAAGGATATTTTGGGTAGTTTCAAATTTCTAAAAAAGTCAAAGGTCATTTTGGAAAAGGTTATATACTATTTGGGCCATTTTCATGTATATCCCTAAAAATAAACCATTTGTCAAAAGTCCAAGACTTTGCTGTTCTGACGTGGCGAGAAATGGTTGGCTGGTCTATGTTCCTTTTGATGAAATTAATTTTATATCTCAGTCCAATTTTAACCCATGGACTATATAAGGGCATGTTCAAAAAAGTGTGATCTATCTGTTAGTTAAGAAGTAAAAAAATGACGATTGAAATAATGAAATATGATTAAAAATTAATTTTTTTATAAAAAATTGCTACCGTGTAAGCTTTTTTTTCTACTTTTCCCATTCGCAGGATTAATTACAAAATCACGTGCAATTCAAATTAGTGTATAAATATATAAGGGTTTGTTTGATTGAAAAAATGAAATTTTGATGGAAAGAAAACGAATTTCATGGAATTGAATCGCTTAGAAATTGTTTTCCTAGGAATTGTAAATTATTATGTTTGATTGGTATAATTTTTCGCGTTGAAAATGTTAAAATAAAAGTGTTTTTTGGTGATCGTTTGATTTTGTTTTACATGAAAATTGTCAATTAAATGAGTAGAATTTATTGGTATTGTGGTAAAATTGTTTCCAATGCCAAAAAAAAAAAAAAAAAAAATAAAAAAATCTGCGGCAGTAACCGGCAAAAGCTGAAATATGGCAAGAAACTTGAAAAATAAAATTTAGGAAAAATTTTGGATATAAAACAATAAAAAGTTGGAATTCCATTTTTCATGGAAAAAGTTCCCCAATCAAACCCTACCTAAGAATTTAATTTTGAAATATTCGATTTTAATTATCAATTTGATAGGTCTAATAATTCCACTTTAATTTTGATACAACAAAATTGTAAATAAGAGTATGATATATACAATCAAATAAACTTTTGATCTGTAAATGCCTCTTAAAATGGATGCTTCATAATTATTGTCTGAATAAAAGATAACTCAATGGTGTTAATGGTAATCTTGGAGAATAATTGTTGTTGGCACATGTAGCTGAAAATTGATGAAACTGGGTAACACTTGGATTATACTATTTGATCAATTGAAGTATGTATTTAGAAGTTGAAGTCTACTTGGCCATTTGACACATTCAAAAGAAATTAAATTTCGGACGAATATATTTGTTACTTAAATTATTGTGCTCTATTAAAATACTTAACATGTCAAGGTGATGAGAATATCGAATTCCATTTTTAAGGGAATTGAATTACTCGTACTATCGTCGAGCAGCTGAATACATGCAGTAATAATGCTCGAATTACTACCTAAATATACACTTAGATCTGAGATATGGGATCCAAAGGGTGATTAAGAAAACGTGAACCTCTAATCATGACCTTAATCCAATGGTCCCAAAAGTGTCCGCATCGCCAACAACCTTTTCACAACCACTGATTGAATAGTGGGAGGGTGGTGCACAATCACCCATCTACCAGCAGAAAAAAGTGCCACTTGGAGAAGATATCAACATCATTTAGCGCATGCTTGGTAAAATTAAAAATAAATCACAAGTGCTTTTTTAGTTAGTGACATAATTTAACAAACTTAACTTACCGAATAATATTTTGTCAATAAATATATTATTAAAAATATAAAAACTAAATGAAAATTTTCGTCGAGAACAAAATAAAAATTTGGACATGAAGAAGCAGTAGGATCATGGCATGGCAAGCGCCATGTTTGGAATAGGTCAAAAAATAACTTAGAAGCCGATATGTTAGTATTTTGAAAAAAATAATATTTTATATTGGATATAACGACGATTTTTCATCGATAAGAAGGCACCATCATGATTCTAGACAATATCACTAACGACATTGATGCCAATAATTGTTGACGAATGTGTATCGCTGATTAAAATAATATGATTTTAGCAATTTTGTTTGAATCAACAACATATATTAATTTAATCAGGATCACTAACAATTATTTTGTTTATTATTAACAATATTACTATTTGTAGTAATATTGTAGTTCCTCTTGAATCACGAGCAAATATTGATTTCAATGAGAGTCGCTAATCTTCATACTGATAGCTTCTCGTCGGTGACTTAAAGCACTGTCAGTGATTCTCCGTAACATCATTGATGATATTGCTCGATAATAGTTGAAAATGTGTCGATTATCACCACCAAATGAAATTCCCATCAATTATAAATTGATTTATTAAATTTTTTATTATTATTATTCTCGAAAATGTTGTATCAGCGATTTTGCCAAGGCCTCAAAAATACTTGTGCTGCCTCTAATATTGGTATTTTTCAATGTTTTAAAAATAGGCGTAACAAAAATTGGTTTTTCAATGGTTAAAAGCCAAACCAGTTTATTAACACATGATATGTTGGTTTACCCTGCGGGTTTTAACACCAAATCCTTGATCCTTAGGTTAGGAATAGGGGTGAACATTTTTACTCGAAATCACCCGATTCATAAGTAGAATCGGACTGAACAATCGTTTGGTATGGCTTCAATTGAAATTAGTTTGCTTTCACATCTTGGAATCGAGAATTGAATGGTTGTGATCCAGGGTATCGGTTATACTTTTCATTTCTCAACGTAATTTATATCAATTCATATTGCATTCGTGATAATTGATAATTATATTTAATTTTTGAAGCATACAGAATTGGACTAAAACTAATGGTTCCATAAATAAAAGTAGGGATCTATCTATCCTAGTTCGGTCTAATTCTCATATTTTCACCTCATGTAGAACCAGTGGATCTATCTTTACAATTGTCAATAAGAATCGATTCGATCTAGTTATTGGGGAACTCATATAGGACTCCTCAATGTCTACCCCCAATTACAATTGTTCTAAATATTCTACATGTTCATTAGCAAGAGGTTAGACCATATTTTCTCCTTCTAAGTTCGTAAATTATTTCTTTTTTGATATGTATTTATTAAATATCAATATTATGAAAATTAGATCAAAAGGATGTCTCAAATGAGAAAAACATCAGTCATCGGTATGAATTAGGTAAAAACCCGAAAACCCGAAAATATGATTAATATTGATTGTTCGACTTTGACTTACACTTAGATTAGTCAAACAAGCTCTTAATTCTTGACCTTTTACTTTTCCAAGTAGGAATTTTATATGCAAGTTTTAAGTTTGAGCCAAATTAAAGAACCATATTAAATGATGTAAACCGGTTTGAGTTAGCATTTTAACAGCATTGTTGATTCCTTGTTCTTCATCTATGTTTATTATTCCAACGCAGATGTTAATCAGAGAAACCCTTATCTCAAATTGTTTTATAATGGCAGCTTTTGTTGATAACTTCAAAGAGCCCAAAAACTATTTTCCTCCACTCAAAACACACCCCTATCTACCAAGGAGAGGACACTAGTCTTTGTATTTCTTTATAACACTTCGTGAACATTTAACCCACTCACCCTTCTACCTCTCACTCCCTCTCTCCATCTGGTTGAAGTCCAGTTTTTGCAGTAATCATTCAAGACGTTGTCTTGCAGTTATCAGGTGGGTACTTCTCTTTCATCCATTTGATGTTTTGATGATTTCAAGAAAGAGGAAAATAAGTGCTTTCCTTAGAGATTTTGGTGTTTTTTAGTGGTGCGTGCGGAAAGTTTACTTATTGATGTTATTTTCGTATCTTCGACCTTTATATTTGCTATTTACCTGTATGAACTCAATCCATTGAATGGTCTTTTTAATGTAGTGGCTTTAATTTCTTCACTGAATTATAGTTTGATTAACGACTTACTGGCCATTCAGAATGAATATACTGCACTTATTTGAATTTAAGAGGTGTAAGAGTAGGTTGCGATGCGCTTGGTGGTCCTGCTGCTCATTGGAAGAGGCCAACGCACGCGGACTTTTTTAAAGGCCAGGATGGAAGCATCAGGACCTCTGCAAAGGGGATGATCCGTCCCATTTTATATCCCTACATGGATCATCAATGATTCAATTGCTATTTTATAGTGTGAATTAACCAAAATTAAATTCTTTGTACGTAATAAATAAGTTGCTTAACTCTTTTGAACAATATTTTGGTCAATTCCATTTGTTGTAAATTGTAATATTTTAAACACAAAGAAATCTTTTCATTTTCAAATTTGTAATCTCGACAACTTGTAGATACAGATTAAGAATAATATGCAACAGCAATGAAATGGTAATAAATCAGCCTAAAGATTCATAGTGGACGTCGAAGTGAGTTTCTCTTGAAGCAGTAACGCATTGATCTCCAGGCAAGGCGGAAGGTCCATCTTTCAGGGCCAGGGATGAGAATCAATTGAATGCTAACATTGGGCCAGCGCTAATAGGCTGAGGTGTAAGCCGTTTATTGGAGCCTGGCCCTGATTGATCAGCTTAACCTGGGAAGTGCTGATAATCAAGGTAGGAACCTTGTTGTCAAATGGATGTTTGGGACTCCTAGCCCCGTGACCAAAGACGGGGTTCATTTCCCACTGAGTGATAGGTTGACTCTTTTCTTTAGTAGCCAATGCAATAATCCTGACAAAATAATTGAGCTTTAGTTTCTTGTAGTGTATGGAGGTACTGCAAGATTAGATGCATGATGAAAGACGCTAACAATTCTAAATTCTAACCAACAAAAGTAAATAAAAGATCAGCATAAGGGGATCAAAACGATTGATTCATCTTGTGTGCTCCTCCATATATCTTTTCTTGAATGGTTTTCTTTTTATAAATACCGTGTCTTCTTTAAAGGCAAAGTTACATTAGACAGGACCAACCTAATAATTCTTTCTCATGCCCAATATGGTAAGCATGATCCTACATTATAATTTTACTTCATGCAATTAAATACTTTTTTGTGTAGCATTATAATATTTACTTCATCAAATGGAAGTTTCTTATTCACACCGTTTTCAACTTTTCAGGAGGGAGGTTGAAAATGGCACAGATCTTGGCTCCTTCTGCACAATGGCAGATGCGAATTGCAAAGAACAGTGCAGATGTGAACCCATTGACAATGAAGACATGGAGCTCTATTGTTATGAAACAAAACAAGAAAGGTTCTGTCAAAAGTTCGGGAAGATTTAAAGTGTGTGCTCTCCAGTCTGACAATAGCACTATCAACCGTTTAGAACAGCTGCTAAATTTGGATGTAACTCCATACACTGATAAGATCATTGCTGAATATATTTGGTATGTATTCTTTCCAAAAGTTCCATATTGCATGTTACCTTTCAGGAAAAAATGTTCCATATTGCATGTTAAATTCCTTATATTGACATCCTTTTTTGTTTGTTTATATATTTTAGGGTAACCAAATAAAAAGTTTACTGAAAAAGTGAAATCATAAATGTCGTACCAGTCAATATTTTTTTTAAAGCTAACTGTAAAATTCTTTTGTGGTCTTGCTTGTGCACCATGACCATGGTTTTTCTTATCCATAACAGGATTGGAGGATCTGGAATTGATGTGCGTAGTAAGTCAAGGGTACGCACTGATGATTTGTTTCTGTATCTGCAACGCGTTGGTAATAATAATGCATCTGTTCTCATATGTATTTTCTTGTTCTAATTTCCAGACTATTTCAAAGCCAGTCAAACACCCTTCTGAGCTTCCAAAGTGGAACTACGATGGATCGAGTACAGGACAGGCACCTGGAGAAGACAGTGAAGTTATCCTATAGTAAGATCAAGTGCACATGGCGTTCATCCACGTTTCTAAGTTACTTTCTCCTATTGAGCTTAAATCTATTTGAATTTTCTCTTCAGCCCCCAAGCGATCTTCAAAGATCCATTCCGTGGTGGTAATAACATCTTGGTGAGTTTATCCATTTGGCCATTTGTGTTTCATTTTGCTTGGCTACTATTGAATTTCACGGAAATGTGTTCTTATGTACTAACATCTTGGTGAGTTTATCCACTTGGCCATTTGTGTTTCATTTTGCTTGGCTACTATTGAAATTCACGGAAATGTGTTCTTACATACTTGAGGCACACTTCTCAAATGTAATAAAAATGCGGCTTGAAACAGGTCGTATGTGATGCATATACACCAGCAGGTGAGCCAATTCCAACAAACAAGCGACACAGAGCTGCTCAGATTTTTAGTGACCCGAAGGTTGTTGCTGAAGTCCCATGGTAATCTTTCTTTCAATTTTTTCTGTCCCACAAAAATCTTTCCTCACATTTCCAAAACAGACTTGAAAGGCTTAGAAAAGAATCTGAATATTTTTTTCTAACATTTTATTTTCAACTTGAATAAGGTATGGTATTGAGCAAGAGTACACCTTGCTCCAAACAAATGTGAAATGGCCACTGGGTTGGCCTGTTGGAGGCTACCCTGGTCCTCAGGTAATAATGTTTCTGCAGTTAGGCAAATTTTAATATTCCGTATAGAATTTTGTTGCTTACATCAACTTTTTTACCCCTTTCTGTTTTTCAAAGGAAGAGATTATGCCGATAGATAAACAGAATGCTCTTAAATCTACGAAATGGACAAATTTTACAAGTTCTAATGACATATATGACCAATTATTTGACAATTTCACTGTTTGGGGAATTTTTAGGGCCCTTACTACTGTGGTGCTGGGGCAGACAAGTCATTTGGTCGTGACATATCCGATGCTCACTACAAGGCTTGCCTGTATGCTGGAATTAATATTAGTGGCACCAATGGAGAGGTTATGCCTGGACAGGTCTGTTTCTTCAACTCTTCGTCTTTCTTGAATGAACATGAATATCAGTTGCAATCCTCTAATAAAACATTGGCGACCTGTTTGATGCTTTCTACAGTGGGAATTTCAAGTCGGTCCCAGTGTAGGAATTGAAGCTGGAGATCACATCTGGTGTGCTAGGTATCTACTTGAGGTATGTTTTTGTTAGTTTATATACTTGTTAAAGATCTTGTTTCTACAGTATTCATTCTGATCTGCTATAATACACTGACATGGACACGAGTATCCGACACGTGTAAACTAACACGTTTTTTAAAAAAAAAAAAAATACTGACATGACATGTCGACATGTTGATTAAATTCTTTAAACTTCTTTATTTATAGATAAATTTATTTTTATATTTGTTATTAATTTTCTTGTTGAAATCTTTTAAAAACGAGCATACTTATATGTTATTTACTTATAACTTTGGATTAAAAATATTTAATATTTCTAATAAAAAAGAAAAATGATCACGTTAGAATGTCCAAGGAGTGTCGATATCCGACACGTGCTGACACGTTACCCTAATTGAAGTGTCTGAGCAATAAAGCCGATCTACTATTTTATTAGAATTACATGAAGTACATAGAGGGTCATTTCAACTTATATATCAACGTAAACAAAATGGGGGTCATTCTTATCATGAAACCATAAGGGCACGTACTGTATGCAGTATTAGATAGGGCTAGACGATATAGCTGTTTTTTCGACCTTAATATTATCTATTGTCTTCTACTATTCAATCCACATTATCAAACATTCCATAAGTGCATGATAGAGCTGTAGTATTTTTTGGTTTCTTGATTGAAGTACGTCTTTTGAGTCAACACAGAAAATCTGCATGAGCATGTTTTGTTAATATTTGTGGTTCCATCTTAAAAGGCTCACCTTACAAAGAGGAGTAGCTAAAACCCTTATAAGTTGGTATATATTTCTATCCTTATTCGATGTAAGATTTTATCTTTTAGCATGTTCCCGCAAGATGGTGACTCGTTTGAGCAAGCCAATTTTGAAATTCGTGTGCTTTTTTTGAGTTTTAATCGGATTGAATTGCTCGTTGGAGTTTAGTGGGCTCTGATATCATGTTAAGATTTGGGGGTCCATTTTAAAAGGTCAATCTTGTTAAGAAGAGTAACTCAATTCTTTATAAGTTGGTCTATATTATCATCTTTATTTGATGTGGGAATTATCTCTTAACATGCTCTCACGAGATGGTGGCTCGTTTGAGCAAACCAATTTTGAAATTTGCATGCTCATTTTATTAGTCTTAATCGGATCAAATCGCTCTTTTGAGTTTAATGGACTCTGATACCATGTAAAGATATGATATTCTATTTTAAAAGGTTAACCTTATTAAGAGGAATAACCCGAACCCTTATAAGTTGATCTATATTTTCATCTTTATTCGATTTATCCCTTAATACGTTTATGATGTTTTCACAATTAAATATCTTTATAGAGAATTACTGAACAAGCTGGAGTTGTTCTCTCACTTGATCCTAAACCAATAGAGGTATTGTTGACTTCGTTTCAATAAATTTATTTTTCTTGATTTGTAAGATATGGGAAGTCTAATCTACGAGTACACTGGAATTTCCAGGGTGACTGGAATGGCGCTGGATGCCACACCAATTACAGGTATTCAATTATTTTGTTAATATTAGGTCAAGTATAAGCCTAATGTGTTCCAGTATACAAGTTCAAGACAAGTCGACAACTTCAATAATATGCTTGCACCTTTCACCAAGATGCAATAATTTGTCTAATTATATGAATTCACAGCACAAAGACTACGAGAGAAGAAGGAGGATTTGAAGTAATAAAGAAAGCAATTTTGAATCTCTCTCTTCGCCACAAAGAGCATATCAGTGCTTATGGAGAAGGAAATGAGAGACGGTTGACAGGAAAGCATGAAACTGCCAGTATTGACACATTTTCATGGGTATAACCAATAGTTCTAAACGTAGCATCTTTAGAAAGATAACTTGTTTTCTGACTTCTTACTTATATTCTCTGCCAAAACTTGCAGGGAGTTGCTAATCGTGGTTGCTCAATTCGTGTGGGGCGTGACACTGAGAAGGAGGGCAAAGGTACCCATGATTAAAATTACCCTTAATTGCTCTTTCCACACCTCCCGGATTTTGGTGACAGGCAATATCAAAAAAATAAAAATAAAAATTCCTGCCTGTCGTCTTGCCCTGTCCAATTATTCATGTGAAACATGTGCTTAGTGTACTAATGAGTTCATCATGCTTCTACTATACAAAACACCGTGATTCATTAATTTTGAGAGAACCAATAGTTTGACAGAGAAGAGTAGATTTATTTACAAGCAAAATAAAGAAAAATTACATCTTCACTGTCAACAGATCCGACTATCACACTACTGATAAGATGTTCCTCAAACCCATGAGTTTTGAATGGTAAAAATGACAAAAGTTCTTGTTGAACCACCTTATCTAAAGCTTAAATTCTTAGAGATTGAATTTGTTTTTTTCATCGAACTTGTAATACGTGCACAATATTTATAAATGGGCAATAATGAGAAACAAATCAGGATCTTTTTTGTGATCTGATAGAAACACCTTGTCTTAAAGTTCAAATTTTTACAGAGATGATAATTTTTTTTATTTAAATTGTTTCTTCACGAGTTCTATTGGAAGCCATCCTGCTTATCAATCACGGTTATTTTCTTTCGTTCTAGGTTACCTGGAAGATAGACGTCCAGCTTCAAACATGGATCCCTACGTCGTGACTTCATTACTTGCCGAAACTACTCTATTATGGGAACCAACACTCGAAGCTGAAGCCCTTGCAGCACAGAAGCTGTCGTTGAAGGTGTAGGCCGTTTGATGTTAAGGTACCTGTGCTTGAAGAGAATACATGGCACCATTGAGTTCACAGGCACAGAGTTCGTTCCCTTTTCATCGATCCCTTTCAAGAAATCTTTGTAAATAAGGAACCTAAAATTAGCAATGGCCACCCTTGAGCTTGAAAGATGGTCCCTTGAATTTGAGATTTGTAGGGATTTTTTTTTAGCTTTCACGAATATCTAGGAGAAGTTTCAAGCTATTTTGCTTTGCCATTTGCAATGGCATTGCTGTGAAGACTTATTTATTTATTGTCGCAAGTTTAATCATTCAATAAATTCTTCTTCAATCAAGAATGTCTTAAATTTTAAATGTGCGTTCTTTAACATCTTTAGTTTAGATCAAGTCGTTCGATGTGGAATTAGAGCAGGTAAAAATCTTTATTAAAGCCTTATCGTTCTAGAAATTGTGCACTTATCGTACGTTCAAGAAAAAAAAATTGACATGCATGTGAGGTGTATTGAAAATTAAATATATATTAATTATGTATTTTTATATGATAGCTTAAAGTCAGCCGGCCTTCCGGAATCGGGGTGGGGTTAAGCAACCGGGACGGGACGGGATCCATGCTCCCGCCTGACTATTATATTTTATTTGTTTTATTTACAATTTAGACGTTATTTTAAAAAAATATAGAAAAATTAAATGAATAAATAACGAGACGGTAAATGGGGATACACCTTGACTCTTAGAATCCCAGCAGAGCAAGGATGGGAGGTTGCCCAGCCCCATCATGCCTCACCTCGCCCAGTTCAATATAGTATTGGAGCAAGCAAAACACTTGAATTCAAATTTCGCTATCACTCATATATCAATTGTACACACGTCGAGCATTACATAAAAAAATAAATTTGATTTCAAAGTAAGGGAAAGTGTTGTGTCGAAGTCAATTTAAATAAATAAGTTTATTATAACTAACAACTTAAACTTTTAAATAAAGTATGATTTAGAAATATGGAGGGTAGACCAACATGACATGACATTGTTGTCGTTGAAGATCTTTCAGTAGATCTAGCAATCAAATTCTTTGGGAACAAAGCTTGACGTCGTATCAGGCCAAGGATAAGCAAATTTTTTGTCTTACTGTACAAATAAATAAAAAGGCAATTTACTACAACATCTATAAATTGTTTTAATTCGAAAGACAGGAAATATTCGTTTCCCTTTCATGAGGCTAAACTCAGAACAAAACCAAGGAATTCTAGCCACTTCTTTGAACTGAAGATACTCTTTGCGATCCCTATAAAATTATCATTTCATATTGGGCCTTTTTATTGGACGTGGACGAGGCCCATTAAAATTTTATCGAAGTTAACAGAGGCTCAAGTAGCAGCTAAGTAAAACCCCCAAACCGAGAATCTCCAGAGGCTAGCTAAAGTGCCTTCAAATATACCTATCGAGACCCCAAGAGGTCCAGCTGAAGTGCCTATAGAGGTACCCATTGTTATGCCTATAAAATTACCTCATGATGGGCTTGGACTTAGGCCCGCTTTGCATAACCTTCTTGGTCCAGTTCAATTCATCTGTATATATGTTTATTGACAAGTGTAGTTTTTGTTATAAAAGTGAAGAAAAGAGAATAGAGCATAGAAAAATCGATAGATTTGTGTGTTTTATTAAGAATCAAAACCCTGTATTTATTGGGCAGAATTAGGGATATAATAGTAATTATTGCTAGAGCTGTAGGAGTGTAATTGTCATTCACCTCTAAATCCTAATAATATTTTCTTTTACAACACTCCCTCTTGAATGATACATTACAAAATATGTGTCTCGTTAAAACATTGTTTGATAAAAATCCAATGGAAAAAAAAAATCAAACGAAGGAAAAATAGTACAGTTATTTTGGAGTACTAAAAATAAATGCTGCCTCATTAAAACCTTACTAGGAAAACCCAGTGTGACAAAATCTAAGCTAAGGAAAAAGAGTACAATTACTCCCCTGATGTTAATCACTGAAAATCTTTGAGTCGATGCATTCCAATCTCATGAATTAATTTCTTGAATGTAGATGTTGGTAGTGCTTTTGTGAATAAATCGGCCACATTGTCACTCATTTGTTGGATATCGATATCGCCATTCTTTTGAAACTAATGTGTATGAAAGAATTTTGGAGAAATATGCTTCGTCCTATCACATTTGATATAGTCTCCTCTAAGTTGTGCAATACAAGCTGCATTGTCTTCATACAAAATTATTGGACTATCCTTTGTTTAAATTAATCTGCATGATGCTTGGATATGATGGGTCATATTTCTCAACCATACACATTCTCGACCTGCTTCATGAATTGCAATAATTTCAGAATGATTTGAAGATGTAGTTGTCAAGGATTGCTTTACAGATCTTTATGTTATAGCCGTTCCTCCACGTGTAAACACATAACCTATTTGTAATTTAGTTTTATGTGTGTCAAATAGATAATCTGTATCTGCATATCCCACTAAAACAGATCCCGACTTTTGAGAATAAAATAATCTCAAATCAATAGTACCCTTTAGATAACGAAAAATATGTTTAACACCATTCCAATATTTTTGAGTTGGTGTAGAGCTATATCTTGCCAGGAGATTTACAGAAAAAGTTATATCGGATCGAGTACAATTTGTAAGATAAGTTAATGCTCCAATTGAAATCTTCAAGTGGATGAAATAGATCTTTTTTCACATCAAGCGATCGAACCATAAGTGATGCTAATGGATGTGCATTATCCATGAAAAACGTTTTAAAACTTTTTCTGTATACGTAAATTGGTGAACAAATAATCCATCTGCGAAATGTTCAATTTGCAATCCAAGACAAAATTTGATTTTTCCTAAATCCTTCATCTCAAATTCATTTTTCAAATAGTCAACAGTTTTGTTGAGTTTTTCAGGAGTTCCAATTAAATTTAAATCATCAACATAAACTGCCACAATTGCAAATCCACTATTTGTTCGTCATTTTTATAACCCTCATTCAACAAATATTCGCTAAGACTATTATACAACATGTGTCTAGATTGTTTTAATCCATATAATGATCTTTGTAATTTAATTGAGAACATAGTTCTCGGACATGTATCGTTTGTTCCTGGTATCTTAAGTCCTTCGGGGACTTTCATATATATGTTACTATCAAGTGAACCATACAAATATGCAGTTACTACATCCATAAGGCGCATATCAAGATTTTGTGATACGGTCAAACTAATTAAGAATCTAAAAGTGAATGGTGTCCATTACGAGAGAATATATTTCCTCATAATCAATTCCTGGTCTTTGTGAGAAATCTTGAGCTACTAGTCGGGCCTTGTACCTTGTGATTTCATTATTTTCATTTCTCTTTCGTACAAAGGCCCATTTATATCCAATAGAGATTACATTTTCAGGTACTCGAACCATAGGTCCAAACACTTTTCGTTTCTCCAAAGAATTCAATTCCGCCTATATGACTTCTTTCCATTTTAGCCAATCATTTCTATTTTGACAGTCTTTAACCGACTGTAGTTCAGGGTTCTCATTCAGTATAATCTCAAGAGCCACATTAAAGACGAAAATATTGTCTATAACAACATTATTTCGTTCCCATAATTTATGAGATAACATATAATTTATTGAAATCTCATTATTTTCAGACACTTGTGGTTCTTCAGGAACTGTATTTTCAATATCTGATTGATCAATCTTTTCTAATGTAACTTCCTCCGAAATTTTTGGTTGGTTTTTCTCATGTACATTTTTTTGGAGGTACAGAGTCTTTTGAACCAACTGGTTGACCACGCTCTAGCATATTTGAGATTCATTTCTTACAACAAATTGTCCTACATGGACATCAATTTTTGCTGAAATATTTTTTGTTGAAATATATGATTTTGTCACTTTTCTTGTGTCAACAAATATACCAGGTAATTGATTTGCAACTCTTTGCAAATGAATGATTTTTTCAATTTCTTGCTCACATTGATTGCTATGGGGATCAAAATGAGATAGAGTTATTTCATTCCAAGAAATTTTACCTTGTTTTTCAGGATATAGTTTTTCCCCTCCTAAAGTTGGGAAAATCATTTCATCAAAATGACAATCTGCAAAACGTGCAGTAAATAAATCACCCGTTAAAGGTTCATAATACCTAATAATTGATGGTGAATCAAAATTCATATAAATTCCAAATTTTCGTTGAGGACTCATTTTAGTATGTTGTGGGGGGGTGAAATAGGAACTTGGACAGCACAACCAAAGACCCGTAGGTGAGAAATATCAGGTTCATAACCAAATGCCAGTTGCAAAGGTAAATATTGATAATAGGCAGTTGGTCTAATACGAACCAATGATGCAGCATGTAGTATGACATGACCCCAAACAGAAGTTGGGAGTTTTTTCATAAGTAATGGTCTAACAATAAGTTGTAGACGCTTAATAAACAACTCTGCCAAACCATTTTGGCATATTTGAGATTCATTTGCTACAACAGATTGTCCTACAGAGACATCAATTTTTGCTGAAATATTTTCTGTTGAAACATATGACTTTGTCACTTTTCTTGTGTCAACAAATACATCAGGTAATTGATTTGCAATTTTTTGCAAATGAATAATTTTTTTAATCTCTTGCTCACATTAATTGTTACGAGGATCAAAATGAGATAGAGTTATTTCATTCCCAAGAAATTTTACATTGTTTTTCAGGATATAGTTTTTCCCCTCCCAAAGTTGGGAAAGTCATTTCATCAAAATGACAATCTACAAAACGTGCAATAAATAAATCACCCGTTAAATGTTCAAAATACCTAATAATTGATGGTGAATCAAAACCCACATAAATTCCAAATTTTCGTTAATGACCCATTTTATTACGTTGTGGGGGTGAAATTGGAACTTGGACAGCACAACCAAAGACCCGTAGGTGAGAAATATCAAGTTCATAACCAAATGCCAGTTGCAAAGGTGAATATTGATAATAGGCAATTGGTCTAATACAAACCAATAATGCAGCATGTAGTATGACATGACCCCAAACAAAAGCTGGGAGTTTTGTTTTCATAAGTAATGGTCTAGCAATAAGTTGTGAACGCTTAATAAACAACTCTGTTAAACCATTTTGTGTATGGACATGCGCAACTGAATGTTCAATTACAATTTCGATTGACATACAATAATCATCGAATGCTTGTGATCTAAATTCACCAACATTGTCAAGTCGAATAGTTTTAATTGAGTAATCAAGAAATTGCACTCGTAATTTTATAATTTAAGCAAGTAGTTTAGCAAATACTACATTCATAGTAGAAAGTAGGCAAACATGTGACCATCTGGTGGAAGAATCAATTAATACCATAAAATAACGAAATGGTCCACATGGTGAGTGTATTGGCCCACATATGTTTCCAAGAATTCTTTCCAAGAAAGTTAGAGATTCAATATTAACGTTTGTAGTTGAAGGTTTAATGACTAACTTGCCTTGCGAACAAGTTACACATTAATAATCATTAGGTAAAAGAATCTTCAGATTCTTTAAAGGATGTCCATGTGAGTTATTTATTATTCGACGCATCATTATAGCTCCTGGATATCCAAGTCGATCATGCCAAAGTATAAGATTTTTTGGGTTAACGAACTTCTGGTTCGTGACATTATTTGATTCAACCATTTTTATAAAAGTATAATACATGCCAGATGAAAGTGCATGAATTTTTTCTTTTATTTGCGTCTGACTAGATACGAAAGAAGTTATACAAAGATATTCGATATTATTTTCTTGTGTCGTCTTAATATGATATCCATTGCAACGGATATTTTTAAAACCAAGATAATTTCTTCTGAATTTGCTAGAATAAAGTGCATTGTTAATATATAATTTTGTATTATTTGGTAAAATAATACAAGTTTTTCCGGAACCTTCAATGATATTCGATACACCTGATATAGTATTGACATTATTCTCTTTTAATGTTAAGTCTAAAAAATATTTTTTTTGTTTTGAAGAATAGTATGTGTAGTTGCACTATCAATCAAACAGGTGTTTTGATAATCCATCATGAATCTATCAATATAACAAAATAGATATATTTTTAAAAAAATTGAATTTAAATTCAAAATGATAAGCATAATTAATACTGTGAAATTAACGATAGATAATAAAGTTCAAATTTCTTGTGAAAAGTAAAAACATATTTCAAACTAAATTTCTAAAATAAAGGGAAATACTAGAAACATAAAAAAAAAAAAAAACTAATCTATATCTTCCATCACACTACCCCCAATCAAATGATCAATATTTTCATTTGGATCAACAAAGAAATTGAAGACATCCAAATGAGTCACATCAATTGGACCATCATAGTTAGCAAAATTTGTCTCCACTTTTTCCTTTCCCTTAATTGATTTTTGGTAGAGATCTACAAAGTGTTTTGCCATACGATAGGTACGTGTCCAATGCCTTTTAATTCCACATCTAAAATAACTTTCTTCATGTACCTTTTTAGGTGTGCTACTTTCATTTACTTTGTGCCGTTTGAAATTATTGTCTTGTTGTTGATAATTTTGTTGATTATTTCGTCCATGGTTTACTCCGCGTGCACGTCCAAATCCACGTCCACGTCCACGTCCTTGGCTTGATATTGTATTTGCTTCAGGTAATGCAGTATCATTTGTTTCAGGCAATAGTACAGAACCAGTTGGACGTAACCCATGATTTTTCATCAACAATTCATTATTCTGTTCAGCAACAAGCAGGAAAGATATAAGTTCTGAGTATAGTCCTTTGATGATCAAATCTTTTAGTTAATTTTTTCCAAAGAATCTGTGAATCTTTCTCAATAAGATATTTAATTTTCAGTCTATCGTGAAGATGATGATGAAGGAAGATTAGTGCTTTTGTACGATCCTGCAGGGATTTTTTATTTCCTTTTTTTATTGTCTCTCCCAAACATTTTGAGACAAGATGAATATCAGCATCAAATACTCATGATAAATAATGTTTTCCTGAGATGGCAAGTGAAGCAAACTCAAGTTTTGTGATATTTGCCCTTTGATTAACTACACAATAAAGTAAAAGAAAATATAATTAGTTTCGAAGAAGATGATTAAACTTCACATAATAATTAATCAAGCAGTCAATATTAACATAACATAAGTTACGTGTTTTCCTTCAGGGATAAACACTAAAATAATATATTTTTGGAAACATATGCTACTTTAGGAGCACATTGTATTTTATTCTTATTTCTTCAAGATTAATACGTCAATATTCTTCTAGAATATCGAAAAATATAATTTATACTCTTCAAGAGCAAATAATATTTTTCAAGAATTTAATTATAATATTGTGCTACTTTAGGAGTTTCAACAAACTATTTATAATATATAGATCTTCAATTAATACTCTTCTAGAATATTAATTATAATGTTGTACTATTTCAAGAGCAACAACATGATAGAATATTAATTTAAAATTTATGATAGAACAACACAAACATTTAATCAAGTTAAAAAATATTAATTACCATAGAAATAAAAAAATAATTACCAAATAGATTGGATATGAATTTATATTTTACAATTAATTACCAAACATGTATTACAAAAAAATTCTTGAAAAGATATGCTTTAAAGTTATTTTTCACCATAAACATATATTTTACATCCACAAAAAAATTAAAGAAAGAATTACATAAATTAATACATCTAATGCTACACGTGTTACACAAAAAATAATATTTAATAATTCATATACATAAATTAAAGAAAAGTACAAATTGCTATTGCGCAAATTAACCTAAATTGACTCAAACTCATATTCAAAAATTGAAAACAAGAGGTTGTGCCACACGTGAAAACATGGATTAAAGACAAATTCTTTTGCATCTAATGATTGCAATGCCTGAATATGATTTAAATAAATGGATTTACAGAAATCCATGCAATTGACTGTCGCATAACTGAGAAGTAAAATTGTGAGGTAGAAATTAATGCAATTGTAGTGGGCAAAAGAGCCTCCAATTTATGATTGGTACCATGAAACACATATTAGATTTGAATTGGACGAAGCACAAGTTAATGTGTATGTATAAATAGAATTCACATACTACCAAATTAATTTTGGTACACGTGATAAATATTCATACCTATAAAAATTATTACCTTCACTAAACTTTGAAAAATTAAGCTATCGTGCTGATAACGTGTTATAAAAGTAAAGAAAAGAGAAAAAACAGAGAGAATTCAATAGACTTGTATGTTTTATTAAGAATTAAAACTCTGTATTTATAGGGTAGAATTAGGGATACAATAGTAATTATTTCTAGGGCTGTAGGGGTGTAATTGTCATTCACCTCTAAACTCTAATAATCTTTCCTTTTACAATAGTTTCTACACTTATTCGAAGTCCTAAAATATAATATTTTATTTTTTTGGGCAAAATACTACCTAACTTGTGTTATATTACATTTTATAAGTAAAACTTGATGTTTTATGAAGAATTGGAGAAAATAATGCAAGATTAGTGAGAAAAAGGGCAAAATCCAAAAGTCGAGAACTGAATTACAAACAATCCATAAATGAGAAGGCAATAAAATAAAGATCGAGGATATCAAGGATTTAAAGGAAAGTTGATGAAATTTTAGTATATGATTGTTTGAGAAAAAGGAAAAGAAATAGTTTGGGGCTGCAAACTTCAATCTTACTCACAGAATAAAATATTCTCTGATAGTTTTAGGAAATTAGAGTGTGTTTGATTACATTTATTTTCCATGAAAAATATTAGTTTTCCACCTAAATTCCCACTTGGGGTGTTTAATTGCTATTTTTTTCCATAAAAAACGTTTTTCAACTTTTGAAAATATGTCTAATTTTCTTTATTTTTAAGGAAAATATTTTCCTTGGATAGAGGTGGTTTTTATTTTCCCCAAAACAAGGAAAATATTTTCTGTTTTAGGTGATATTTTTCATGTCAATCAAACACACTCTTAGTAAAAAAGAAATCTTGCAACAACCTGCGTCATTTGCAAAATTGTGATTTTATGGACTTATTAATGATTTCTTGGATTTAACCAAGAGAATAAGCTCTAAATAGAAAAATGGATGGCTTTTAGTTTTCCATTATCCAGGCAATTTTATTAAGAACTTTTTTTTCTTTATTATTATTATTATTATTTTTTTATTTTTTGTCCTCATTTAAATTGGTTAAAATAGTGACTTGCCTCTATTTCATTGTGAGAAGAATGTGCAAACACAGCAAAAGATAATTCACCATTTTGGTATCGTTTGCAGAGAAGAAAGAAATAGAATGGAACGAAAATTCTCTATTACTTTTGCGTTTTGCAAACATAGGTGAACAAGAAATTTCTTGAGAGTGCATATTTTATCTTCCCTATGAGAATAGAAGCTTCACACGAGTCGTTGAAGGTTATATTGCTAACGTTGTATCAACAATTTATGCTACTTCCAATTAGTGTGGTGAAAAATGTTCTTTATTTAGGAAGTTTTAGAAGCCTGAAATTTATGTAGGAAACAAGTCGCTAGTGGATGAAACCAATTGTATAAGTTTTATTCAATTGCAATAGCCGACTATTGAAATTAATAACCACAAGACAAACGATTTCAATTTATCAAAAAAATTCCGTTTCAGAATTTTCCAACAAAAAAATGTTTAGCAACACAAAATCAGAAATATAAGTTAACTGCAAACTAAAACTGTAAACGATGAATTTGAAAGCTGCATATTATGGAACTACAAATTGCATGAATTAAATAGTAATGCGAAAATAATCTGTAGAAAGAAAATACAAACTGCAGCAGATTTCAAACCGAGGTCTGTGCGTGCAAAGTTTCCTTAAGACAGTTTCGCACCCTCACCGTCGGTGCTGGAGGTTCAGTTCGAGCGGCTGTCTCCTAGGATATAATGGTAATAAGCAGAATTCGAGCACCGGGGTCCTACTCCGGCGAACTGATCTAGTATCCGAACAATATCACGACAAGAACAAGACCTTACTGGACAAGGAATGTAGAAAAGAAGAAACTGTGTATACAGGAATGTAGGTGAGATTTTCGAGTGTATTAGATTGCTGGAGAATGAGCATTTTTATAAGCATATTGCCCATTAATATTGTGACCATTGGGAGTCCATTGGAGTTACTTCCCATTAACACTGTGACCATTGGGAGTCCATTGGAGTTACTTCCCATTAACACTGTGACCATTGGGAGTCCATTGGAGTTTTTTCAGTTTAGAAACTAAAAAGTCATTGAAGAAGGCCAAATAAAAATTGGCAAAACGTGGGCTCTCTGATGGGGCCATTTTTGCCTTGTTCGGTTCAACTTTCGTGTGCGCAGGTCGCGCCCGCACCCAAGTTCAATGTCTGAAGGCCATTTCGATTCGTGATTTGCACCCCCTGCCGCACGTGGAGAGAGCCTCTACGCTACATATGATTACACATCTCCAAAGCATAGCCATATATAAAGTGGTTTGAGTTTCCTTGGTTTTCCTATGTGGGATAAATGCATTTTTTTCCCACAAAATTACCTTCCAATGACCAACTTTGAGCTTCAATTTCTCATTCACCTGAACTTCATTTTTGGAAAATAAATACATGAAATCGATGTTCTAGCGGAGGAGAACACATATCAACTTTGATATTCCACATTGGACCAATGGGTCCCATTGAAAATTGTGCCAAAAGTGAGCCGCTCACTCAAATTTTTTCCAACAATCCCCCACATGAATGAAAATTGGGAGAGACAGGAAACGTGAGACACAAGACTTGGTGATAAAGTTCAGCGGTTGAATCCTGCATAGGATAGGTAAATGTTACCCTTTGAACCTTCCCTTGTGAAAACATATTTACTTTACTGGCTGACGAGTAGACGTGATGTCCTTGAACTATTCTGTCGTTTGTATAAACGATGATATACCTCACATATGATTATTCCTAACACAATCCAGTTCTCATTATGTTCGTTTTGGCCATGAACATATGCCTGGTTCTGTAAGAGTTCTTAAGAATTGAGCCCCACACAATTCTCTTAGAAGCGGCCCCACTTCTCTCTCCCATAGGTGATTTCTCATTACAAGTAACCTGCATTACTTGGCTCGATTTACGACGCATAAGAATCATTAAAAGCCTATTACTTAACCTTCAACCTTACGGGCATCACTGTTACATCATAGGAATGGACAGGAGGTAATATCCCCACAGTGATTTTATCAAGTCTTTACAGTTAGGTTTTTCCATTGAACCTAAATTTTGGGATCTCCAGTCAACTAGGTTGGGTTTTCCTTTGTAATGACTTATTCTTTCAAGGGCTTAAGTCCCATTCCTTTCAATGGTTTCATAACTAACTCTCTATTTAACCCTTTGGTTAGCGGATCCACAATGTTATCTTTTGACTTTATATAGTCAATAGTGATAACTCCAGTTGAGAGTAGTTGTCTTACGGTATTGTGTCTACGACGTATATGTCTAGACTTACCATTATATATGTTACTCGTGCCCTTCCCATTGTCGATTGACTGTCACAATATATGCAAATTGCTGGTATATGTTTTGACCCTCTTGGAATATCCTCTGAGAGTTGCGCAACCATTCAACCTCTTCACCACATTTATCTAGAGCTATAAACTCAGATTCCATTGTAGATCTGGCTATAACCGTTTGCTTAGAGGATTTCCACGATATGGCAGCACCACCCAATGTGAACACATACCCACTAGTGGATTTTGAGTCTTTTATATTAGATATTCAATTAACATCACTGTATCCTTCAATGACTAAGGGATATCTAGTACAATGTAGTCCATAGTCACGAGTATATCTTAAATACCTTAGTACTCTTACAATTCCTTTCCAGTGATCAGCTCCTGGATTACTCTTACTGACTGTGTAGGCTATGTCTGGTCTAGTACAACTCATTAAGTACATTAGACTTCCGATAACTCTCGAGTATTCTACTTGAGAGATACTTTCTCCTTTGTTTTTAGACAGATGTTGATTCGTATCTATTGGTGTTCTAGCCAAACCAGTATCATCCTTATGGAATTTTTCTTAAATCTTGTCCACATAATGTGACTGACTTAGAATAAGCCCATTTGATATTCTTGAGATTTTCACTCCAAGTATAACATTAGCTAAACCTATATCTTTCATGTCAAATCTCGAGTTTAACATATTTTTAGTGGATTCAATCATCTTATTGTCACTACCAACAATAAACATGTCGTCAACGTAACGACATAAGATGACATATTCATCTTTATTGTCTTTGACATAAACACATTTGTCACATTCATTGATTTTAAATCCACTCTCAATCATGACGTTGTCAAATTTTTTCATGCTATTGTTTTGGTGCTTGTTTCAAGCCATATAGTGACTTCACCAGTTTACAGACTTTCTTTTCCTATCCTAGTGACGAAAACCCCTCAGGTTGTTCTATGTAAATTTCTTCTTCTAAATCTCCATTTAGAAATGCAGTTTTAACATCCATTTGATATAATTCAAGATTTCGCAAAGCGGCAATCGCAAGTATCATCCTAATAGATGTTATTCTCGTCACTGGAGAATATGTATCAAAGTAATCAAGGCCTTCCCTTTGTTTGTATTCTTTAATTACTAATTTGGCCTTATACTTCTCGATAGTTCCATCTGCTTTCACTTTCCTTTTGAAAATTCATTTGTAGCCTAGTGGTTTGCTTCCTAGAGGACGATCCACTAGCTCCCATGTATAATTTTGCAGTATGAAATCTATTTAACTTTCAATGGCTTCTTTCCATTGAGGTCCTTTCCTGGAATTCACTGCTTCTTGATAACTTTGAGGTCCACTTTCTAGCATATAGGATAGAAAATTAGGACCATAAGATTTTTCTGTCCTTTCCCATTTGCTGCATCTAACCTCAGTCTCTTCTTCTAATTCTTCGTTCTGACTATGTTCAGTCATTGTCTCATATGTTCGTTTAGAGGAGCTTGCTTCCTCTTTGGATCTGTATAGAAATACTTCTTCAAAGAATGTAACATTCCTTGATTTAATTATCGTGTTTTTGTGTATGTCTGGAATTTTTGAATCATACACAAGAAAGTGATACACACTGCTATTATGTGCATAGCCAATGAAGACACAGTCTATAGTTTTCGGGCCTATCCTTACCTTCTTTGGTGGTGGAACAGTCACTTTAGCAAGACACCCCCACACTCGCAAGTGTTTAAAGGTAGACATTTTTCCTTTTCATAACTCATAAGAGGTCTTTTCCGATTTCTTTCAGGGCACCTTATTTAAAAGGTAATTTGCTGATAACACGGCTTTCCCCCACATGTTCTGAGGTAACCCAAAACTCATGAGCATTGCATTCATCATCTCTTTTAATGTACTATTTTTCCATTCAGCAACACCATTTTGTTGCGGTGAATAAGGGGCAGTAGTTTCATGTATGATACCGTGTTGTCCACAGAATTCAGCAAATGGTTCTTCGTACTCACCACCTCAATCACTTCGTAGCACCTTAATTTTCTTATTAAATTGATTCTCAACTTCATTTTTATAGAGAATAAATTTCTCTATAGCTTCATCCTTGCTTTTAAGCAGATATACATAGCAGTATTTTGTGCTATTATCAACAGAAGTAATAAAATACTTGTTGCCACCTCTTGTTTGTACAAGTTTTAGATCACATACGACACTGTGAACTAAATCTAGTGGTTCTGTATTCCGCTCAATTGATTTAAACGATGACCTTGTCAATTTTGTTTCAACACAAGTTTCACACTTATATTTGAAATCGTTATTGAACTTAGGTATGCAGCTAAAGTTAACTAGTCTTCGTAAAGTATCATAATTAACGTGTCATAGTCTACCATGCCACAAATTGGAAGACTCAAGCAAATAAGCAGAAAAACTTGCTTTATTCATTTTTGATTTCACAACCATTACACTGAGTTTCAACATACCGTCGGAAACATAACCTTTTTCGACAAACATTTCACATTTTGACAAAATGACTTTATCTGACTCAAAAATAATGCGAAAATCATGCTTATTCAAAAGCGACCCGGACAGTAAATTCTTGCGAACTTCTAGCATATAAAGCACGTTGTTGAGAGTCAGCTCCTTACCTGAGATCATTTTCAGAACTACTTTTCCTTGACCCTTGATTTCAGAAGTTGCTGAATTTCCCATGAACAACTTCTCCCCATTCTCAACAGCTTCAAATGTATCAAACATCTTTTTATCAGAGCACACATGCCTTGTAGCACCGGTGTCAATCCACCACTCTTTAGGGTTTGAACCCACCATGTTTACTTCAGAAATGACTACTGCGAGATTCAGCTCCAACACATCTTGTGCCATGTAGTCAATCACGTTTGCTTCTTTCTTCTTCTTTGATAATCTACACTCCGAAGACTTGTGACCCACTTTGTCACAATTGAAGCATTTTCCTTAAAATTTCTTCTTGACAATTCCACATTTCGGTCCTTGCTTGGTTCTTTTACCACCGGATGACCCAGACTTGTTTTTGTAGTTCTTACTACTTTGACCGAGCTCCACAACATTGGCTTTGGCCACACCAGGATTGAACCACTTCTTCTCGAAACTCTTGTTGTCTTCTTTGATTCGAAGTCTAACAACGAGTTCTTCGACGTTTATTTCCTTTCGTTTGTGTTTCAAATAGTTCTTGAAATCTTTCCACGCGGGGGGAAATTTTTCTATAATTGCAGCCACCTAAAAAGTTTCACTCAACATCATTCCTTTGGCATGAATTTCGTGAAGGATCACTTGGAGTTCTTGCACTTGACTGATAACAATTTTGGAGTCCACCATCTTATAGTCTAGGAATTTTCCGACTATAAACTTTTTAGCCCCGACATCCTCAGTTTTGTATTTCCGGTCCAAGGACTCCCACAATTCCTTAGCAGTTTTCACGGTGCTATAGACATTGTACAGCGCATCTGTTAGGCTGTTCATGATATAATTTTAGTACAGAAAGTCCGAATGCTTCCAAGCATCAAGTGCACTCAATGCTTGCACATCTCCCTCGCCCTCATTAAGCTTTGGAGCAGTTTCAGTCAAGAATCTAGCAAAATTCAAGGTAGTCAAGTAAAAAAGTATTATCTGTTGCCACCTTTTGAAATTCAAGTCATTGAATTTCTTCGATTTTTCTTCATGATTAATCGGAACAATTACAATTTGGCCAGTTTGGCTCACAACATGACTTGGCATTCTAGCCACAGTCTGAGCCACAACGGAGCTTGGCCCTTAAGCCACATTAGAACCCACAGCCTGATTTCCAGCAAGAACATTTTGAGTCACATCCATGTTGTTCGATTCGATTGCCATTTCTGAAAAGAAACCAAATATTAGTTCCAAGAAACAAAAATTCAGTTAAACCAAAAACGAACTCTTGTTTTCCGAATTCACGAACTGTCTTAAGCTTGTAGGAAACAAGTCGCTAGTGGATGAAACCAATTGTACAAGTTTTATTCAATTGCAATAGCCGACTATTGAAATTAATAACCACAAGGCAAACGATTTCAATTTATCAAAAAAAATTTCGTTTCAGAATTTTCCAACGGCTGAAAAAAATGTTTAGCAACACAAAATCAGAAATATAAGTTAACTGTAGGCTAAAACTGTAAACGATGAATCTGGAAGCTGCACACTATGGGACTACAAACTGCATGAATTAAATAGTAATGCGAAAATAATCTGTAGAAAGAAAACACAAATTGCAGCAGATTTCAAACCGAGGCCTGTGCGTGCACAGTTTCCTTAAGACAGTTTCGCCTCCTCACCGTAGGTGCTGGAGGTTCAGTTCGAGCGGCTATCTCCCAGGATACAACGGTAATAAGTAGAATCCGAGCACCGTGGTCCTACTCCGACAAACTGATCTAGTATCCGAACAATATCACCACAAGAACAAGACCTTACTGGACAAGGAATGTAGAAAAAAAGAAACTGTGTATGCAGGAATGTAGGTGAGATTTTCGAGTGTGTTAGATTGCTGGAGAATAAGCCTTTTTATAGGCATATTGCCCATTAATATTGTGACCATTGGGAGTTTATTGGAGTTACTTCCCATTAACATTGTGACCATTGGGAGTCCATTGGAGTTTTTTCAATTTAAAAACTTAAAAGTCATTGGAGAAGGCCAAAAAAAAAATTGGCAAAACGTGAGCTCTCCGATGGGACCATTTTTGCCTTGTTCGGTTCGACATTCGTGTGCGCAGGTCGCGCCCGCACCCAAGTTCAAGGTCCGAAGGCCATTTCGGTTCATGATTTGCACCCACCCTGCCCGCGCGCGTGGAGAGAGCCTTTATACTGCACATGATTACACATCTCCAAAGTATAGCCATATATAAAGTGGTTTGAGTTTCCTTGATTTTCCTATGTGGGATAAATGCATTTTTTTCCCTACAAAATCAACTTCCAATGACCAACTTTAAACTTCAATTTCTCATTTACCCGAACTTCATTTTTGGCAAATAAATACATGAAATCGATGTTCTCGCGGAGGAGAACACATATCAACTTTGATATTCCACATTGGACCAACGGGTCCCATCGAAAATTGTGTCAAAAGTGAGCCGCTCACTCAATTTTTTCCAACAATTTATGAGAAACAATCGAATTTCTACCTTTGTACTTTATCTTTATTGTTTTAGTAATTTATTTTTTACAATGCTCACTTTAATAACTATAGTGCCTTTAATGTTTCTGCAGGCATGGGTCCTTGCTCTAGTTATTCTACCTGTTAGGTCAGACATTGCAGTACGCCTGGGAGTAGTCATCTATCTAGCCTTATTGTGTTAGAGCGTGGGCTAGCTAATAGATGGGGTAACATAAGGAGAAAACGAAATTATTTTCACTTCTTACAAAATATATACACATCTCTACATCTTGGATAATTATATTCATTACACTTATGTTTGTGCAGGAAACTGCTTACGAATCTTCAATATTGTGTAGGACCAACTTGGAAGAGTGTCATTGGTGTGTGGATTCTTATTTATTTTGTTGCAATTAAAATACATGTACAACGTAGTTTAACAAAAATGGTTGACAAAGTGTGTGTTGGCAAGATCAAGGCCAATAAGTTTTGTTGCTTTCAAAAACTGTTTTTGAATTGAATGGTGTCGATTTTGCCAACAACTACTTTGTCAACCTTTTTTGTAAACCTACTTTGTAAGCATAGCACCACTCATTTTGTTGGGGCTAAGAGCGGATAGTGCACCTTCTCTCTTATGTTCAAGAACCCCACCATCTTCAATGACCGGGTTACCAAGCCTTCCAACATCGTTTGAGTTCTATAAATATGTACTTTTGAGAGCTTGTTTGGTACAACTTTTAAGTCAATTAAAATCAATTTTTTGACCGTTATTTCACTATTCCAGCTGTCATTTTTGAATTCTTCTGTCAAATTTAGGACCTACTTTATCTCTAACGATCAAAAATCAATTATCAAAATTCCTACTAAACAAGCATTGAAGTTTGGGCCATTGCAACTTACAAGAAAGGGTTTATCAGCTGCTAGTACGGCTGCATGTTTTTCTTTCACTGTAAGTTGCATCTATTCTACTTATATACTCTGTTTAAATAGAACCGTTCGTGTAGGTTTGTGAGGTATGCAGCTCATACATTATTTGTGTAACTTGGTATGTAATTGGCAAACTTCTTGCGCAAGATGAAGTGTATATGGTTAACACTGTTTCTTAAACCCATATCTTAGAATTCCCCGGTCTCATTGGTTTATGGTAGCAATTCTTTATACCTTTGCCTGCTGGAAGATATTGTTACTTATACTATATATTGTCCTCCATATATCCAAAAATCAATTATCAAAATTCCTACTAAACAAGCATTGAAGTTTGGGCCATTGCAACTTACAAGAAAGGGTTTATCAGCTGCTAGTACGGCTGCATGTTTTTCTTTCACTGTAAGTTGCATCTATTCTACTTATATACTCTGTTTAAATAGAACCGTTCGTGTAGGTTTGTGAGGTATGCAGCTCATACATTATTTGTGTAACTTGGTATGTAATTGGCAAACTTCTTGCGCAAGATGAAGTGTATATGGTTAACACTGTTTCTTAAACCCATATCTTAGAATTCCCCGGTCTCATTGGTTTATGGTAGCAATTCTTTATACCTTTGCCTGCTGGAAGATATTGTTACTTATACTATATATTGTCCTCCATATATCCAAAGCATTGTTGACCAGAAACTTTGCAAATGCAGGATTGTCGAGCTGACAAGGTTTAGGTTTCGTTTCATTTCTGATAATGCAGAGCATATATTCAAACTCATGATTTCTATAATTTTCATAGGTACGGAGATATCAACTAAGTATCGTGCCAGTACAAGACCCTGACATAGCAATTTGGTGGAAACAATCATTTGATTTAGCTCTTGGAATCTTAAACTGATCCAAGATACTGAAGTATAATTGTTGGTGGTTTTTGGAATTTGTGCATAAACTAAATTTTTTCAAGGGGAAAAGCATAAAATGAACCAAGACCTGTACATTTGAGATGCTACTAGCATTTCCCTCCCATTCTGCTTTACTCTGCTTGGACCTGAATGTTTTTGCTTTCTTTCATTTTTCTGGACAATATCTCTGATAATTGGGCAACTTTATTTTCTGGAAGATCTTTCAAATTGCGAGCCTTTGCTTGACAACCACAACACCGGAGTAGCTTGCATTTTCTCTTCAATAGTTCATTCTCCCTTTGGAGCGCATTGGTGTTCCAGTATCTGAAGTCATCTTTACTCTCATGCTTTCATTAAGATTCATCGACCTCGTGTTTGATGAGGTGAGATTGGTCATTTCAGTTGATGCACTTCTAACAGTTATCTGCTCGGCTTAAAGTAGAATTAAATAATTTTCTGGACAAAATCCTGAAACTATCGTACACTTTTGCAGGTCCGCAATGTGGCCCTTTGGATTGTATGTCGTCGAATAAAATGGGAAAAGTTGACAACAATCGATGGTATTTTATGACTTAAAATTCTGCTGCTAACCTTTTTCTATGCACTGTGAATCTGTGATGATGTAGACGTGCTTCTATAGAAATATTGTTACGTGTTCATTGTTTAACCTCCGACTTTAGTCTTGTGCGATTCTTTTGCATAGAAATAATTGAGTATTATTCCATAATCTTATTTGTGCTAACACATGCAATTATGCATAATAATTGTTTGTAGACACCTGTATAACTATGTATGCACACACAGCGAGAGGGAGAAGATAAAGAGAATCTTTCTTACAAGTCATAAGATTAGAGCCATTTCCATTCTTTCTTTGATTTATCTACCTATCCTCCTCCGTCCCTCAGGACCAACAAGGGTAGTACAGGCTGTTGTCCATCAACTACACCTTTTGGCCTGATCTTGGGCCCTTCTATAAACTTCAATGCTGAAATCATGGATTAGTTTTTGTGGGTAGGATTTAGTATATTATCTCGTATCCTCAAAAGGAAGTATTATCTCTGCATTGTAATACGCGGTTCTATTTTCTTGCAGTTTTCTTCACATACATCTGTCGAATCTTCAAGAATATCCATAACCACGCAGAGCAGATATCTCAGGTACATAATTTACCCTCTGCTTCTCTAATTTATTTCTTCATCTCCTTTCTTATATATTCACTTCTCAAGTTTCTCCTAACAAATAGACCACTCTACTGCTCCCTACCTCACTACGTTTTACTTATAAGCTTACCCAAATATGCTTGATTAAGTATGTATTTTCCGTCATAAGCTCTTCATTTTAGTGCATTGCAGGCGATGATTGTTAGAGGTTTTCGTGGAGACTACAATGCTCACAAAATTTTATTGTCGGCCGGTCCATCTTTGGCAATGCCAAGTATTATTTCTCTCTCTTGCCTTGTTGGTCTCATAGGTACTACTACTTTGTCCAAATACCTTATTGTTTGATACCTGTACTGCTATTCTGGCTTCATGCTTGGTGAAGTTCTCACCTGATGCTCGGTTATCGGTTTCTCTTCTGTCATTCCCCCGTCTTTTCTATTTATTCCTCCATTGTTTTGAAACTAACAGGCCAAATTTTTTGACTTATTTTCATCTTTAATATTTCATAAATAATTTTATGCACATGAGACATTGAGATATCTTTTCCTTTGAAATTAGAAGTGAGGAGAAACTAAAAAAATTGGGGTGGTAATAAGGGAAACAATGTCGAGAACAAGTAATTATTTATTTATTTTATGAATGCAATTGCATTAACTTAAATCATCACGAACAATTGGTAACATGAAAAGAGGATCACTGTCAACTCGAGTACAAAAAATGGGGTCGGACAAAGGAGAAGAGTTCGAATCAAAACAAAAATAAGATAAAACTTGATACTACTAGTCAAAGATTTTAATCTCTTTCTTAAACATTAAGTAGGTATTCAATATTTCTTTATATAAAAAGAAAGTTTTAAGTCTCAATTGTATTGTCATCCCATTTGGCGAAAGCCACAAACAATTAGGCTGTGATTGGTTTGGCGTTTTCGGGCCATTTTCCGTTTTGAAAACATGGAAAACGCGTTTGGTCCTTGGAAAATGGAAAACTAAACCAACCGCAACCTTACTTTCTTCTTTCATTAGCCAAAGAAAGTCCAACTAATAATCATGAACTGTACAAACCCATGCCAATAAGCAACCCTACCCAAAAGGAAGATAAAAGAAGGGGAAAGCACAAGAATATCTGAACAAACATGACCAAAGAGCAAGAGAGAAAAAAAACAGGAATTGCGAAAATTATGTTTGAAGTGAAGTAGAACAAGCAAGGGATTCTGAGAAAAACCTGATCTTGATGGCAGGTTCTCACTTCGGGAGAAGTTCACCATTGGTCCCCAACTTACTCTCTTAATAACAAGGTATTTGGTCACTGGTCGCAATGATTCAAATACTCCGCATCACTGTTAAATCATCTCTTAATACTTGGATGTCTAGTTTTGTGAAGCTAGATTTGATTCTCAACATTGAAGTCAGAAATACTTCCACGACGGTGGCGTGAGAATATAACGAAGATTGAGACCATTTTTAGACATTTTAAAGGCAAAATGTGCAATTAGATTGAAAGGTTAGATATTAGCTGGCTCCTTCGTAAGCATTGTGCACCTTGCGATTGAGACAATAGGTAGCGGACCAATAGTGCAAAGCAAAGGGACCTCGGTTGAGCTACCTCCATGATGTTTCTACTCAATAGGCAATAATATTAGCAATTTCAAGAATTTCTTGTTTGTTTTCTTTACAATACAAACTCATCAACAAAATCAGATCAATCATGCTACATGTACATTTTTTTTGGCATTAAGTTTAACATTGTTTTGAGGTGGCAAACCTTTATACATTGATTTTAACAACATTTTAAACAATCAATGACAGATTTTGACAACATATGGAGTGTCAAACTTAATATACACCAAGTGTGTACAACTAGCTTCATCCAAATCTGGTTTAACTCCTGCGATCTCCTCTGAACTGTCAAACACAAATTTGTACAAAGGATGTAGAAAAAATGATATGAAAAAAAATAAAAATAAATACCGTACATGAGTGCTAAATCAATAAGGCTACGCTAAGCACAATACACGCAAATGGAGGAGGACAATTACACTACCGACAAAATTCACTTCTTCATTCTGATTGATAGAGATATGAAACAGGTAAAACTACAAATAGAGCCATCGCAAAGCTCTAATAAGTTCATATAAAAAAGAGGTTCTATTTAGTTACATGGCTTAAAACCCACTTAAACTAGCCAAGGAAGGGATTGCAGAGTTCAGACTAGAGAATCAAGATAAAATAAAGAAGGAAGAGAATATCTCTGACCTGCAGCTGAGAAGTTTACTAGTTTTGCCAGCAGAGACTTCTTCTACCCTCCTGCATGATCTCGAAAGCGAGTTTGTATCTTTCCAAAGATGCTGCTCCTGCCTCAATAAAATTACGGGCTTCTTCTCGTAAACTCCAAAACATCAGGGGCTTGAAATCTTGAGAACCACCTGCTGAATCAGCATCTCGGAGTATTCCATATTTCGCATTTTTGGTCCATCGATGCAAGATATAGCGAGATGGAAGTTCCCTTATGTTCATTATTTGAAATACCTTCAAAGCATGCCTGCAAAGAACACCCTCAAACTCAAACATTTTACAACTACAACTGATATTGAGATTGGATGCATTAAAGGCAACGGTATTCCTCTCATCTCCATTTCCGCACTTCTGTACCAGATATCTACTGATGGCTCCTTCGACATTTATTTTTATTCCCGCATAGCTATAGCATTCTAAAAGCTCTTTCTGAAATACTTTGAACATTGTGACAGTGTAAAGCCTTCTACACTGTTCTTCTATGGGGTCTTTTGTGTGCAAAACTGCTTGCATATTAAACGAGTTAAAATCCTCCTTCCTTTCCTCTTCGCGGCGTTGTTCAAGAGCTTTCTCATATCTTACAACAAATTCATTGAGAGGTGTTTGGGCTGTCAATAGCGGACTGAAATATGATTTCAAACTTCCATCCACAGGAATGCCAGCAAAGAATGCGCCCTTTATGTGCAGGGGAACCCAACTTTTACGCATTCTGTACATCTCCTTCAACCAAGCATTCTCTCTCAAGTTATATTTATTCATAAGCATATTCCATGCAAAATCAAATTCACTAGCCGTTTGGCTCTGAAAAATGCAAGTTTCATACTCATATTTGAACTTGGCATCCAAGGAGAGTAATGCACCCAAGTTCTCCTGTTCCTTTGTGAGAATTTGCCATGCAGAAAATCGATGATATGACCCCGGAAAAACTTGTGCAATTGAATTTTGAATGGCCTTGTCCTGATCAGCTATTATAGACACAGGGCGGCACCCTGACATTGCCCTAAGCCATGCCTGAAATATCCAAGTAAATGACTCTTCCGATTCATCCGCTATTAGAGCACAGCCAAGAAGTACAGATTGCCTATGATGATTAACCCCAATAAAAGAAGCAAATGGCACAATATAATTGCTTCTCCGGTATGTTGTATCAAACACAATCACGTCTCCAAACTGAGTGCAAGAAAATCTAGAACGTGCATCTGCCCAGAAAAGACTCATGCCTTTACCATCTCGCATTTCCACTGCGTAAAAGAAATCTGTATCCTCTGCTTGCCGAGATTGAAAATAATCAAGAAGCACATTATACCACTCACTACCAATATTACTTTCTTGCACTCGTTTGACTAGGCTGAGGCCTCCATTTGTTTCAACTAAATCCAAATTTTCCAACCCACTGCTTCCTTCCTCTCTATACCCCTTTGATGCAACTGTCACTCTTCTACTAGGATCAGTGGGACTGTCAAATTCATGATTGTGTTCCTTTTGAAGACGATCGACCACCCACCTTCCCGATTCTTGTCTTTGTATTCTCATGTATGCTCCACAACCTACTCTTGAAGGGTGCTGATGCCCTTCCTTGGAGCACACAAATCTTCGGGATGTAATTGATCCATCATGTTTGGAGCGGAATAACTGACCTATCCTGACTTTAAATCCTGTAATGGCTGCATAAGCGTTGTAGAATTTGTAGGCTTCATCAGCAGAATTAAATTCAAGACCTTTGTATGGTTCACCTATAGGTACTGCAATTCCACCCATGTCGTCCTTTTTGACACGTTTGATATCGACAACAACAGATAGACCATCCTGCTCGTGTGATCTGATACCTGTCCTACTCGCCCCACCAGCTGATGACCTAGGAGTTGGAAAACTTTTTCGCTGAATCCGGGGTGGACAAATTTCTCCAGGGACTTCAAGTTCATGGTTATGATCGTTCTTTATATTGGCCAAAACCCACTTCCCAGAATCAACTTTTTGCACTCTTATGAAAGCAGGACAGCCAGTTCTTGCATTTGTCTGAAATCCCTCCTTCGAACATACAAATCTCCGAGAAATAACAGTACCATCAACTCTGGATCTATACAGCTGACCTATCCTAATTTTGAACCCCACTTGGGTTGCATAGTCACTGTAAAACTCTTGGGCCTCTTCTGCCGAATCAAACTCTAACCCCACGTGTGGTTCCATCTTGGATTCTCCTTCATCGTCACAATGGCCATTGCTTTTTCCAATTAATAGACCAGCTGGTTTCGTCCTTACAGTCATAATATTCCCCGATTCCTCTCTATTCATGTCAGTATCTGCAGTGCATGAGCCAAAAAATACACAAAAAGAAGCCAGTTATTTACAATCTACGACCAAGAATAGTCAATGTAGATATCAATCTGTCTTTACTCACTTCAGAATATTTTGTGGCAAAAATGGAAATAGAAGCATTAACTAATAAAGAAGTAAAAAATGACAAGCAAGCACATTTAACCAGCACTAAACCCTCAGTAAGTGCTATACAGTAATACTGGTTTTGAGCATAAGGAAGCAGGACAAATTATATTTTTGTACATCAATTTGACTAGTGCATATCAAAATTCCAACCTTAACATGAAAGCAAGACTCCAGAACACGTCCAAAAGGCATTTGTGCATGCAGAATCAGAGGGATTTATTCAGTATAAATAAATGGGGACAAAAAAGAAGTAAAGATATAAATAGCGAAAGGAAATTGGAAAATCATATCTTAGAGAAAATAAGTCAAGCAGCTTTTCACAGTTAATCCTACTAAAATTAATTTAGGAGTCTGCTAGACACTATCTAATAGAAAAACACGTGTCAAAAATTCAGTACACAGATAAGATTCGCTTAAGCACAATTTTTAAATACGTATCTAGCTCAGTTGGACATCATGAATGACTGAAATTTATATATAGAAAAAGTACGTTATCAAATCTCGATTCTTGACCAGCTAAGCTTAGATTCTATGAGCATTAACTTGTTTGTTAGATATCAAAAACAAGGTTCCAACTTCATTTGAAAGAGTAAAATACATTTTGTACCTTCAACTGTGGATAAATTATATTAGGCTCCCTGATTTCAGTTGAATCACTAAACAATTTAATTAATATTAACATAGCCAATTTGTTAATTAGCTGTTTGAATTGGCAACAGATTGTGCAAGGTGATGTGTTGGCATAAACACGTCAACATAACACTACACTTTCTAATTTGATACGAAAGGAGTTTTCACACTCCTATTTATTATTTTTTACCAGTTCATTAATTGTGCCATTTGCTAGCAATCATATAGCAACCCCAAAAAAGTGGCTCACAAAATGCCAAAGAAAATGGTAACTTGGAATCCTGTCCAGTTAATCCCGCAACTTAAAACTCCAAACAGAAGCTTTCCACGCCTAAATCAACCATTGACACTCTCGTTTTCCATCCAAGTAAATCCTTTAATTTATATAGTGTCCTTTATCAACTCATCCATGCATTTACTAGTTGCATCCTCAATGGTAAAATCAACCATATCCACCTCATTCATTGTCGCAACACCCCATCAATATAAAAAGGTAACCAAAGACAAATCATTGCGCTATAAAGGGAGAGAAGGATAACTCAAAATTATGAAATGAATAGATCCACCAATTATATCAGAATAACTATATATGTACCAGACAAAAATTTGAAAATGGACTAAAAGGGTGGAGTTTCACAAAGTAAATTGAGTTAAATGAAATCCTAGATTTTAAGTCTACAATCAAGAGAAAGAGCAAGCCCTGTCAGCTCACAAAAAAAATTATCATCCATTGGACACAAAATCAAATTCAACATAAAACCCCAAAAATAAAAAACACATTCAACAGAAAAAAGAAAACAAGAACCATAAAAAAAAAAATTACATAAAAAAAAGAAAATTTAAAAATTACGAAAAAATCAATTAGGGTTTTACCTTTCGCATATCGCTGCAGCTGAAAATTCAATTGAGAGTTTTTCGACCCCAAAATTATTTTAAATTCAAGTGGGTCACTGAGAAATTTCATACATTGTAACGTAAAATCGACTGATTAACGAGCGGGCCACTCAACTTTTACCTGAAAAAAATCTGATCATTTCCATCAAAAATTGAATTAGAAATGAAAATCTGGTTTACCTTTGTCTATAAATTTGCTGATTCATTGCGGTCAAGGCCGAAGGGGATGTCGATTTCCGAGTACTTTGGGTGGGTGGGGGTGGAGCTGAGGTGGAATTTTGGTACGATTCACTTTTTCTCTGTGGGTTAGAGAGAGTAAATGGAGAGAGAGATTTGTTTAACGTGGGGTCACTTCAGATGACGGGTGGCTTTGAATAGGCTTACTCCGTTTTGTTTAGCTAAAAATTTGATGAACTATAAATTAAAATTAATAATTAATTTTAATCTTAAAATATATGAGATTCATCCTTTTTATCAACTTTTATTGGAATTGACTAAAAATTTAATTTTTAATCAAACATTCATAAGTTGAAAATATACAAATTTGATTGGCAAACGTTCTTTGAAAGATAAATTGTTGCCTCTTAGTCGAATGATTAAAAATATAACACATTGAATTTAAAATAACGAACTTAGCTTATTGATTTTTTAAGTTAACTTAAACTCAATTTAATTTAGCTTGTAGTTACTTGATAAATTGAAATTGTACCAATTTTATATTTTTGGATGTCTTGGCCTAATTTATACACCATTTGTTAAAGTAAATCGATAGAAGTGTTTGGTCAATACTCGATTCCATATAGCGAATATGTCAAAAGGTAAGCAGTGGATCTTGGAATAGAGGAATCATTAAAAAAGGTGACATTTTGAGTTCAACAAGGGATATATATATTATGAAGAGAGAGTCCCACCACGAGTTTCTTTTCTTTAATCTTTCCTAAAATTGGTAAAAAAAAAAATTTTAGTGTGGAGTCTAGACATGCCAACGAAAAAATAAGGAGGTAATAAGCTGCCTAATTCACTCGACACTTCTAATCACACGACATAATGATTTATCAATTTATCGTACATACTACATATTATGTTCCTAAGGTTAACTTATCTCTTTGGTCATGAATGTTTTAAGATAAAACGCCAACTCTAACCACCATCTTATCCAAACCAATTCTAACTATAACAAGATCACGTGCTTGATGCTCATAATTTTATTTTTTTCGATTGTGCTATATGTGTATGATGATTTATATACATATTATCTGATGAGATATGATTGGTTACAATTTTTTCAACCAGATAAAAAAATAAAATTCTTCACTCTCTTTTTATTTTTTAATACCCATTTGAATGTAAATCATTACGTAACTTCTTATGCACACTAGTAACAATATTCTTTTTTGAGAAATATTTACCATCTTTAAGAAAGTATTAATTTAAAAGAAAGGCAAATTATATTTTGATCCTTTTAATGCATGAAATTTGAAAAAGATTGGTGAGAATACTTCGAAATTCCTGGAAAGTGCACACAATTTTCCATGATCTTCGGCGAAATGACCATTGAATTTCCATTTTTTTCTTACAAAAAGTTTTTTCAGCAATATATTTTACGTTGCTAATTTATATTTTCAATTTGACATCCTTTCAAATTATTTGTATTTTGTTAAATATGTATGATCTAGTCGTCAATAAATTTATGTTACTCTTTCAAGGATGATTCAGCGATCATTTGCACTCCAACTCTTAAATCAAATATCAGAAATTAAGTGTGAAAAAAAAAGGAAGAAGATAAACCTTGCGCCGAATTTTAGATATTGCATACCTTTTGCTTTTGCAGTTATATTTATAGGGTATTTCGATTGAGGTAGTTTTAAAATTTCGATCATTGTACTAACTTTTTTGCACTGTTATCAGATAGTCATCAACTTGATCACAATCATGGATTTGATTCCGTGTCTTTCGAAAATGTGTGGCACTTGAAAGCATGTCTCATACTTAGGATTGGCATAAGAACTTTCTCAGTCAATAACATCTTTACGAAGTGCAATGATGTCACCAAGTTTTGAAAAAAGTATTGGTGGACCCAAATTGACATTATTAAATTATTTCATTTTCTTTCTATCCTAATTTTATCTATTTATTTTTGTTTATTAATTTCAACATATATGGGCAAATTTGCATTGATGAACATATTTTAACTAGTTTATTATAGATTGGGTTAACATTATCCACAAAGAACCGGAATGCTATCAAAATAAAAGGATGAGGACATAAATGCTATTTTTTAAATGTTAGGGACAAAAGTGCAACGAATGCAAATCTTGCGAATAAATACTGCTATTTACCCTGTTTTTCTAGTAACCTCTCAATCAAATTATAATTTATATGGATACATGAATTAATGTATATTCAAAATAATAAATAGTTTTATCACCTAAAACAGAGAGGGTAAAATCAAATAAGAAGATTTATGCAATAGTTGTTGGAAAAATTGGCCGACTTTGGCACAAGTTTTGAGTGGGACCCGATTGTTCAATTTGAAAGATGAAAGTTGATTTATGTTCTCCTCCGTGAGTACATCGAAATCATATACTTACTTGCCAAAGTTGATGCTCGGGTGAATAAGAAATTAAGGCTCAAAGTGTGCCACTCAAAAGGGAGTTTATGTGGAAAAAAAGAATTTGTCCCACATAGGAAAAAGATGAGGAACTCCAAAGGTTATTGCCATTAATGGTAGCCTAGCCTATAAATAGTGGCTCATTTTCCCCATTTCAACACACACAAAAAAAAGAAAAAGTTTTCAAGTTTAGAATATATTAGAAATTCATTTGCATAGAGTTCTCTCTTGGTGATGGTGTAGTTCAGGCACTAGTTCAGTTCGTCGGAGTGGTTTCTGCGGTACTCGGAAGCTACTGATTTTACCGTTGTATCTTGAAAAACGGACTCTCGTTTTAAACCTCAAGCACGGACGGTGAGGGGGCGAAGGAAATAAAACTTTCAATGATCTGGTGAAAATTCGATATACGGTTGTCTGAATTTTGTTGATTTGCATAGTTGCAAAATTGAAAGCTTTGTCAAAATGATCTAAACTGTCTAAGAAGAGTTTGGGATTTAAGCGGTCCGGTTGTGATCCCCCTCCTCATCTGGGAGTTTTTTAATTGCGCATTATTCAAATTGACGAGACGAAAACAACATTTCTCGATTTTATCCACATACACTGAATTTCCTACAATAGTTTTACATATTCCAATTTATTTTTGAAGTATAAAAGAACTCGATGAATTCTACTATGATCCGATCTCTTTTTTCTCCATGAAACTAGTAATTCAATTTTCAATAAGAATCAATTTTGTTTTGTTTTATTTTTAGGATACTCGTGCCTAACCATCGGATGACCCAATATTCCCATTTGTTTCAAGGGACCATGGTCACACCTAAACTTATAAGCTGGGAACTTTGTTACAAAAAGAATTTAGAATGGTATGACTTTGGACTTGAGGCTATAGGTTAGGGATGAATGGTGTAATTTTTAATTATGCTATTCTTCTTCAAATTTTTTATCTAATTAGCATGCTGGCTCGTATAAAAAGCTATTCTTGGAAACAAAAGTATTTTAATTTCTTGTTAAATATCTACGTGATCCTCATATACGTTCAACTTTATAGAGTTATATTTTATTCACAAACTTGAATTGATGCCTGAAAATTCAAATCAAGACATTTTTACGAGGTCACGGTTTAGAAATTTTCATAAAAAAAAAAAAAAAAAAAAAAAAAAAAAAATTAGGAGAGTCGAGCATTTCTATGAATAAAAAACCTATCACACAAAGGTTCGAATCCTGAAATATGAATTTGACTTTTGGATAAGTGTAAGTGTACAAGTAGCCTTCCACCCTGTATCCTTGGAGGTATATCCCGTGATTTACCTCCCTCGCCGTACTTCAGGAGAGGAGTGGTGGGGACCAAGGTTAGGGTTTAACCTTTAAAAAACCAATTACACAATCAAGAATCGGTTATGGAGAGATTCAGTAATGGGTACTCCGGCGTAGATGACATGAAGGGTAACATAGACATTGAGGCCGGTGATGGGATGCTGTATCCCGGAATCAGTTATGGCGAGAATCAGCTCCGATGGGGTTTCATCCGCAAAGTTTACGGTATTGTTAACCCTATCGTCTAAAATTTTTGCTATCTATTAGAGGGCAGGAGTATTCCTTACAATAATTGTATTGAACAGGTATTTTGGCCGCCCAGATCCTCCTCACCACTCTCTGCTGTGACTGTTCTTTACGCCCCCATCAATGATCTGCTCCGTGGAATTCTGGCTTTATGCTCTTCCTCTTCGTCACCCCCTTCTTCCGTAAGCACATTATATATTCTCAAGTTGTTTTTACAATTACATAAACGTACATATAGTCATACACTTGGATACTAGTGTAGTTTCTATAGATGCTTGACCACACTGAAGGTCAACTGCAGATTTTGTGTGAAATAAGATTGTATTTATAAGCATTTTGACTGTAAAATGTGATCATCTTGGAGGTAATGGAAGAATGAGGTTCTTCGTTTCACAAATCTAGATCTTTTTAAGGGGACAAGTTCTCATTATGATTTGCCAGGAAAAAAATCTGTGAAAATAGGTTTGTTTCGTCATATACCGCTCCATATGATATAGGATTCAAGTCAAAAGTCAATGCTGTTTCATGGATGGCGAAAAGGTTTATATTCTTAGTTTTCTCTTTCCATCCAACCATGGTCGTCCATTCCCATGTATCCTAAGTCCAAGCGCTGAGTCTTCATTTGTGTATGTGTTGCTTGAGGCACAATAGCATCATGACACACATTTCAGTGCACTTGTCGATTTCCAGATATTTTGGGGACGGTAATGTCATCTTGTGATCAATGGTTTTTGCCCATAATGTGCTGTATGAGCAACTTTTTACTTTCTGTTCTTGGATTCCTAGATTTTGTTTTTGACATTATCTTTTAAATGCATTAGACATGACTGACTATAATTTGGTTATTATAATTACTAACTTGTACATTTGACTATAAATGGTTAATCCATCATTATATTATAAATCTTTTCTGATGCGGTTACAATGTTTACTTTTGTTGGTTACTATTCTGCATATGATCTGTTCTCTCTTTGTAGATAACTAGACGTGTTTATTTTAGTTTTCTTTTAGTGGATACTGCAGAAGAAAAGAGTTATGGACTCTTCTCCAATTTTAATTTCCCCATGGCCATCCTGGCTAGCTCCTCCTGTTCTATTATTATTCTTGACTTGACTTGACTTATCATTATAAAAACTATTCACTTATTCAAATGGCAGTGAGTACGTTAAGATGCTTAAGCATCATATCTAGATGCCTATAATGTGCATGTAATAAACATGGAGTTATCCTTTAGGAAAAGCTCTTTTTAGATTGATGATGTGATCTTTTACGTGTTATTAAGTCTTGGTAGTGAACCTAAATCTTGTGCATTGTTGTGGCCCTTGCACATTTATAAACAAAAGCACCCACTGAATTTCGTATTCCTCGGGCTCTTTACTGCTTCTTTGAGTCTCACTGTTGGCATTACCTGTGCCAATACTGAAGGTTAGTAGGTTTTCTAGGAATTTCGATAAAGTCTTGTGTCATTCATTGCTTGTTTCTCCCCTTACATCTAATGGTATGTCAATTCACAGGAAGAATTGTGCTCGAAGCCTTAATCTTGACATCAGCCGTAGTTTCGCTCTGACTGGATATACTTTCTGGGATTCTTGTTTGCTAGCCTTATTGTATTGGTTTTTACTGGTTTTATCCAGGACTCTCTCGCTCTCTCTCGGTTATTTGCATCTAGTAACACAACTATACTCGTCATTACGTAATCTGATAAACTGATTTTTCTGATTATGCAGATGTTCTTCCCACTTGGATTCTATTGCCATCTATAATGTAATCAGTGCCATAATTTTCGCTGGGTACATAGTTTATGACACTGACAATCTGATCAAGCGCTTCACATATGACGAGTACATATGGGCATCTGCCACTCTTTATCTCGATGTTCTCAACCTGTTTCATACCATTCTGCGGATGATTAGACAGGGAGACAACTAAGATGATATGTTACCACCTGAACTGTGGTTCATCGTAGATGGTCTTATAATGTTTTGCTTTATCGTTTAGTTACTGACCTAAATGCAAATTGTACGTTTCCGCGCTTGTGCATATATTGCTACTTACAGGTTTTACATTTAAGAATTTAATGTTCTTATAATATGGATAATTGTAATTTGCAATTCTAATGGAGTATAAATGAATACTACTATCATTTCCTTCAAACCAAAAAAGAAAAAAGAAAAGCGCAATTCAATATCAGTTGCTCATAATACACTACAACCTCACAAACTGGGAAAAAAAGAAGAAAGAAAGAGAGAGAAAAAAATGAAAGAAAAATGCTGAGGAGAAGACTATAACCAGATGCCATGCAACATGCAATGACAAAAAACCGAAATGTAAAACGTACTTACTACGCAGTCAAGACACTCTTTCTATTTCCTTGATTATCATTTCTTTCTCCTCTTCAAATTGATCGTCTTCACCACCTGCAACACATAATACAATTAGCAGTCACACAACGGAGAGAACTTGAAAAGGAAGAGCCATTCTCAAATCAAAAACAAAGACATGGTTGAAGTCTATAATCTATATTGTTGAACTCTTGAACTGGATAAAGAAATTTTGTACTGAGATACAAATACCTCTGCCAGGAGAGAGATCGTGGAGCAGCGCCAACAGCTTTTCACGGTTCTTTGCCAATATGATTCTTATCTCTCGAGGTTTGCTAGGGTTAGCCACAAAAACCTGTAAATGAAACGCCAAAGTCAAATTCAAGTTTAAATTAGGAATGAAGCAATTGGAAAACTACAACATTCCTGATATTAGACCTTAGTGATTCTAGCATTATTAATAAGTCCTTCATTGTGATTCACAAAATTCATATATCTGAAGAAAGTACTCAACTTACAAAGTAGTGAAAAGTCAATGCTGACTAGGTTTTGGGTACCGTGCTAGTTTTTTAAGCGGACAGATTGTTAACCCTGAAAACGAAGACCGCAAACCTAACCGAAGTACATCCCGAGGGGATTAAAGGCATAGAAAGCTTGCCCAAATCCAGCAAACCTTTCTTCATAATCCAGGAGGGCTACAGACTACTAATTAAATGGCACGTGGGCAAACGACTAAAGCGTGATTCATAACCGAATCTATTAACCAATGAGGAGCCACCTCTATCATTCTTCTCAAACAGACCAAACTATCCCAAGATTTGGAGGAAAATTTATAAATACCCCTTCATTCGAAGACAAGAGTATGCAATTTAAATGTCTTCTTCTCAAACACCTATTTATCTTCTTACTCTTGTTTGAGCATCGAAACTAGTGAATTTAGGAAGCGAAAGTCATAGTTAGGTGAGCAGCATTTGTTGATCGTATTTGTATCGTCAACACAGATAAAATGTCTATGAAATTCCATAAACACATGTGATTATACACGAAATAAAAAGAACTGAAGAATAAAGGAACCAAGGAAACTTGTGCAGAGCGCTCCACATGAAAGGTCATGCCAAACAAAGACTCCTTCCAAGATTCATATTAGCCATGAATCTTGTCAATATTTCTGAACAATAAATGATCCGAGAGACTTAAGTTAGAATTCGTACATTTGAAACTATCACGAGATCATTTTATTTCCCTTATGCTTATATGCATGTCAGATTTAGATTTTAAAGGTCAAATCTTTGGAGAACAGACTCAAATGAAGTGCAGGAACCTTCAAATCCGAACCCCCTGCTGCCTTTGTTCATCATATTTCACCACCGGAGAGGTATGGGTATCTTTGCTAAGCAACTATTCTACAAATTCAGAAAGGAAAACTTAATTACCTTGAAAATATGGAATGCAGATATTTGGATGTTTTTGCTCGAATCCTGTACAAAGAGTCATACAAGAGAAAAAGATGAGAAAAACCTCGGGAAGAAATCCAGGTCACTTTGAAAGCATTTTCCAATTTCCAATCTCTTGCGTCAATCATTTTTTCCAATTCTTAGGCACATTAATGAGTAATAATAAAATAACATAAAATATCATAATATTTCACATTGGTCGTGACATCATAAATACCACAAGCATCTGAGATCATGAAGAGAGCATTGAGTACCTTCAGCAATGTCATCATGACTTTCAAGTGGCGAACTTCGGCAATGTAGCTCTTCATTATATGGGAACTTGGAGACTCCAAAAGAAATTCAGAAAGAAGCTAAAGTTCATCCATTTTATATTGTCAATAGAAGAAATGATCACAAGCAGAACAGATAGCATATCACATAACTAACCTTCAAGGACTGCCTTCTTGTCACATAGTTGGCAGAGATCAAGAGTTTTTCATACTGCTCAAAGAACTAGAAACAAAACAACATGAAACATGAGTGCACACCGCTTGGTGAAATGTCATGATTTGAAGTGAAATTAATCCCTCATTCTGCAGAAGAGTTCTCTCAACTTTCACGGCCAAACAAAAACTTCTAGCATAATTTGTCAACAACATATTTAACTTTTGACACAAAAATCCTATCCTGAGGAAAATCTAATCAAGTGGATGGTTAAAAAAGTCAAATGGGAGCATTCAATTGTAGAAGGGAGTACTTATTTTCTGGTGAAAAGAACTTTAAATACAATTAAGTTAAATAATACTTTCAGATTATACTGATAACGAGCAAACCTCATTGTAGTGAGTAGTCAGGAATTCAGAAACTGCCAGTGGATGTTTAGTGAGCAGATCCTGTGACATGTTCCTTATATAGGTCATATAGAATAACAGAAAAGTATTTAATACTCAGATATTATACAAATTAAAACTTAGGCAGATATCTGACCTTAAATGTAGAAAATGCATCAGAAGCAACATCAAAATTAGGCAGCTCCACAAATTTGAAAAACAACTCAAAACTTGGAGACTCCAATATGTATCTGAAATAAGATTATGGGAAACTGTGACCTGTACAGCTGCATTGTTAAGAGGCCTTACATATATTATTTTATTATTACTTTTTTTCCCCGCACATTTTCATGTAAGAATGACAAAGAAGTTTCTATACAAAAATAAAAAGATTAAGTTAGCAAGCATGCATCTCTTACTTCGTAAGAGTAGGAAATTTGATGCATTCCCTCAGCACATTTCCACAATTCAAAGCAATTTCCTTGTTATCATAGCTGCTTGCAAAATATTCAAAATAGTTGGTTCATTAGAAAGAATACCCATAAAATCACAAAACTGTCTACAAGAACCATAGAAAAGAAACAAGAAGGAAGGTGAAAAGTGCAACAACAATTGAAAGCGGACAGGCAGAGTTGATCTTACAAACAGTCAGTCTAATACAAACCTTGTAGCCAAAGATTATTGATTTTATCACACATGCCTAAGCGAATCAAAGATAACAATAAGAAGAGACACGCATGTTTTGCCCATGCACGCATACAAAACCCAAAAATCTTTGCAGGAAACGTTTAAAATGAAGAGGGCGTGAACAACACTACCAATAGTTTGATTATTGGAATTACCAATAAACGAGTCTTAGTTTCAACTTCTATAGACTGTAATTCCTTGTTAAGAAAGCTCTTTGATGCGAACCCGATCAGCAAGGTTGCAATCGAATCCACAGGATATTGAATCGGATCCCAAGAACGCCAATATGACCAAGGTTTATAGATCTAACCCCAAAATAGTGAACCAAACAACCCAACAAGAACGTTGCTGTGAAGGACCTCTTGATCACACGATTGAAGAAATCACACCCAGATTGTGGATTTGAACCAATAAAAGATGAACTAAAAAACCCAACGGTAACGTTGACGCGAAAGATCCCTTGATTACACAATTCAATGATTCAACCCGATGTTTTGAACGCCATAAGATGTTTAAATCTTGATAAGTTCGATAAAATTGCCCATCATAGACAGTTTGGAAGCAACGCTTCGAAGAGGAAAATCTCTCATTAATTCATCAATAAAGTTTTGTATTACAATTATGAAAGAAAATCCTATTTATACTAGAAACATAGAAAAATAATTAAAGATAAAAATAAACTCCTAAAATATGGAAAAATCGTGTGCTAAAGTCCTAATAATATTAGAGTTTCCAAAAATAAGAAATTCAACCAATTAAAGCACTTCGCGAGAAAAGGAAAGATTTCGCCTTCGTTTAGTGCTATGCAACCGCATGGCACAATTTAGTGCAGTCGCATGGTTGTTCCAAATGTTGCCGAAAAATTCCCTGTTTGCTCCTATGCGACCGCAAGGGTTGGAAGCTGTGCGGTCGCACAACCTTTGATTTTGGCTCCGTCTTCGGCTACAATTATCAAGCTAATCCTAATTGAATTAGGCTTCGGCCCCTTCATCAAATTTACTCCTTGACACGTGAACTTCATGGTTTTAGACTTCGTTGCTCAAATACATAAGTGACCAATTTTATTAGCTACTTCGAAGTCTCGACTTGGCTTGGTTCTTGACTTCGACCTTCTCCAATCAATTAATGAATTCTTGGAAATTGATGGTGCACCCGGGATCATATCATCCCCCTCTCTTCAAAAGGATTCGACCTCGAATCCAAACCTTCAATTTCCAAATTATAGCCCTTGTTTCCAATTAATGCAATGACGTGAAATGGTCCACCGCCTCTAGGTTGAAACTTGGACCGCTTTTGAATTCTTGTCCTCCTCTTGCATATAAAAACCCAATCTCCTTCACAAAGATTGAAGTGCTTACGCTTGGATGGTTTCTTTTTGCAAGCTTGTGATGTTCCAAAAATAAATTCAGCTGATAAATCTCCAATCTTTTTTCTTGCGTTACTCATACTCGGCCTGGGCAAATGTAGCATTGTCACTCCAATGGGATGCATTTTTAATGGCATATCACTTTGGTATTTCAGCTCCCTGCAAATAAATTGCTTCCATGGCCTTTGATACTCCATCACTTCCTCAGGGATCACAAATTCAATGTTTGGTTTTGAAGAGAATTCCAAACCAAGATGATGTTGTTGAGCATTATCCACCAATTGATTATCAATGCCCGGGTTGTAAGGAATCCCAATTGGCTCAGCGTCATGGACTAAATCTCCGATAACCTGCAAAAATGGAATGTCCAAAATAGGGAGGGAATTATTAGTTTCTGATAAAGCCTTCTCAACTCCTCTTTCATTTTCATCCAAGCTCACTTCCATCACTTCATTTACCTCCAAAGACCCTACTCCATTTTCCACTTCTAATTTAACCACTTCTTTATTCTCATTTTTACTCTCGATCTCCTTTTTATTTTCTTGTGGCTCATCTACTTTGTCCTCACAATTGACCACCTCACTATTTTCTCTAGAGCTCTCTTTTTGTGGAAAATTTGTCTCGCCCTTTTCCATTAGATACCCATCTCCATAATGTCTACTAGGCTTCTCCCTAAATTCTCGCTCACACTGATCCGGTTTATAAAAATAATTAGGCGCATATCGCTTCCTCATTATAGTTCTCAATTCATCCCAAGTTTCAATACGCCTATTTCCATTCTTCCACTAGTTTGTCAACTGATCGTACCAAGTAGTTGCATAACCCACAAAAGTGTACATAACTAACTTTAATTTTCTCTCATCGGAGTAGTCATGGCAGTCAAACATTAATTCTACCCGTTCTTCCCATGCAAAGTATGCCTCGGGATTGTCCCTACCCTTAAATCGTGGAAGTGATATTTTGCCATTTTCCACATTCCTACCAACACCTCCAAAATGATTTCTATCCTTTTCTTCGGATTGATCATATTTATTCCTTAATCCCCGTACCTCATCAATACCACCACCATATCCATAGACATCACACATTTTAATTCTAGGTTCCCGTCGTCTAACATTGAGCACCTCATCACATTGATCCCGATGAATCTCCTTCAATTTCACATCAATCCTATCCAACTTATTTCCCAACCTATCTTCCATATTCACCAACATTTTCTCCAATCGCCGCATCATCGTTTCAGACATAATTCAATTGGGTTGTGGGTGAAACTCGAGAATTTTCAAAGACTCAGGAATTTGACAGAAAATTTGGAATGAATTATGAAAATTCAAGTGGTCTTGAATTTCTGACTGATTAGACTACCTTGATTGGAACTTTAGTATGAATTCAAGAAAGTGGTTTTTGAATTGGAATTTGACACAATAATTTTTTTTTTTTTTACCCAAATAATAAGATCTTGAAATTTATTTTTTTTGACACTGCACGGATGAATAGTGACTGTGAACAGTAAACAATTTTTTTTTTCTTTTTTTGACTCACTAGATGAAAAATTCGACTACGATGCTAACGGAACAAACGGAATAGGATTTGGATGTCAAATTAGCCCAAAAACAAGATTTAATTTAATTTTATTTTTATTTTTAAGGATCAAAGACTCTAAACATTATTGACTCCAAGAACAATTAAAAAAAATGAAAACTGACTCAATAAGAAAAGGAAAAGATATAATCTTGATCTTGGTGCCTAAAGCTCTGATACCAACTGATGCGAACTCGATCGGTAAGGTTGCAATCGAACCCACGGGATATTGAATCAGATCCCAAGAACGCCAATATGACCGAGGTTTATGGATCTGACCCCAAAATAGTGAACCAAGCAACCCAACAAGAACGTTGCTATGAAGGACCTCTTGATCACACGATTGAAGAAATCAAACCCAGATTGTGGATTTGAACCAATAAAAGATGAACCAAAAAAATCCAACGGTAACGTTGACGCGAAAGACCCCTTGATTACACAATTTAATGATTCAACCCGATGTTTTGAACGCCATAAGATGTTTAAATCTTGATAAATTCGATAAAATTGCCCGTCATAGACAGTTCTGAAGCAACGCTTTGAAGAGGAAAATCTCTCATTACTTCATCAATAAAGTCTTGTATTACAATTATGAAAGAAAATCCTATTTATACTAGAAACATAGAAAAATAATTAAAGATAAAAATAAACTCCTAAAATATGGAAAAACCGTGTGCTAAAGTCCTAATAATATTAGAGTTTCCAAAAATAAGAAATTCAACCAATTAAAGCACTTCGCGAGAAAAGGAAAGATTTCGCCTCCGTTTAGTGCTATGCGACCGCATGGCACAATTTAGTGCGGTTGCATGGTTGTTCCGAATGTTGCCGAAAAATTCCCTGTTTGCTCCTATGCGGCCGCAAGGGTTGGAAGCTGTGCGGTTGCACAACCTTTGATTTTGGCTCCGTCTTCGGCTGCAATTTTCAAGCTAATCCTAATTGAATTAGGCTTCGGCCCCTTCATCAAATTTACTCCTTGACACGTGAAGTTCATGGTTTTAGACTTTGTTGTTCAAATACATAAGTGACCAATTTTATTAGCTACTTCGAAGTCTCGACTTGGCTCGGTTCTTGACTTCGACCTTCTCCAATCAATTAATGAATTCATGGAAATTGATGGTGCACCCGGGATTATATCACTCTTGTTCGAAACTTCATAAAATTTTATAATTTTGGTACAGCAGCATAAAGTTTGAACTTATGAGTTGAAAAATAGTTGAAGCAAAAGGTCTTCAGAATGACAAATTTCATGTATTTTGAATGACATAGAATGGGACAGCATAAGGTATTTTCTGTCGGAGTTAATACAAAATATTGAAGGAGAAAGAGAAAGGAAAGTAAAATAGATACATTTTTAAGAATTTCATTACTTTCCTTCATCTTGAAGAGTTTGAATTACAGTGTAAAAGCAACAATTGAAAAACTTAATGAACTAATACTGATAACCATCTGCATATTGCCTTTTCATTTAGTCCATGCAAAAACAATAGATCTCCAATGTAGGCATATCGATTTAACAGTTTTTCTATCCTCCAAAGACGATTAATACTTTTCAACGACTGATCGTTTCCTTTTACATTTTTTCTTTTGGTTCGAGGGGGAGTTGTCCTATCAAAAAATTATGAAAACCTAATCATAAAAGCCCTCAGCATTTATGACAAAACAAAAGTAATTGACTGGCAAAGAAAGCTATAGAAGCTCTTACCAGACTACGAGGAAGTCCAGTAACTCTAGATGGTTCTCCATGTATTGTACACAGCAACATACAGAGTCAACCTTTTGCTTCAACAATATCGACCAAGAGTGGACCAAATTTTTCCTAGCCTATATACAGATTAACCATTATTAGTCAAGAATATTAGCTTAATCCACCAGTAAACATATATTTAACAACTTTTTCTTTATTTAACACATGAGATCATTCATATACTTACTTCCCATCCCAAAATAGATAACTTGTGAATAAACAGAGATATAACATCTTCATTACAGATTTCAAGTGTGAGTTGTAAAACTTGATCCATGTTTGGTTCAACTTCACCATCTCCTGAGAGCATAGTTCTCATTGTCATTATGTTCTTGTCTACTTCTTCCAAAGCCTATAACAGAAAAGAAAAAATGAAAAATGTAAATAACCATGATATATCTACACACAATCAGTTGAGAGAAATCACATGCACTTCCATGCATTATTCTACATGTGTCCGGATCTTGATAAGCAAACTAGCTTTCGATTGACAGCATACATTTTCCCCAATTAACAATTTGAATTATATCTTTTGCTCAAAAATCAAATATTAAGTTACCCGTCATTCTTCCTGGGGTAAGTCTACTACCGACCAGAAAGGAAAATTAAGCCCCTACCTTTATCTGGGAGAACAAGATGAAAGGTTAGTCTTATTCCTTCTTCGAGGTCATGATCGTTTTAATTCTTTTCCTGATAAATAAAGATATTATAGTTATAAATGGGATTTACTTCCCTTGTGATTGCCTGTTACAGTCACATATATATTTGACATTGTTCGAATACTGGACTATCTGGACAAAAATCTTAAGTTCTACAAATGAACTGAAATTATGCAACTTCCAGACTCGCTATTAAAACAGTCAGGCAAGCCTGAAGAGATTACTTCGTTGCAGTTCAAGTTAGACAATATTGATTAGACACAAGCAGAGACATCATTATTGATGAGCAATATCAAAGAGTTGATGAGATCCAAGATATTGGCGAGATTATAGAAAAATAATAAAAGTAACAAAATAAGCAACTTGCTCTATTGATGCTAATGTCTTGCCTTCAAAATTTCCACGAGGTTTTGCTATCTAAGCAAAGTTCAAAAACACATTCTCCCTTCCCCTGTGGCTTTTTTCCTCTCTTAATCATACAACCATAGATATGGAAAATGAGCCAGTTAGAGATGGCAGCAATTCAGAGGCACAACAATAACTCATATGTTATTAGGGGAACCAACTTAGTTTAATAATCAGGTTGATTTATTTTGATGGAAGTCTGCTTCCTCAGATTAAATTATATGTAATCTGTTAACCGTCTTGAACAAAAAGGAACTGGTCTTTAGTCAATTCTTTTTAAGCATTTTAAGAACTTCAGTTTTGAAGCATTGCGCCTATTGAAATAATTGAAGGCCTAGAAACCATCATCCACATTGCCTTGGACTAAACTGTGCTACTGAATTAATTGTTGAAATGTGGACAGATTGATCGGGATGGTAGTGAAGAAGCACAAAACCAATTTATCACATTATAGATCCACATATAATAGTAATTTAATGCAGAGAAGACATGATGGGCAAGCTAGTGACAAAGGGGAAAGTCGAGCCCCCAATAAAATAAAAGGCAACCAATGCTACCAATGTCTCGTTCTAATTTATTCAAGTATATCTCAGACCTCGCCCCAGACAATCGTGCCATAAGTCTTAACACAAACTGCCCGATACATGAAATTATTGCAATTTATGTATATACAAGTAAGCAATTTTGTGGTATACTGCCTGCCAATAAATTAAAAACCTTAATTACTGTTATTTTCAATGACATAAAAGAGAGGCAAAAAAAATAAATAATAGGCAGAATCTTATACTAAAATGCTATATCCATAAATACTGCAGTTCATTCATATTGTTTTTCATAATTATTCCTTTTTATCTTCTTTCATCAATGTGTATGAGCAAATGCATTTAAAATACAATATTTAAACCAACTATACAAATAATTCAATCATCAGCACGTCAACAAAAACAACCAAATTAACATTCCAGAAAGCCAGCAAATTTGGTACAATTTAAATAACAAGTCACAAAATATTAGAGAATGGAAAAGAAGAGACCTTTTCGAGGGCTTTAACTTCCGCAACCGTTTTAGTGTCGAGAGCCATGAGACTATCTTTGATCGCCTTCGCCAGCTCCTGTGGGGTTTTAGGCCGAGAAGGCTTGAAAAATGAAAACGACATTTTCTTCTTTAACTCAAAATTATCAAAGTTACGATCGTTAATCGGTGAATTCAGTAAGATTTATCGCGATCAACTGAAACTTTACAGTGTTCATGAATTTGAGGATTTTGATTAGGGCTATACTGCAATGGAAATTCTTTATTCCAATTGCATCAAACGATCTCAACAATTGTTCACACAATCTTGGAAAGAATACAAAATTGGTGGGAAGATTGTATTTTCCTCAAGAAGAAAATGGAATTGAGAAATAATATGCTTATTATTTGAGAAATGGTACTCTGTTAAGAAATGGAAGAAATAAAAATAAGAATGGTTCAACTTACAATTATTAGGTGTCATTTGATACACATTAATCTAAAAATGAAAAAAAAAATGAAAAATATAATCGTTAAATACCCCATTCAAGAAATAGAAAGTCAAATATTGAGATTTGATGTGATGAATAACGATTATTTTTTTCATTTTAATGTACAAATAAAGGGAAACAAACAGAGTTTATTTTCAAACCTTTTTCTAAAAAAAAAATAAAGCTTTAAGTACAGAAAAAATTTAATAGAATGTGTACAAATACTGACGTGTCAAAATGTGTTTAGCCTGTTCTTTTTTTTTTCCCCCATCTTACAATAATGCAATCCATCTTTTGTTGTGTGCAAGGATTTTCTGTCAAAAAATTATATATTTGTAGCATAATTGTCTTTTTTCTATGTGCTCATTTTTAACTCAAGTTCACACAATAAAACATTCTCTACATAAAAAAAAAAAAAAAAAAAAAATTATTACTTTTTAACCATACATTCTGCTAAAAATCACTATTCAAATATCTATTATTTCTAAATAATGATTGTTAAACAGGTACTAAGTGACATAATTTTAGTAGTTACAAGATGAATAATGTTATTCATAATCAGCAACTTCAATAATCATTCTATATCATATTTTTTTATTTGAGCTTAACTTTCTGGAATTCTATTGCTACATATAACAAACTAACACCTCAAATAACAAGTTGTCACGTAAAATGATTATTGTAGTCACTGATTATGAATAACACTACTTATAGTTAGTGATATATTATAAAAAAACAAGTCGATATAATTTCAAAAATATTCGAAATTGTCAAATTAGCAAATGTTTTTTTGAAAATTGTAGAATATTCGTGAAAACAACACTCGCTCGTCCAATTACATTAACTAGAGAAGCAAGAATTGAGGTTGTAAATGGTTGAAATGTTCACTGGATTTCCTCTCCCTTTGCAGGGAGGACATAATTCATGTGAGGAAGTAGAGATCGTAGTTCTCAAAAAGCAACGTAAAAGATGTACCATAATTCCCTGTTTACAAATTTCTCAGGCTACACGTGCAAATCCTCGTTTGTTAAGAATAAAAAATACGTGACAAGTTTAATTGTTTTGAATCATGATTACATGTTTGGCAGGTATATTGTTGGATGTAAGATGTTCGACAATGCCATTTTTCACTATAAATTCGTTGAATTGTTAATTTGAGAAATTACCGAGCTGAGTTAGTTGAGCAAGTTTTGTCAAATAGTAGGTTGTGTGGCGCCTATAAAATGCTTGGTAGTTTAGTAAAACTTGTGCATCCGTCACAAAGATTAAATTTTTTTTATAAGCTAATATTCAAATAACAATTTATTGAATTAATTATTCAAATAGTCATTGAACTTATGTCTATATCTTTAATGGCTCACTACAGTTTAAAATGTTGAGTTTTTACGACTAAACTTTAAAAAACGTTGGATGTTAACATTTGTTTAAAACCATTAACAGAATTGGTGATATGGTTAACAGAATGTATATGTGGTGCCCGTCGCGCCATTAAAACTTTGAGATGGTTGAATTTTGGTCACTAAACTTTGGAAGAAGTTTTCGATTGCTCACTTAACTTTAAAAAATGTCTTAGATTGCTCATCGAACTTTTAAGTCATTGAATTTTAACCACTAAACTTTGAGATAGTCGAATTTTGACTACTACACTTTGAAAAAGTCTTCTTTTGCTCACAATGAATTTGGATTTAATTAAAATTCATTGTTAAAATTTAGATTAAACCCTTGTTTGGCCTCATTAAAATTATAATTCATTTTCTTTTTTCTTCTTATCAATCACACATTTTTCAATAAAATAATATTTTATGTAATCCAAAAACATTTTTTTTATCATACATTAAAAAAAAAAACCTATTTCAACCAGTAAAATTTCAAAAAATGGGGGCTAAAATTGAATTGAATTTAATTCTTACAACAAATTTAGCCCATGTTTTATAGAAATTAAAATTTAGAGTTTTGTCAAACTCAAATTTAACAATTAATTTTAACCAAATGTTTCATGGGACCCACTACTTTTTAATTACTTGTTTCAACATTTTTTATCAAAAGCTGCTAAAAATATTATTTTAATCCTCATCAAACAAGGGCTTATTGTGTGTTTTGTTGTAAACTTCAAAAATTAAAATTTAGATCTAATTTAATTTTAATAACAAATTTATTGCCAATTTCGTTGCAAATTCAAATATTATGGTAGACAACGTTTGCAAAGCTGTACAAAAAGGAAGTGAGAACTAATTGTAATGAAATACACAACAAATTTGTCATTTAGATTAAATTAAATATAAACTTTAATATTTGCACAATAGATAGAATTAAATTAAATATAATTTTAGTTCGACTTTTACGACAATTTTAATTAAAATTAAAATTATTGCGAGGAGTAGAAGACATTTTTCAAAATTTAGCGGCCAAAATTTTATCATCTCAAAATTTAGTGGCCGAAATTCGACCATCTCAAAGTTCAGTGAGGAATAAAAGACGTTTTTCAAAATTTATTGAGCAACCAAAGACAATTTCTAATGTTTGGTGCTCAAAATTCTACCATCACAAAGTTTAGCGACCAAAATTCAATCATCTCAAAGTTCAGTAGGATTAGAAGACGTTTTTCAAAATTTATCGTGTAATCAAAGACTATTTCTAATGTTTAGTGCCCAAAATTTGACCATCTCAAAGCGTAGTGGCCAAAATTAAATAATCTAAAGTTTATGAGCAATAAAAGACATTTTTTAAAATTTAGTGAGCAATTGAAGACTTTTTCCAATGTTTAGTGACCAAAATTCAACAATCTCAAAGTTTAATAGCGTGACGAGGCATTACATGTGTATTTCGTCAGTCACGTCATCAATTTCGTTAGAGATTTTAAATGAATGTTATATCAGTGCGTAACGTTCAAAGTTTTTCAATGTTTAGTTGTCAAAACTCAATATCTTAAATTTCAGTGAGCAATTGAAAACATAGGCACACGTTCAGTGATTATTGGAACAATTAAATCCAATTTGTCATGTAAAATGACTACTGTAGTCGTTGACTATAAATAACACTACTTGTAGTCGACAATATATTATAGAAAACAAGTCGATATCATTTCAAAATATTCGAAAATTTATCAAATTAGCAAATGTTGTTCTAAAATAGTAGAATATTCGTGAAAATAGCTCTCGCGCATCCAATTAAATTAACGAGAGAGAACAATAATTGAGGTTCAAATACACGAGAAATTTCTTCAATGGTTGACATGTTCACAGGACTACCTATCCCTGTGTAGAGAGGACTGTAAGTATTATGCCTTAGGTTCAATCAACTTGAACATAAATACTTTTGATATATAATTAATGCAATTTAATGACACATCTATTATTTAATTAATAGATAATTAAATAAATAATAGAGTTCGTTGATTCAAATCTTCGTAATTTGTTAATCACAAGGAGTTGTGATTGTGAGATACAAATTACATTTGATTGAATTTTAAATCGTCCGCGATCGTAAGTAATAACAAGATACGGATATCGTTATTACGGATAGACCATCACATGCGGCATTTCTTACTTATAAAGTAAGTAGCTGATCTCACAAGTTAAAGTGTGGTGACACTTAAATGAACACGTGGATGTTTTGTTATAGAACAAAACATTGGAGACCCGTCGGGAGATTCCACATGGATAACTATCTGAGTGTCAGTGGTTTATTTCTAATGTTCGATAGTGGGATTGATCCTTTTGACTTGAGGTCTTCATAGTACCTTATATGAGGACGATCATGCTTTGACGTTGTTGGATGTTGCTCTGCCAAGGGCTGCTAATACTGCATCGTTCGGGTATATCAATAATCATATGAAGGTTGTGAATGACCAAATAGAGGATTCGTCACTCTTAGATAGTAAGAGATTGTGATCCGCGTTTCATTCAATTAAGTCGATATCGAAATCCTTGGCCAATGTGTACTCATAAGTCCAAAAAGAGTTTTCGACTTATATTGACTTAATAATGGAGTGAAAGATATGATCGATAATCGAGATTGACACACTTTCATATCTCGTAATTGATCAGATCATATTGAAGAAGGGATTATAGTTTCACGGTAAAAGAACGAGTTTGGTTTTATCATACCACATGACATTTTCCGTCACATGTATTACCCTGACACATTGTTAGATGTCAATTTGGGACGGCGAGTGTGAATTGATGATAAATTAAAAGGGTGTTTTAATTTATCAATTTTGATTATATCAAAATAATATTTCACGTTGTTAGGTATCGTGATCAGGAATCTGATGGGTTGCACACAAAAGAGAATGAGAAGATTGCAATTTGTCAATTAATTAATTTAACAATCGTTGGATAAATTAATTAATTGGTTTGGTTATTTATAGGCTCAAATTAATTAATTGGATTAATTAATTCACGGACCGAATTTAACTAAATGGATTAATTAAATATTGAATCGGATAGGACCAGGCCCGTTTGGGCTTATATAAATACATGACTAGGGTTTTCAATCCATAGGTTTTTTCTCATAATTATTCTTGCTAGTACAAGAAGAGAAAATCCTGGTAGCTGCAATCTTGTTTTCTGTGTGGATCACCATTGGAGGCTAGACAATTGGATAGTTGAGGGTGGCAAATCAAGATTGCTGGAACGAAAAGAATAGCAAATAAGTTTGTAGATCTGGAAAAGGTATAATCTTATCACAATTTCTATTTAAACACAAAGGCGATTCTTGGTGGGAATCGAAATCTGTTTTAATTTTCCACTGTGCATGTTAAGTAGATTCCCAACAGTGGTATCAGAGCCTCATTTATATTTGTTAGAAATTGATTTGTGTGATTGAACAATCGAACGTTGATTGTTATTATTTTTCTTGTTTCTAGCAACTAAGTGGAAATTTAATTTTATATTTTTGAAATTTGATTCAAAAAAAAAAAAACAAAAAACATTTTTTTTTGTTCAGGCGGCATGCTCACCGCCGGCAGCAGCAGCAGGCGCCGATGCAGCCTGCAGCGACTGTGATGCCGCTGCTGATTTGGGGTGCAAGACCCGTCGCCATCTTGCCTTCCAGTACCGGCGCCGCCACTGGAGAAATAGATGTATGTATATATATAGGGTTTCTGCTGAATCTGGCGAGGGAGAGTTGGAGGCGGGGGTTCTTGGGCAATTAGTGAAATTGTGAGCCCCTGCTTGCAATTAAAATCAGGGGTCAATATGTAAATTTTAAATAAGGAGCCCGTCATGCAAATTTTGTAGTTTTGCGCCCTTCTGTAACAATTTAAACTTGGGTCAAATTTGCAATTTTCAAAACGGTTTTGAATTTGAATTTTAAAATGGTTTTAAAATTATATTTTAAATGGGTTTGACCCATAATTTTGATTTTGACCCAAATTAAAATTTTATTTAAATTTGACGACACTTTATATTTTTTTGTTAAAATTGGTTTTTAACTTAAATATTAAACTTTGACCCCAATTGAATTTTATTTTATTTAGGAGCGTTATCCTAAATTAAAATATTAATTTAATTTAAATTAGAGTTGGACTCTAATTTAATATTTAATTAAATTTTGATTTTAATTAGTTATTCACCTCGAATATATTCTAGAAATTAGAATTGGATTCTAATTTGACATTTAATTAAAATTTGATTTTAATTAAATTGTCTTGCCTTTAAATTTTTCTTAATATTAGAGTTGGATTTTAATATATTGTTTGATTAAAATTTGATTTTAATTAAATAATTTCACCCTAAAATCTTGGAATTAGAGTTAGACTCTAATTTTGTTATTTAATTAAAATTTGATTTTAATTAAATTCAACCGTCTTAAGTTTTTGTAATTAGAGTTAGACTCTATTTTGATATTTAATTAAAATTTGATTTTAATTAAATTATCCCGTCCTATAATTGTTGAATTAGAGTTGGACTCTAATTCGTATTTAATTAAAATTTGATTTTAATTAAAAATGCCCGCTAATTAAATAAATTGATTAATATGATTAATTTATTATTTAATTATTTCGATCCATAAGTCTAAAAGAGTTTAGACGACTTTAATTGCTAGAAACTTGAAACATGGTTGCATATAATATTAGATATTATATAAGAATTCATTTATGTGATAAATGCTTTATTAGTGGATGATTATGGACTCGACCATATGGATGTGTTGAATGGTTGATTTTTTAATCTTGTTGTTTTATGAGCCTGCGAGCTCTTAATTAATTTTGAGTCTACGAGCTCTTAATTGTTTTGGGCCTACGAGCCCGTTATTATTGTTGTTATTATGGGCCTACGAGCTCTTAACCGTTTTGGACCTGCGAGCCCGTTATTATTGTTGTTATGGGCCTGCGAGTTCAATTTCATATAAGCCTGCGTGCCAACTAGTATATGATACATGTTGCAATTGAACTAGTTGAAGACACACGAAGAGGAGAAAACCATGGAAATGGAGCATTGATACTGATCAATGCAATACCCCTTAGGAATTGATCAACTAGTCTTCCTTATGGCTCGGGAAAATCAGATAGTAAAAGTCCATAATCGTCCACACTAATATATTATATCATATATATGTTTATTGCATGTTTGATGTATAATAAAATATATATGATTGCTACGTTGAGACATTTGAATGCAAAACCCTTCATTAAAATATAAAGTCATATCTTTCTTTCGTCTTCCATCATTATAGTGAAAAATCAGAGTTCCAAATCGTCTAAGCTTATTGAGTACACTCAAGGATGGACTATTAGGGATATGTTTGATACTATGAAATATTGTATATTTCTGAATGATGAGTTCGACTTAACTAAAGTTTATCTTTTGTTGAGTACACTCAAGGAGATAAATTTTAGAGGCATATGGAGCTAACACATAATATGTGTGAAGATAAAGAGTTGTCAGCTTAATAATCTAGGAGTTGTATAGAGATACAATTGATAATAGTATCTACCCAAATGTTATATTAAGTGCCTGTTTGAGCCACATTATTTCAAAAAAATACATTCTTAAATAGTGATTTGATATCATTTCAACCACACATTTTTCAATAAAATAATATTACACGCAGATCAAAAAAATTTCCTTATTTTTTAACCACACATTTCCCATCAATACACTATTCAAGAATGTATTATTACCAAAATAATGTGACTCAAACACCGCCTAAGATTTGTTGAGTACACTCAAGGTCTTAATATAATAGATGCGATCCCAACCCACTTAGAGTCAAGTATGGACTCCATAAATTTATGAAAGAGGGTCATAAATTTTAATTAAATAGTGGGAGCATAATTAATTTAATAAAAGTCCATGTTAAATTAATTGATGCATTTTATATATTATTCTTTTCCTTTTCGTCATTTACATTTATATTGAATCTTAAGTAACCATATGTTTTGAATAGCATACTAGATGCCAAAAACCAAACTAGATTTTCTTAATTGACATCGCAATTTGAGAATTGTTCTCATGCATGAGAAAATTAGTCACGTCCTTAAGTAATTCTTTCTAGAGACACATGCTAATGACTCGATTAAAGAAGAGGTTGCTACTGTAATAAACACAGTGATGACAATATTACTATAACGTATGTGATACTTGCAATTATATCACCCGAGTTACAGAAGCAACATGAAAATATAGATGCTAACATGCTAACACATGATTTTTCATTTCAAAGAGTTGTATGATAATAATCATGTGTGGAAGGATATGAAACTTCCAAACAACTATACCGATGCAAAGTGACAAAAGAATCTTTAGTCAATCCTCATGTACTGAAGATGATTGACATGAGAAGTGTCTCAATTGAGTTCAATCATTAACTATGAATTAAGTATTGACTTAGCTCTGCAATCTCTGTCATAGAGTTATTCATACTAATTATGAATTATGAAATTAATAAACTCGAATGCATACTCATTAAGTTGCTTAACATGCTTAGAACTGTTGTGCCCAATAACAAAGTTAGAAGTACGCAAGTCATTGATTCCTCTAAGGGCATTAAGAGAAAGTCTGAAGGGACTTTGGGAAAGCACTCAATATGGTTAAGACAGTCTAAGTGAAGGACAATATGAAATCTAATGACACTTGGTTTCATTATAGAATGAAAGGTCATTGGAAGAAATATAGCGTGGCTTATGTCTACTTCACGAGTTTTTTAAGTATTTGATACCAGATGTAAATCTCATATTTATACAAATATGGAGACAATAAATATAAGTAGACCACTGGGAAAGGGAGAAGTTGACCTACACGTTAGAGATGAACAAATGTTGCTGCATTGCCTGTAGGAATATACTTCTTGCCATTGCCTTTTGGTTTAGTATTGGAATTAGAGAAATGTCGCTTTATACCACCATACCTAGAACATTAAAATGAATTTCATGTTCGGACATGAAGTAATTAATGTTAAGGACAATTGTTGTTCTTGTTTATCTTGATAAAGATCCTAATGGCTATGGTAAATTACAAAACGACGTTTATATTCTTTAATATTAAGGATTCTATAATGAGTACAGAAATTATAAGGCATAAATGCGATAATCTAATTATTACCAAAATCTGGCATGACAGACTTTGTCATATAGATGAAATGCAATTCTAAAGTTACATAAAGGTGTATACTCGAGATTAATTGATTTTGACAAGTACAAATTATGTATGTCTGGCACAATGACCAATTTTTTTTAATTGAAAAGAAGAAATGTCAGCATAATTACTGGTCTAATGCATAGTAATGCATATGGATTCATGTCAATTGATGTCAGGTAACGTTTCTCTTATTTCATCAATGATCATGTATACTTGATGAAACTCGAACATGAAACTCTTGAAAAGTTCAAGAGATTCAAACTCGAAGTAGAGAAACAAATAGGTAAAGATACTCTCACATTAAAATTCAATCGAGTGAGAATTTCTTAAAGATAAAATTTAGATTATCTAAGAGAGAATGCTATTTTCTTGCAGTGGACTTCTCCATATATACTGCAGCATAGTGCTGTATCTAAAAGGAGGAATAATTAATTATTAGATATAATACGATAAATAACAAGACATGCAAATCTACCAAAATTGTTTTGGGGTCATGCATTGATTGCAGTGTGCAACATACTAAATTATGTCACATTTAAGTTGGTTAACAGAAATCCATACGAGTTATAGAAAGGCAGTAGTCTCAATTTATCTCATATGAAAGTTTGGGGCCATGACGTTTATTTGAAGTGCGTTGAATATGATAAGTTTAACACTAAATCTGATAAATAAGTATTTGTGGGGATATTCAAAACAGATATTTGAATATAAAAATTCTATTATCATGAAGAAAGTTTTCGACTCACGATATATCTTTTTTAGAGAAAATGTTTACTCTAAGGGAGGACAGTGGAAACAAAATAGAATTTGAAAGAGTTCAATAGTTCACAAATATAGTTAACCAAGTATATAAATCTGAGTTTGATCCCATATCTGATATGGGACATACTCTTGATCAGAAAGTAAAGACTTCTGAGGACATATCAGCTATATGTGAATCTAGTAGGATCATTAGACCTTTAAAAAGGTGGGAATCCATGATTACTAATAAGATATTACTGATCCAGGATAATGAAGGTACTAGTTGCAACAAAATAAAGTCAAGTGTTGACTTAAAAGAGACAGCAAGAGGCCATGAAACTCGAGATGAACTCGACGTGTGTGAACAAAGTTTGAACCTTGGTCAAGCCTCCTAATGGAATAAAACCTATTAGTTTTTGTAAATAGTTTACAAGGAAAGGTCGATATGGATGGGAATATCCATATATACAAAGCAATGGTAGAAATAAAGGTTAAGTGTTGACCTTGGTGAAACCTTTCTCATGTGGTCTTGCTAAAGTCTATTCGGATTTTACTTGCAACAGTTGCATATCGTGACTATAGGTTAAGAGAAGTCTCTTGGAGATGAAATCTTAGATTTGATGAAAAAGTCAAAGTATTTGATTTTATCAAATTTGAAGACAAATTGTGTGTTTACAAGAAGATAGTGAGAGTATTATCGTATTCCTAATATTATAGAAAACGACATCCATATATTTCAATCGTTGAAATAATGATTGTTAAAGGATTTATTTATGAACGATATGGGAGAAGCAACTTGATCTATAGAGGTAGATCTAGAAGATTGTTTAACTCATCCCAATTTACATAGATGAAATCTTGAGAAGATTTCATATGGAGAAACTGGTTTACTCTTAAACGGTATGTTGGAAAGGTTCCAAACGTGAAGCAATCATTGATTCAATAGTAGAAACACACATGATTACTTCAGAAGTAGCAAAGAGTTGCAATCTGGATCATGATGTTTCTAAATGAACTTGGAGTAGTTCCTGATATTGTTGATCACATGTCATTGTATTATGATAACAATAGAGCCATTGCAAAAGCATAGGAACTAAGATCTCATCAATGATCCAAACATGTATTAAGGCAATATAATCTCATCAGAGAGATAATACATAGAAATGATGTAAAGAGAAGAACAAATTCCTACATTTAGCAATATTGCAGATCCACTGACAAAGAGTTGTCGTAGCATAAACATAATCGTCATGTAAACTTATGATATTGGATATATAGGTGATTGGATCTAGTGCAAGTGGGAGTTTGTAAGTATTATACCCGAAGTCCAATCAAATTTGGACATAAATACTTTTGATATATAATTAATGCAATTTAATGGCAGATCTATTATTTAATTAATAGACAATTAAATAAATTATAGAGTCCGTAGATTCGAATTTTCGTAATTTGTTAATTACAAGGAGTTGTGATTGTGAGATACAAATTACAATTGATTGAATTTTAAATCATCTGCGGTCATAAATAATAACGAGATACGGATATCGTTATTACGGATAAACCATCACATGTGGCATTTCTTACTTATGAAGTAAGTAGCTAATCTCACAAGTTAAAGTGTGGTGACACTTAAATGAACATGTGGATGCTTTGTTATAGAACAAAACATTGGAGACCCACCGAGAGATTCCACATAGATAACTATCTGAGTTTAAGTGGTTAATCTCTAACGTTCGATAATGGGATTGATCATTTTGACTTGAGGTCGTCATAGTACCTTATATGAGGACGGTCATGCTTTGACGGTGTTGGATGTTTTTCTGCCATGGTTGCTAATACGGCATCGTTCGGGTATGTCAATAATCATATGAAGGTTGTGAATGACCAAATAGAGGATTCGTCACTCTTAGATAGTAAGAGATTATGATATACGTTTCATTCAATTAAGTCGATAACGAAATCATTGACCAATGTGTACTCATAAGTCGAAAAAGAGTTTTCGACTTATATTGACTTAATAATGAAGTGAAAGATATGATCGATAATCGAGATTGACACACTTCCATATCTCGTAATTGATCGGATCATATTGACGAATGGATTATAGTTTCATGGTAAACGAACGAATTTGATTTTGTCATACCGCATGACATTTTTCGTCACATGTATTGCCTTGGCACATTGCTAGATGTCAATTTGGAACGACGAATGTGAATTGATGATAAATTAAAAGGGTGTTTTAATTTATCAATTTTGATTGAATCAAAATAATATTTCACGTCGTTAGGTATCGTGATCGGGAACTTGATGGGTTGCACATAAAAGAGAATTGAAAGATTGAAATTTGTCAATTAATTAATTTAACAATCGTTGGATAAATTAATTAATTGATTTGGTTATTTATATGCCCGAATTAATTAATTGGATTAATTAATTCACGAACCGGATTTAATTAAATGGATTAATTAAATATTGGACCAGATCAGGTCAGGCCCGTTTGGGCTTATATAAATACATGGTTATGATTTTCAATTCATAGGTTTTTTTCTCATAATTATTTTTGCTAGCACAAGAGGAAAAAATTCTGGTAGCTGCAATATTGTTTTCTGTATGATCACCGTTGGAGTCTGGACAATTGGACAGTTGTGGATGGCGAATCAAGATTGCTGGAACGAAAAGAATAGCAAATAAATTTGCAGATCTGGAAAATGTACAATCTTATCATAATTTCTATCTAAACACAAAGATGATTTTTGGTGAGAATCGAAATATTTTTTAATTTTTCGCTGTACATATTAAGTAGATTCCCAACAAGAATATAATTCATATGAGTAAGTAGAGATCGTAGTTCTCAAAAGCAACGCAAAAGACGTACCTTAATTTTCCGTTTACAAATCTCTCAGGCTACACGTGCAAATCCTCGTATGTCAAGAATATAAAAATATATGACAAGCTTAATTATTTTGAATCATGATTACACGTTTGGCAGGTATATTGTTGGATGTAAGATGTTCGACAATACCATTTTTCACAATAAATTCATTGAATTTTTAATTTGAGAAATTACCATAGCTGAGTTAGTTGGGCATGTTTCATCAAATAGTAGGTTGTGTGGGTTCCAAAAAATATATGGTAGTTAAATAAAAATTGTACATCCATCACAATGATTGAAATTTTTTGATAAATTCTAGATAGTTTGAGTGCCATAAAGATTGAAAATCTTTTATAAGATAATTTAATTAAGAACAAAATAGAAAGCGAAATTCTCACTTTATGATTAATCTCTTATTTAATGTAAAATGAATATGTGTTATAGATAAATCGTAATCAAAACAAAACTTTGATTCTAAAGACAAATTCATATAAACTAGAAAACTATAAAACTAACTTGAATAAAACTAAAATGCTGCAAAAATAATGAAAATACACTTACACTAACTAGAAACTTAAAAAAGAGAGAGGCTAAAATGGACCCCTAAACAATAATATTTGGCCCTAAAAGTTTGACAATATTATAAGAAGAAAATATGCAGATCGAAATACGCTTTCGGATTATATTTATGGACCAAAATCCAACACCCGATCTAAGACTTATGCATATTTTTGTACATCATTCTTATCCTTCACTTTCCTAATTAGTTTAGAATTGGCCACCTAGTCGAGCCTTTAGCCAGTACATTTACCACACACTATAGCAGCTTTACAAACTTGCCACAAAACGGGGTTCTAAAACGATATTACATGCCATGGGAATAAATAGACCAATTGAGATGGGTCAATCTGACGAGTCTCAATCCGTGTTGCAGCCATTTTGATGATATCTCAATGTTCCGACTATTCACGAAACATTTGCTTTCGAAATAAATTGAAGAATTTATTAGGAGAGTCACATTTTTCTTAGTAATATTTTTATCGTTCGATCCAATAATGTTCTTTTGAATAATGCCTTTTTGATAGTAAATTTCGCGGATGCTTGAATAATACAAGAGAGATGAGTCCGGCTATGTGAAGTCTAGAAGTAAATGTGATCGCCAGTTGTATTGTTCTTTTATCATTATTTTCATATTAATAATAGTGAGAAAAGAAAATCTGCCTCCAAGTTTGATAAGTTTTGAGTTTGAGGATTAGTTAATTTTATTTCTCTATAAAAGTAGGAAAGAGATATAATTATATGATTAATCTCAATGTTGTGAGACTAAATAATTAGCGGCTGATTTTATTGACGATCAAAACAATTTTAAGAATCAAAATTATACGACTACAACGTACATTCAAGGTTCTTCATGATAATCAAGATTTTATTGAGTTTTCAAATCCTTTTTCTTGCTATAATATATAAACAATGGTAAATTGGGAGATTAATTGTTCGCCCACTTCATTTATTTAATTATTTCAAGAGATATATACGCATCAGATTAACAAACTTTACAGACGTATGCCTATACCTAAAGAACGAGTTATACAAACAACTTACAGCTAAGAAGATTATAACCAAATATTTTCAGAAGTTAAATTCAAATTACAGATAATACAAATACAGTTTATATGCCCTCCTCAAGATGGACCACAAGACGAGAGGCCAATCTTGACTTTGAACAATTGAAATTGAGGTCGATATAGGGATTTTGTTAGATCATCTACAAGCTGATCAGTACACATGAACTTGTTGGAAAAGATTAATTAGTTGCAGTAGTGATCTGAGAAATATAATGCAGAAATATAAAACTTATCGTCCGATCGAGTTTCGTGACAGCACGATGTCCTAAAGTGAAATTGTATGTCAATAATTGCTGCGACCGCCGTGGACAATCATTCCCAGGATACAACGATCGTAAACCACTTGTGCAGCAATCACGAATGATTTTTTTAGAACTCTCAATTGTACTCCAGAATAAATGTAAAAACTCGAATATAAGAAATTCAGAATATGAAAAGGAGGGTTGATGCAAGATGATTTTTCTATTGTCTTTTTGTGTGTATTTTTCCCAAAACGAGATATGGGTTTATATAGGTAAGATGGTGGTAACAGTCTTCACCATGTTAATGTAGAATTTTAATGACTGAGTAGTGGATGTTTTAATGGCTGTTAGTGGGTTGTTACAAAAACGAACAGTTAGAAAATACTAGCTATTTTTACCCATTAAATAATAAAGAAAAAAATATTTATTTTAGTCAAGGAAGCCCAAGAGCCCAAAGCCCAAATCAAGACATTTTAATATTTGCGTGGGGAGTGACTCGAACCCCTGACGTCCCACACAAATGTTACATTTCCCACCACTTTGGCACTTTATCTAATTTGATTATTTCTTTCACATTTTATATTTATACCATAAATATATAATAATCTCCCACATGAAAGAAATAAGATAAATGAAAATATTACTCTGGAGTACGGTAGAAATCATGCAGGCTTAGGTGTCCATCGACTTGAACCTTGGCTTTGTATATTCTATCGAGCTTACTAACTGTAGAGTGAATTATGTCTTGAACTCTACAATTATAGTTGCAAACTGAGACAATAGAACACACACATGATTTCTAGAACAGTCATTGAGTTCTCGCGTTGTGTTCATTTCGACCGTGAACTTTCTCAATTTCTTTGAGTGCTCTAGAGAATTCGCCTCAATTCTCATAGGAAGCGGCCCCACTTCCACACTCAAATAGGTGCTACTATTAAGGGTGCACTGTATTTAAACACCCCACTGAATATCAGTTATCGTAAGCATTAAGAGTATTAGCTCATCCTCTAATCAATACAGTTGGTACTACGCATCATAGGGAGGGGTTTGGAGAGTCTGTGGTTCTTTTGTAAATAAATTTAAAGACTTTTTAATGAATTATAAGTGTTGGCCTCCAAATATGACCAATAGGTGTCGTTTAAAGAATTTGCATACGCGGACGTGTTTCGTAGTATATCTACTATAAATGCGTATTTTTATAGAGAAAGAAGATAGAAGCAATGGAGAAATATATCGTGTTCTCTTTTTCATTCATAGATCCATCCCTAAAATGATACAAGAATTGGCTATTTATTGAGATCAAGCTAAAGTGGTTACCGTTAGATCTGATCCACGTGGCCTAATTTGCTAGACCTTGGAGTCACATCAATCATACCTCACATTAATTACATTGACAGACATTTGACAAAGAGTCAGCCACTCTACATCCCGATGCTAACGTCCCTGACAACTATTTAATGACAAAATCACATCAATCAATTCTAAAGATGTGCTTTATCTGACCTTCTTCTAGTCGTCATTGGCGGAAAGAAGTAGACCCACCTCGGATGCGTAAGGCCAGGATCACTTCAAATAACTCTATTAAAATGACCTCATCGTTTAATACAACAACCTAGATCATCGAGATTTTTATAACTCTTTTGACCCCCCCCCCCCCCCCCCCCCCCCCCCCCCCCCAATGCCACATGTACGAATATGGGGCTTCCACGTGGACCGTACAGTATGATCAGCAACAATAAGCTTACATGTCTTTGGGGTATATGCTTGCCACTTAAAAGATCTAGTAGCATAGTTCCAAAGCTGTAAATTACACTCTTTATCACTTGCATAAATAGAAAGCATATTGATGTAACTAAGGAGAGAAAGGCAAAGCAATTAAATGTGCCACGTGCATAGGGCATACTACATAATATGCTCAAGAATAATGCTCCTTGAACAGGGGCTTTCGACAGTGATTGTTTATGTGTTTTTTTCAAGCTGTTCAATCATGTGTCGACACACGTCTCCCACGTTTTTAAGCCTGTCATTGAGCCTAACACTATAGCAAAATTGTATATTCTAGCATTTAAAGATAAATTAGAGGTTGTTTTGTGGGATTTTGAGAATTGAGTTTTTGACCATTAGGGATAAAAATGGATCCTACGTGTGAGAGAAGAATTAAAAAATGATGGTTGGAATAGTGAATAACGATAAAAAAAAATGATTTTAATTTGCTTAAAATCCCCACCAAACACCCCCTTAGACAAATCAAATTTTTTTAAATTTCTATGAATCATGCAGAGATTCTAGACGTAAATCCATTAATTTGAACATGGTCCTGATTATCTTGCATTGCCATCCACTTCATCAAAATTTCAGATACCTTTAATGACGTGATCCAGGAGCCGAAACCGACGAAGGCAAGTGCAGAACGAAACCCATTGATACTCGAAGGCGAATCGATGACGTGATCAAGGACAAAGCGAGTGAAACAAGGGATGGGGTTACTAGTTCAATCAACTATTGATGGAACAATGTTTAGGATCAAAACGAGGCAACTTTCATGTTCGGGTCGAGAGCTGAAACTAATTGGATCAATGTGATATGAGCAAAGGAAGACAGAGGCATTTTTGGCAACTATACGACTGCATAGTCAAAACCTCAATGTGGTTCCATACACACGGGTAGGGAATTGAAGAGGCTAAGCTGATTCTTCTATGCGGCCACATAGATCAAATTTTGGCAGAAATTTCCTTTTTCCGCGTTTTTCCGTATTTTGCTAGGTTTTTATTTTTAGCATGATTATCGTAATCTTTGACATTATTATTTCTGGTTTTTACTAGATTTCTAGGATTTTGAAGTTAGTATAAAGAGGATATGTCTCTTTCATTGTAGGGGCTTTTTACAAGACATTATTATTGAGTGAATTGAAAGGCATATTGCTTTCTTTTTCCATTCTTCGTTGAACAATTTGAACTTATCAAGAATCGTGATTCTTGTGGTATTCTATAATTCGGGTGCGGATCTTGGATTGTGTAATTAAGGGATCCTTCAAGCAACGCTCTTACTGGATTTTTTGGTTCATTAATTTGGGGTTCAAACTCTAATCCTTTAATTAGGCTTTTCTGGGTTTTTGGAGCAACCTCGTTGTGAGTTTCATAGTCAATGCTACTACAGGGTTGACATCATTTAGTTTTTGCTCCAATATAAGATAAAGAGATTTAGAAAGCTTACGTTAGAAATATGTGGGTCAATACTTTCCATGAACAACTCATGTTTTATCTTTTCTTTTACAGGTAAAACAGTTTCCAGATTCTTGTGTGAAATAAAATGCAGTTGATTGAGAAGATTTCTTCAATCAAAGCTTTACTTGAAAAATATTAATTACTGGAAAAGAGAATTCTTTTAAACAATGACAGGGCCTTTATTTGTAATAATATGCAACATTTTACTTTCTCTATATATTCTTCAATTTTTCTCTTTTGTCTATTAGTAAAAGCCACTAGTAAAGAATAAACATGCATTCAACAATAAAACAAGTTATGAAAATTGTATTAAAAGTTTGCCAATGTTTTGTTTAAGAGGGATTAACAATCTGCAAGGAAGTTAATGAAAACAAATCGATAAGCCTACGTTAACTGCCCTTTACTGAATTTCTCAATATCCTCTTTATTTCTAGCATGCAATGACAATACAACATTCATACGGTGCAAATATTGCATTTAGAAAGGATAACAAAGGATTACAATTATCAAGAATCAAGAAAATTTTATTATGGAATATAAGGTAAATAATTAGCTGGAAAAAAAAAAGATAATATTACCCTTTCGCAAGCTCTTGTTTCTTTAAATCTGGAGGCTTTCCATAAAAAAAATATAGCTAATATACAAAGGCCAATGCATATTCAAGATGAAGAAGACATATTTCACACAGGAAGAGTTATGATAGGAAAGGAAAAGAATTAAACAAAAATGAGAAAAAAAAATCCGAAATTTTCACCAATTTACAAAATAAATTCAAAGAATTTGAAATGTAGTGGAATGGTAAAGAAAGTTTTTGAGCCCCATTTTGGGTAAAGAAAACATTTTGGAATAGTAGATGATGATGGAGAATGCATGGTTAAAAATTAAAAAAAAATTTGGGTTTGCGTGTAATATTATTTTATTAAAGAATGTGCGGTAAAAAATAAGTTTTGAAAAAAAAAAGAATTTTTAGAAAAATAGGGTTCAATCAAGGATTTAGAATATATTTGGAAAAGAAAATGCATCTTTTTCACATAATCAGAGACTACATACTGACAAATTGCATTCGAACCATTTTTCCAGCAAATTTAGTTCGTACATTACTCAATAATCATAAAAAACAAAAATTAAAAGCAAAATAACATCAATGGAAATCATTAAAAAATCAATGTACCTCTTGATGAGCAAATCTCCTGCAATGTTCAGTTTTTCGAGCTAATCAAATCTTCTTCAGAACGTACCAACATTTTTATTCCAAAAATAAATTAGTAAAATGAAAAAATCCAGCATTTGTAATCATAAAATTTTCCTGCAAATTTTGTAGAAAAAAATAATAATAAAAAATACTACTTTTTGTTCTCCAACTTGTGATTTACCAAAATGGTAGCACCAAAAGCTCCATGCCGAATCTGCTCAATGATCTCGTGCCTAGATAGAAAAGAACTTACAAACCTATCGAAGTTAATACTACTTACGAAATTCAGCACACCACAATCACTTTAAGAATATCAATCAAATTCGATAAATGTAAAATAAAATCCCTAATTCCAGCAAAAACTAATTAAATCTGTACAAAACATAATTAAAACAACAAAAACAAAAAACTCACAACTCCAGTAAGAAAGTAGGTGGTAATGATGAACGAATATCCATTTTGAACCTTTAATCGTGTAAACGGTAGAACCACACTATTTGTACACAAGTTTTTTTCAACCACAACTTCATATGATTCTCTCTCTCTTTTTTTTAGAGAGAATGATAATATAAGTTCATGAGAATGCTATCTAATATGCTATAATTAGTTCAGTATTTTATTTGAAAATATAAATCCGGTCAAATAGGTACTGCACCACCTCAAAACAGCAAGACTAAAAGCCAACGATTAGTGGCCAACTTTAAGTCAAAGGCTCGTCGTAAAAAAAAAAAAAAAAAAAAAAAAAAAAAGCAATGGCTATTAATTTGACAAAAGAATTCCTGCTCTACTGATCAATAGAACTTGTAGCTGATACAGTCAGTAAAAACTCGTAATCAAAATCTGCTTTCCTTTCCCTATCAGTTTTTCTATCTTTGACCCTGAAACTATTCTAGTTTCTGCAAAAAAAAAAAAAAAAGCATAAGGCTTGACTTTATAGAATTGAGTGTCTATTGTTTTTGGGTTGACGTCAGCTGGATTCATGTGAAGGTACTTTAACTTGAGATTAATTTTAGAATAAAGGTAGCTTTCTTTCACCCACACTCTTAACTTTTCCTTTTTGATGATACCTTATCACATTGTGTATTCCTTGCCCCCCCAGCCATGGAAAGTCTATTGCATTAAGAGTCAAATAATCAACATTAAAATACTTGCAGAAAGGTATCCAATTGAAAAAGAGGTCGCTGCTCATTTTGTATAAAAAAGTTGAAACAAATGTAAATAAAAATCAAAAATTAAATTTAGGTTATGTTTGACTCACATCCTTTCAAAAAACATATACATTCTTAAATAGTGATTTTACATCATTTCAAGCACACATTCTTCAATAAAATAATATTACACGCAAATAGGAACTTCTCCTTATTTTTTAACCACACATTTTCATCAATATACTATTCAAAAATACATTCTTATGAAAAAAATATGGATCAAACAAGGGCTTAATAACAATTTATAGATTCATATATTTCATAAACTTTCATCAAAATTACGAAAAATTAAAATTTTATCGAAAACCAAATAGGGACTCATTAATTGAAATTATAATTGAAATACTTATCTGATGGAAACTTCTTGAAACTTCCATCTATAAAATGAAATGTACAATTGTCTTATGAATTGCTCCTAAAAGATCCTAGTGCCTTAATGGCTGCAGCCTTTATTTATTTATTATTATTTTTTTTTATCTAGGTATCCACCTTATAGTGACCAAATTTTGGAGTCTACACCTTGGTCTCTCAAATTGCAGATAAGTTAAACCGCAGGTTGTGCCCCAAACTGACCAGTGCTCAAGAGTCCCCCCAATTGATCTGCCAAAGTGCCAAGCAAGTCGTTTCTCATCTTTGCACATTACCTTCCAATAGAGCCCCTGCCTTTCAGGATAAATCCTACCTTTCAGGAGAATATCTGCCTTCCAAGAGCCTTCCAAGAATCGAACTCACGACCTCTGATCTGTCAAACTTGAAGCGCCCTTAACTTTGTCAGTTGGGATGTGCCCTTGGGGGCGGCTGCAGCCTTTAGAGTGTATTGGTGGTAGAATGCAGCAATTAGGGTATCTCCAACCATTGCACCATTGCACCATTTTGCACCATAAAATGGTGCAAAATTGCTCCAATGCAACATCAAACTTTGCACCATTTTGGTGAAAAATGGTGTAAAGTGTAAAATGCCTCTTTTGCCCTTATTTAACATTTCCCAAATAAATTTGTTAAAGGTATTTATGTCATTTGTGCTATATAATTTTTAATACAATAAATTATTATTATTATTTTATTAATATTATTATTATTTACATTTAAAATAAATTTTAAATGTAAGACATAATAATTAATAAATTAATTAAAAGACGAAAACAATTTAAAATACATCAAACACGATTATTTATTAAAGTTAACACGAAATATATTAAATAGCGACATAAGCGTCAAGTTCAGAAGTTGAGTTGGTTGAAAACGAAAATCGACATTTTCAGGAATTCCTTGCTCGTCATAGACAAATCAAGGATAAAGAAACTCATATTGCACTTCGAAATGCATCAATCGATCATTTGTGGGATGAATATATGAATTCTGAGAATTAAATTCCAAAAATTTAGCTACTTCGTAATATCATCTATCCAAATTCGAAATGCATTGTACTATTTTCTGATGGCATGATTTCGTATTTTTGTTGTTGTAGTATTTTTATTAATTGTTCTATATTTTTTATATTTATTAATGAATTTAATATTTTTCCATAATTTGACGTAATTATTTATTTAGTAATTTATGTATTTATGAAATAATTAAATAAATAATATTTCAAATAAATAAATTATAAAGAATAAAAAAAGGGAAGAAAATGGTTAAACACTGTTCATTTGGTGTAATTTTTGTTGTAATGGTTGGAGATGAATTTTAGTTTGGTCCAAGATTTTGTGCAAAATGGTGCAAATTTTGGTACAGGGTTGAAGATGGCTTTACAGCTCCAATGAATGGTCCAACCCAGAGAATCCACTGCATGTTTATTTAAACAAAAGTAATAAAGAATATCAATCCAAAGACCTATCTAAAAGTTGAACTGGTTAGACTATTGATAAAATTATTTAAATTACGTAATCAACGCACCCTCGTTTATTTTTTATATATCAAACATTCCTCACGTCTAAACTACATATACAAGTGAAGACGAGTTATGTATATAAAGAGTTAAAAGTCAACATATATGGTCATCTCAAGGATTGATTTTGTTGTAGATGACAGCAACTCCAAAGCTCCTAGCAAGGTGGTGGCAAGGTGAACCATGAAAACAACAAATCCAATGGAAAATGAACCCAATACCTTCATATATATATAAGGGTCAAATCAATTTGAGAAAAATTTCAAGTTATTGTCGAGCAGTACTAAATCACCATTCCCAGCCCTTTTTCTTGGCACAATGTCCCCCTTTTTTCCCTACTCAAAAACTACTTATTGAACTAACAACTGATCTGGTAATAAGAAACAATCTGTTGGAAAATTAGTAGAGTTATGACTTTAAAAAAATAATCAAATTTAAACTTACCAACCTTACTGAAATTTGGACAGAGTAACAAGAAGAAAACAAGAAAAAAAATATTCCACAAAATAATGCCAAATGAGATGAAAGCAAAGTCGAGGCAAGAGTTGAACTCTTTGTTGTTAAGTCAGTTTTGCCTCGCAACGGTGCCAACAGATGATAGCAATCGACTCTCGGATACAACGATTAATAGCACTCCAAAACACAAGATCAGCAAATTAAATCAGATTTTGTACTCATCTTACGAATGAACGAGAGAAAACCAGAATTTATGCAAAGTTTATGCAGAATTTTTGTTAGAGAAAGAAGAGAATAATGTTTTGCTATAACTGCATATCATTGGAATGAAAAAATGGACATCCTAAGGGTCCTATTTATAGAGGTGAAAAGGTTGTAAGTGAAGAGACGTGGCCCAAACATAGCAACCTTTGCCAAGGATGGCAACTTTTGTTGTCACTCCCTTGTCGCCTTTACCTCGCTCGAGCATCAAAAACAGGGAGCCCGTTGCTCACTATCACTAGCCTGTCGCTAGAATGACAGCCTCACTGCTCGAGCACTAGGCTAGGGCTAGGTAAGCAACAGAGTTGGTGATTTTCTAGCCATCTTTTCTTTCTTCCCAAATTTGGACCACAATTTCTCATTCATTAGAAATTGGTTTTGAAATTTCAAATATATCATGGCAATCTACTCGATAAGAAGAATAAGTTAGTCTATTTACATTTGTAATTTGACTATCGGATCAAGTCATAAAATTTGGCCAAAAATGAAACGATAGTCATTTTTTCCACATTTCACACCTAACCAATTTCAGTAATCCCCCACATGAATGGAATTCATAATGTGCAATATATAATGCAAATGATATGCAAACTCTAACAAAGGAGTACAAATGACAAGTTATTGCATCAAGACAGGTGGCTTGTGGCTTTGAATCTTCTTTACTTGAATACAATCGAATTTACTAGATTAATTGGTGAACATAATGTCTTGAACCATTCAACCGTTCATGTAAATCAAAACAATTGTACGAACACCACAGCTTATCTAACCACTTCGATTCTCATGGTTGTGCTCATTTTGCCACCATAAGGGTCCTCTCGCAATCATGAGGTAAGGTTGAATTAGATCTTTATATTGCTAATTTATATTTGATGCTTAATTGTTGTAGTAGCAACGTAATAGTGTTCTATGGAATTATGCTAAGGATGCCTTGGATTATGTTTAAGGAGAAGTAGATGAGGTTGTTGATGTTCCCAATTCGTATTGAACTATATCACTACAACATTTATGACAATATAGTCATGCATGTATTTATTAGATAACACATTCACCAAGAAATTAGTGAACCACTTATACATGGATGTACTTTTTAAGGTGTCAATATCATTTGATGTTGCAATTGAACTCCAAATAGATATAGAGATACCTTTCAATAGAGACAGGATGGAAAGAATTATGAACAGATATTGTAACACTAGATTTTCATTTCTTTGATATCATATTAGAGATAAACGCGCTATTGAAGTAGCATATAGCAATTAATTGTCATAAAAACAGTCGTGTATGTATTTAAATTCATAATTTTTGTTTGATTATAAATCTTGTTCTAAACTGATATTGATTGTGATAGTGGATGATCCAAAGATGCTTCGGCCATGTCCTATGTCCAGTTAAAAAGTAGTTATTATATGGTGATGCATGCACATCATATAAATACATGATTATTAATTTTATTTTACGATTTACGTGCTAATTGATATCTAATGACGGTGACCACGACTTTATATGCTTATAATATTCTATGTAATATGAATGATAAATAGCTTGCCAATTTTCAAAATGATTTTAAGTAATTGTTTATATTTAGTAAATATTGATTTATTCTTGTATTTTTAATTGACAATAATTAGTTATTTCATAGTCCTAACTGCTTTGGAAGGTAATTAATAATTGAATTTTAAATGAGAAGAAGTTTGTGTTAGTAGATTAATTTTTTTTCAAATGATTTTGGGAACTAAGAACTAGTTTACTAAATTAGTGTACCAATTTCTGAATTCTTCGATTCCCAAGAATTCACATATTCCTTTTTAGCAACAACTGGGGTGTATGTTGACCTCAAAAAAAGGCTCCAACAGATTCCCTAGCCTCGCCCCCTCGAAACCTGTGCAAGTAGCACCCTGTCAAGAGGCAAAGGCGGCCGGACAAGAAAAGGGTCCGGCGACCGTTTGCACTCCGACGGTCAGGTCAACAGTCGGATGGAGATAGATATATAGAGTGCAACAGTATGGAGATGGAGGTTTGGCTAGGGAGTGTAAAACATACCTTGATTGTGTGAGTTGAATCCATATATATAGAGAAATGGATGTGAAGCGGGCCAAACGGGTTAGTGGGCCTAAGTCTGAGCCCAACACGAGATGAGCAAAATAATAGGCGCTTCGGCTAGACTTCTTAGGGCCTCGGCTGCGCCTCGGTTGGCCTTGTCAGAGCCTCGGCTTTGGGGCCCAACACTAATGGGCCTGACTCGGGTCTAATAAGATGACCTAATATGGAGTGATAATTTATAGGCATAACAGTAGCCCCCCAAGTTTGAGTCGTATTATTTATATGCGGGTCAGATTTGAAATATAAACTCAGAAGTAGGCGAGGTCTTATAGATTGCCTCAGAAAGATAGGTAGCTCCAATAAGTGAGGGCTTACGAATTGCCTCGAAAATATACATCGATCTCGAATAGGTGAGGACTTACGAATTGCCTCGAGAAATATGAGTTGCTCCAATAAGTGAGGACTTACGAACCGCCTTAGAAAACGTGTGTCAGAATAAGATATACTGCACTTATTTTTTGAAAATTTCGGCAGCATCTCCCCTGTAATATGGACTAAACCAATCTTGTAATACAATACAATATATCCACAGCACATATACCAAATAAATTTGGGGTTCAAATGTTCATAAGGTGTAACATATCACATTTCTCCAAAATATACGCAGAGGGTCTGTCGTGCATTATAGTAAATTATGTGCTCGCACAGCTCAGTGTATCGAAAGTGTTATAGTGAAGCAAGTAACACGATGTCGACAATAAAATGAAAATAATGATGATACGACATACGTACTAGCTGTGATGAAAATAATGTATGACATGGTAGTAGTGATATGTCATTCATGCTTGGAAGCAGTAATGTGATGCATATAATGTATGACATGGTAGCAGTAATGTGATGCGTATGCTAGCAGTAATATGTAGCCCCCCAAGTCTGGGCCGAATATTTATATACGGGTCGGACTTAAAGTACCATTGTGATAAAGTTGATGTAGAGGTGATGCTTAGGACATAGTAGCAGAGGCGATGCTTTGATAGCAGAGGCTGTGCTCTGGAATGAATATAAGTAGTTGTACTGATACTGAAGCATATTGATGTATACCAGCTGTTGACTTTTTAAGATCAGCTGAGTGTATGGTTGCTACTGTGGTTGTAGGTTCAGCTGTCTCTACGGAAGCGCTGACTCAGAGGACTTCGCATGGGAGATGCTAAAGGTTGTGAAGCTGAAGGTTGGGACGTAGCTTCGACTGAGGCGCTGAAGCTTCAATGCCTGCTTGAGGAAGGATCTCATCTGCCACCAATGCGCTGACCCACAGGGGGCAACGCATTGGGAGACGGCTAAAGCTTTGTAAAGTTTAGAAGGAAACGCAGCCACCGAGGCGATAACCCACAGGGGACTCCGCGTCAGGTGTGTTTAAGCTTTGTAAAGCTGAGTAAGGAGCTCATCTGCGATTGATGTGGGAGATGGCTAAAGCTTTGTAAAGTTTAGGAGGAAATGTAGCCACTGAAGCGATGACACATAGGGGACTCCGCGTCAGGTGCGGCTAATCTCTGTAAAGCTGAGTAAGGAGTTCATCTGCGATCGATGTGGGAGATGGTTAAAGCTTTGTAAAACTTAGGAGGAAAAGCAGCCATCGAGGTGATAACCCACAGGGGACTCCGCATCGGCAGGGTTGAAACTTTGCCAAGCTGCGGACAACATTTGGTGAGGCGGGAGATAGACGTTCCGCGAATAAGTCTCGAACTATTAGAGGCTTAGTGACTGGCCTCGGAATGACGAGGACTTAGAGTCAGGCTCGACAATAGTGAGAAGTGAGGAAGACATCTTGCGGATCCTTAAATAAACATCTGACAATATGTCGAATAGTCAGAGTCTTATAAGCCGGTCTCGGATAGATGAGGACTTAGGGCTAAGCTTGGCGATAGTGAGGCAAGGGATAATCGTCCTGCGAAGCCAGGAATAAACATCTGGCGAAGTGTCGAACAATCAGAGTCTTATAAGCTAGCCTCTGATAGACGAGGACTTAAGGCTAAGCTCGGCGATAGTGAGGCGAGGGATAATCATCCCGCGAAGCCAGGAATAAATATCTGGCGAAGTGTCGAACAATCTGAGTCTTATAAGCTGGCCTTAGATAGATGAGGACTTAGAGCTAAGCTTGAGGATAGTGAGGCGCGAAGAAAAGACATCTCGCGAAGCCAGGGATAAACATCTGGTGAGGCGTCAAATGATTGGAGTCTTATAAGCTGACCTCGAACAAATGAGGACTTAGAGCTAGGCTCGACGATAATGAGGCAGAGAATAAGCATCCTGCGAAGTCAGGGATAAACATCTGGCGAAGCGAGGAATAAGCATCCCGCGAATAGGGCCAGGTAAGGCTCCTTTTGCAAGGGCAAACACGTCTGACAATTTGCCTCTTCCTTTTTTCAAGGAACGAGGACTCCAAGATATATCACCTATTCCTTTATTGAAGGAGCGAGGTACTCTAAGATATGTCGCCTTTGATAATAAGATATTCACAAGCTAATGCTCATCTTCAAGAATACGAGGTTTTCAAGTTTAGCCTTGAACATGTGAGATCACTAACCTCGCCTCGGATAATATATAGGATGATCAAAAGAAGCATTTAAATAAGAGAGATCTAAGCTATGTATTTGTTGAATACTAGTGGTCCATTTACTTACACAAGCCGAGTTATGCGGACCAAGGAAGATATATCCTCAATTTTCCATATTTTGAATGGCAGCAAATTTAAAGGAATTAAATGGCAATAGTCCTTTTACCAATAGTGCTTCGATAGTGAAGTCCCCCAATCAAAGATTTAGACCCTATGGAAAACAAATCTGGGAGCTAGAATAATAACATCCAATATGCTCAATTAAACCCCATTAGGTTAAATAGGGTAGTGGGCCCATTTAAGTTTTCAACTTATTTCTTCATAATGAAATGGCAACCCAAAATGGAACATTCTAAAATATTGGGTCCAATGTAAAAGAATACTTAAAAGGAGGCCCATAAAGAAGGAATAAGTTCCAGCAAAATGAACGTATTTAATGGGCCGGGAATTAATTGGAATGGCACAAGCAAAATAAATTAGTCTGGCCCAACTTTATGCAACCGAATTCAATAAGGCCCATTTACTAACCTCTGCAATATGTTCTAGAAGAGGAACTAATATACAAGAAGTCAGAGAAATACCAATTAGCTGTCATCTCCTGTTTTTTTTTTTTTTTTTTTTGCCTGACAAATAGCTTGCAAAGCTAAGAACGAAACCCTCCAAACACGCCACCATCATTGCCTTGTTCCATCAGAATTTAATGTGTACACAATTTAAATCACATTCAGCTTCTCTTCCGTCGAGGAACCGTGCTCCGATGACTACCTTGTCAATCATTGTCAGAGGCAAAGAAATCCCGTTTACGGGGTGAGGAGTTGCCGCTGGAAGTCATGGTGGGTTTTTGTGTTGGGACTTGTTGGGAAAAAATAGTTTGGAAACATAATATGGTCAGCAAAAATAGAACGAGGTAGAAGGCATTTTCTTGAAACGCAGTAGTTGCCATAGATGTTTTTAAATCAAAGTCTATGTAAAAGTAATGGCTTTCCCTTTGAGTTTTTCTTCTTCCTGGAGTTGGGTTTATCTTTCATTTGTATTGAATCAAATAAAATATTTTCTCTTCCTTTGTTTCCTTGTCTGCCACTAACTGAAGAAAATGGTGGCTTTTTCTTGTGGTTGTTTGCACATTTATTTACTGCTGGGTTTTTGCAGGAAAGGTGTGTATATCGTTGACGACAAGTGGAGAATATATAGAATCTTGTTGTTATCTGCCAATCTGATTTTTTGCCAGAAAACTCCACTTCAAACTAGCCATTTCATGGGGGAGTTTTTCACTCCTTCCTTCGGCAAGAATTATTTTCCATAATGGATTTTTCAACCCGGGTTTCCTCAACCCTTTTGCCGGAAATAGTTACTCTTTCATAGTAACTTGGTGCGACCATTTTTCATGGCCGTTTTTTTCTTTCTTTTGGTGGTTGATTCCTTCCATTTTTGGTGAAGAAGTTGCTTGAAGAAATTCCATTTTTCATGGAGAAAAAATTCCTTTTTCAAGGAAAATTTTCACATCTCTATATGTCCTTCCAGTGGCTATTTTCTTCTGTTCTTCGATTGCTGTCTTCGCTCCTTTGGTATAACACTGACCAGAAATTTTTCGGGTGACCTTTTGGTATGTGGTATAACATGGTTAACGTAGCGTTCCCACAGACAGCGCCAATCTGTTGACCTCCAAAAATGGCTCCAATAGGTTTCCTAGCCTCGTCCCCTCGCAACCTGCGAAAGTAGCACCCCGTCAAGAGGCAAAGGCGATCGGACAAGAAAAGGGTCCGACGATCGTTTGCACTCCGACGGTCAAGTCAACAGTCGGATGGAGATAGATATATAAAGTGCAATAGTATGGAGATGGGGGTTTGGCTAGAGAGTGTAGAACATACCTTGATTGTGTGAGTTGAATTCATATATATAGAGAAATGGATGTGAAGCGGGCCAAATGAGTTAGTGGGCCTAAGTCTGAGCCCAACACGAGATGAGCAAAATAATAGGTGCCTCGACAGGCGCTTCGGCTAGACTTCTTAGGGCCTCGACTGCGCCTCGGTTGGCCTTGTCAGAGAGAACCTTGATTGTATGAGTTGAATCCATATATATAGAGAAATGGATGTGAAGCGGGCCAAACGGGTTAGTGGGCCTAAGTCTGAGCCCAACATGAGATGAGCAAAATAATAGGCGTCTCGACAGGCGCTTTGGCTAGACTTCTTAAGGCCTCGGCTGCGCTTCGGTTGGCCTTGTCAGAGCCTCGGCTTTGGGGCCCAACACTAATGGGCCTGGCTCGGGTCTAATAAGATGACCCAATATGGAGTGATAATTTATAGGCATAACACTGCATGTGTTATATTGTCTTGGAAAATCATGCTCAATTTGTCTACATTGGTGTTCGAAACTTGAAAATATCATTTAACTTTTGATTTAATATTATTTAAATTAATTTGATAATAAGTTATTAAATTTTTTGAACTTTTACATATAATAATGAAAGTTGAACGTGCATTACACGTTATTTTAAATACTTTATAAGTTATGTAAAAGTAATATTTAGTACCAATTTATTCGAGGATTTGATGAGTCTCGAACAAAGAAAATAAAATTTAGCATAAAAATTTAAAAGAAAAAATTGTACTCTCAAAACTCATTTTTTATTATTCAAAATTTTTGTAATGATGAAATACTATAAATGAGTAATCTTTTTATATTACATTTGATACATAAAAATTAATATAATTGTTAATACTTAAATTTAAACACCCATTAAAATTTCTAGATATATAAATATGAATAAATTCATCAATAATAACTCTAGATTCATATAATTCATGATTTATGAAGTAAAAATTCATTGAATTTAAGTTAATGTGAATATTAATTAATTGAGAATTAACAACACAAATTTCATAAACGACAATAATTATGTAGTATTTATTACATATCGAAAAATGAAAAGTGAGGTATTATTAAAATAATTGAACTGTATGGAGGTTAAAATCGTCCAAAAAATGATACTCCTTGATGTGATATAAAAATCTTTTTTTATTACATTTGATACATAAATATTAATATATGTTAATACATAAATTTAAACACCCATTAAAATTTTCAGATACATATATATGAATAAATTAATCTATAATAACTCTAAATTCATGTAATTCAAGATTTATTAAGTAAAAATTCATTGAATCTAGGTTAATGTGAATATTAATTAATTAAGAATTAATAACACAAATTTCATAAACGACATTAATTATGTAGTATTTATTATATATCCCAAAAAAAAAAGTGAGATATTATTGAAATAATTGAACTGTAGAGAGTTAAAATCGTCCAAACAATGATTCTCTTTTGATGTGATATTTTAATATATTATAAATTAGTATTTGGGCCTTTTGATCGCCTTTACTTTACCATATGCTCACTCAGTTTTGCAGCTAGATAAATAAATAAATAAAGGGGCTTGTTTATTTTCTTTTAGTATTTCTACTGAACGATCCTTGGTATTCTTCCATGGTCATCCATTCAGTCTCTCTCGACCCCTTCTTTATTCTTCCAATAATTCACTTTAGAGGAAGGATTTTGCTGTCATTTAGAGTTTGAAAATATGTCATTGATTTAAATCCTGTTGTAGCCTACTGGCATTTAAATTTGATGCAAGCTTGTTATATCTTAAGTTAAATTACATTGTTGTCATTAATGTTATCATTGTGATTTATTTCTAAATTAATAATTTAATTTTGCAGTTATTGCATATTTATAGTTCTATGCTTAAAATAATAATAAAAGTTTGTCAATTTTCAAGATATAGCTTGAAATATTTATTTTTACTATTAATGATTAAATTAATATTTTTGTTAAATTATGCATGCATATTTTTTGCAAGTAATTAATTTTTTCAATGGAGAATACCGTCTCGATTGATAATTTTGATTATATTTACTTTATTGTAATTAATTATGGATGTTGATATATAAATTTTTAGAACATTGCTTTTAACCGTTACAACTTCTTTGACCCCAATTGAAATA
>NC_036258.1:4421161-4422546 GCF_002742605.1 Olea europaea var. sylvestris | reverse complement strand
TGAATTTTCAGCGAGGTTCATCAGGACCTGATCAACGATTAATTGATAAATGAGAACACTTCAGATGAAAGAAAATTTGAGTGTTAGTTGTTTAAAATTGACCTGCTCTTGAAAATATATTTAATTATGTTTCTAAGACTTGGCAAAATTATGTGTTTGAAAAGATACGTTGATGACTAATTCAGAATGAAAGCACCGCTATAAATAGACAATCCTCTTTCACAAAATAAACATCTACAAACCGCAACATAAACAAAATATCAGTTGTACCGAAAATGGCTGTTCGCATACTAATTGCCGTTCTTCTTATCTTGTTTGTTTCATTTACGTACGCATCTGATCCTAACCCCCTACAGGATTTTTGTGTTGCTGTTAAGGATGATGATGCAAAAGGTAAATGCATTTTACACTTCTAGAATAACAATCTTGAAATACACAGGCTACTTAACTATATAATGCTCTCTCCTACTAAAACAATGGCTTCTGTATTTCTTGCAGTTTTTGTGAATGGAAAGATTTGCAAGGATCCAAACATGGTTAGTGCCGATGATTTCTTCTTTCCAGGTTTGAATATGCCTGGGAATACATCAAATCCTCTTGGATCAAAAGTCACACCTGTGAATGTCAACCAATTACCGGGACTCAACACTCTTGGCATCTCTTTAGTCCGTATTGACTATGCACCCTATGGCCTCAACCCACCACACACTCACCCTAGGGGTACTGAGGTTATTGTTGTTGTGGAGGGCACTCTCTATGTTGGATTCGTGACATCGAACCCAGCAGATCCAAACATGAAGAACAAACTCTTTACCAAGACTTTGCATCCAGGAGACGTCTTTGTATTTCCAGAAGGTCTCATTCATTTCCAGTTTAATGTGGGGAAGACTAATGCCATTGTATTTGCTGGTCTAAGCAGCCAAAATCCAGGAGTCATCACTATTGCAAATGCAGTTTTTGGATCAAACCCTCCAATAAATCTTGATGTTCTCACCAAAGCTTTTCAAGTTGACGCGAATGTAATTAAATATCTTCAAGGACAGTTCTGGTGGAACATAGACTAGAAACCAAAAATATCCATCATGAGTTTGGGGTCGTAGTCTTAATAGAAATAATTTTTGAGAATTGAGAAATTCCTCTATTGTATGGTTTCTTGATCATAAAGATCTTCAAAGAATATAGTATATATTCCCATGTAAACTATGTTCTCTTGAAGAATATTATCAATAAATTTTCAGTCAATTAATAGATTCCACTATAAATGGCATTTTTTTTCTCTTAAAGATTACTTAATGACTTTGAAACGAGTTTAAACATTTTATGAATGTCTTAAACTACCCACCCTATCAAGTTAGACGGTATCAAGCTAGAAATCCTAGATATCA
>NC_036258.1:4410534-4412015 GCF_002742605.1 Olea europaea var. sylvestris | reverse complement strand
AAAGTGTCAACTTAATTATAAATAGGAAAAGTAATGTTTGTGATAAATAAATGTAGGTGATAAGTTTGTTGCCATATATATATATATATTGTATTTTCAATTTTTATTAATTTCTTATGTTTGTATACGATTATTCTATTTTCAGAATTTCATAAATATAATTTTCATTTTTCTTTAACCAATCAATTAACTTTACATAATTTGAGGCTCTCATCAAAGCGGGGCCTTAGACGATCGCCTATTTCGCCTATATTCAAGGCCACCACTGTTAGTATATGCCTTTGATCCAAGCCCTCTTGAGGATTTCTGTGTTGCAGTCAATGATTCCAATGCTACTGGTAAATACCCATTTCAAGCTTTTCTAATTGCTAATTTACAATATTCATATAACACATATTATATATGACTTCGCTTTATGCATTTTTTGTAAATGGAAATATTTGCAAGGACCCAAAGAAGGTCACAGCCGACAATTTCTACTTCTCGGGTTTCAACAAGCTTGGAAATCCGTCAAATTCAGTTGGATCAAGAGTGACTCAGGTAACTGTCAACCACCTAGCAGGGCTTAATACCCTTAGCATTTTTTTAGTCCGCGTAGACTATGCACCGCATGGCCTAAACCCGTCTCACACGCACTCTCTTGCAACCGAGGTCCTTGTCGTAGTCGAAGGCACTCTCTATGTCGGGTTCGTGACTTCCAATCCTGCAAATCCAAACATGAAGAACAAGCTCTTTACCAAAATACTGTATCTAGGAGATGTTTTTGTCTTCCCTGAAGGCCTCATTCATTTTCAGTTCAATGTTGGGAAGAAGAAGGCTGTTGCATTTGCGGGTCTAAGTAGTCAAAATCCTGGAGTCATAACCATTGCAAATGCTATTTTTGGATCAAATCCTCCCATTTCTCGTGATGTTCTTACAAAGGCATTCCAGGTTGATAAGAATGTGATTAAATATCTTCAATCACAATTCTAGGAAGGGAAAAGATGGAATCAATTAGTAGTAACAAGAGTATATTTATTTGGGGTCCCGATGTAATAAGGGAAATGCTATGTGTACACTTCATGATGTACATAATGCATTACACCCCTCTCACATGGAGGGGGTCCACGAATATTTTATTGTGTTTGGGCCCCCTTTATGTGGAAGGAGGTGTAATGCTATGTGTATACTATTATATACTCATAAAATTTTCCATGTAATAAAGTGCACATGTATGCTCTAACAATCTTTATCAAGAGTAAATGGTGATATAGTATTTATATAATGGCTTCATCATTTTGTCAGTTTACACAAATTGTATGGTGAAAGATATATTTATGGGTTGCTGTATGTCATGTTGAAATATTTGAAATTTAATTAATCGTTGTGAGCTAACTTGGAATAAATTGATGGGGGCTGTGATGAATTAGAAATAACTTTGTTTGATAACATTTTATTGGCCAAAAGTTCAATATTTTTGTGATCTTTTCTTATTTTAGTGG
>NC_036258.1:4400090-4410434 GCF_002742605.1 Olea europaea var. sylvestris | reverse complement strand
GTGAACAAGGAGTATTTAGTCTTATAAGTTGTCCGTTTTTATTAGAATGGTTGAAACCTAGGCTAGCAATACTTCTGAATATTGCACTTTAGCAATCCAGGCAGCATAACTTGAAATGAAATGCTGGGGTGATGATTTTTTTTCCATTTTCTAAGGTACTTAGGGAATAGATCCACTAGTAACAGGGTGGAGCATGTGCTCAAAGGATTAAAACATGTGACGATGAACCATACTGTTGTTATGAGTTTGAATCCCTCCTCGAGGAGGATTCAAGAACATGATTCAGTGTCGGCGATAAAGAATTATGTAAAAATTATGGACTAAAAAATTTTGTGGAGTACTTTGTAAATTTCAAAAATTAAGGGCCCAGTGGGTACAATTACATCCACTTGCACCTACTGGCCCTGCTCTTCGCCCCACAACTGGTCCTAAAGGAAAGCACCTTCCGTATGTTGTATGAAAATAATGACCAAGATGGTGAAGTTAACCTTATATGCCCTTGTTTCGATCCCTATTTTTTGAAAAAAAAAAAAAAAAACACATTTTTAAACAATATTTTGACATTATTTTAATCATATATTTTTCAATAAAATAATATTACACGCAAATTTAAAATTTTTTTATTTTTATTTTTTAATCACATATTTCACATCAATGTACTATTCGAAAATGTATTTTTATAACAAAAATGGGCTCAAACAAGGACATGAACCAAGCATCCATGTTGAATTCATGGACATAGAAGAAATATAAAGATGCTATAGTATGGTGATAGAATGAAATAAAATTTTAACATGCTAGCATTTTCTAAAATGCTTGTTTAGGTGGTGTGGGCGAATGCTACGCTTCGGAAGTAAGCGAGAAATTAAGCGGTCAATTGTTAATGTGCAACTTACGCTTTATTAATATTTTTTTGAAAACCCTTATTTAAATTGTTTAGTTGAAAGTTAAACCTATGAAAAATAATCTAGACTTTATATTTCAAAAATTTGAAAATTGTATAATTGATTAATTGTATAAATTATTATGTAAATATAGTAGTTTATAATTTTAGATGTTTGGTATGCATTATTTTAATTATTAAATAATTTTTTCGATTGATTAAAAAATTAAAATAATATAAAAAATAAAAAAACGCAAAATTTGAAGGTTGGCTTTCACGTCTATTCACAAATAGTGATTGTTGGTAATAATGCTCCATGTTAACCGTACCAAATAAATCCCAAAAATCCAGAAATCTAAATCAAGGAACTTTGAAATTGCTGGTTTATACGCTACTGATATACGCAATTACATAGAAGTTGAGCGAATTAAACATCAAATTTAATAAATGAAACAATCATTCATTACATAATCTACCACTACTATATATATAGAACACGCAGAAAAATACAATATCAAGCAGCAAGAATTGCTGAATCCCGTCGACAATTGCCCTAAAAGACAAGACAAAAAACAAGCGTGGACAGCGAAATCTTCATTCAATCATCTTACAGAATGGATTTTCAATGAGCAAGGATTGTTGATCTGCTTCCATTCTCGAAATTTTTGGAGTAATTGTAGGAATCGTAGCGAAAGGTTTGAGGAAGGCCAACGTTGTCGGATCCGATGAGCTTTCTAAATTCAGACCTGACCTTGTAGAAAACATGTCTCAAGCTGCCTTTATTGTGGCAACCTAGGACTGTTGTTTCTTCCTCGTTCATCTCCAGATCTTCGGCAAAAGTGGGTCTTCTGGAGAGGATCCAGGTCCATCCCCAATCCCACCATTTCCTAATGGAATTTCCGGCATATTCTCCCATTGAAGAGACAGATTTGGATCTGCGAAATGCCCATGAATTGGAGATGCTGCGTTGTTGGAAGTTGAGAGAAGAGAGTCTTCTCCGGATGCCTCCTGATCCCTCCTCCGGTTGCGAGACTGGAAGCGCTTGCTTGCCTCGGAACATTGAGCTCATTTCAGCTTAGAAAAATCAATAAACGTTGAATTGGAGTTTGTATTAAGAACTTAAAGCAAAGAGAAGCATATGGGCATGGAGGTGGGAAGTAGTGATCACAGCTATATTACAGGCTGGTAAGAACGATGGTGGGCTCCATTACTTCATTTTTTCATGTTAATTTCACCCATGGCCACCCTACTTTTTACTGAATGTCACCTTTCCTCCTCAACTTTAATTTGTTTCATACCTATCACCAAATGTTATATAAATGTGTCATTCAGGCCATCCACTTAATCAACTGTCCCATATAAGACGATGTGACTAGTTTGATGATATGTCTGATCAACTTCATCCAAGTGCAAATTTTGTGTACATGTAAAATTGTTATATTATAATAGGGGTGATTTTATGCTTTAAACGTTTATAACATGTTTAATGGTATATTCGCAAGTCATGTAGCAATGATGTGAAAGATATGTCGTGGTATGTCAATTTAACAATTTTATCAATTTAGAAGACGTGAGAGAGGTGAACTTTGAACTGAAATGAAGTTCGATGACATAATTAAAACTTGGTAATCCAATTGAGATTTTTTTTTTTTTTATTGTTATTGTTGTTGTTGTTGAAATTCCAGTAGTAGCATATTTATATGAAAGAAAAGAGAGAGTTCACCCATGCCTACTGTAATTTGCAATTATTGTCACCTTGTCATCCAACTTTATAAAACTATCAATGAGGCCACCTAGATAATCAACTATCTATTATTTGACAGAAAATGCATCGTGGACAATTGGTTTGAACATTATATTGGATAACGAGTCGAGAATGCTAGTCAACTGTCGGAAAATTTTTGCTAAAACTGAGGTTATTGGTTGGTTTCATTGGTTATCAAACTTGGGTCACGTCTTACAGACGTTGGATCTATTTTTATTATTTCTCTTTCCTTCTTTATTCTAAAAAGGAAAAAAAAAAAGATAAAAAGGGAGATTAATCACATATCTTTCAATCATTTAACTAATGACATTGTCATAACCCTTACTTTATTATTTCCATAATTATCGACTAAACAATTTCCTTGAGTTTGGAAATGAAAGATTATGGGACGTGATAAAAGTGAGAAATTTGAAACTAAATTGTAATTTAATGATGCTGTTACGCCTATGAATTATCACTCCATATTGGGCCACCTTATTGGACCCGAGCTAGGCCCATTAGTGTTGGACCTCAAAGCCGAGGCTCTAAGAAGCCTAGCCGAGGCGCCACCGAGGCCATAAAAAGCCCAGCCGAAGTGCCTATCACTTTGCTCACCTCATACTGGGCTCAAACTTAGGCCCATTAACCTGCCTTGGCCCATTTCACATCATTTCTCTATATATATGGATTCAATTCACAACTTAAGGTATGTTCTAAATACTCTAGCCAAATCCCCTATCTCTCTACTATTGCACTCTTTATATCTATCTCCGTCCGACCGTTGACTTGACCGTCGGAGTGCAAACGATCGTCGGACCTTTTTCTCGTCCGACCGCCTTTGCCTCTTGACGGGTGTTACATGCGCAGGTTTCGAGGGGACAAAGCTAGGGTGCCTGTTGGAGTCATTTTTGGAGGTCAACAGTTTGGCGCCGTCTGTGGAAATCGTTACATTAACCATGTTATACCACATACAAAAGGATTTTATTTTCCGGCCAGTGTTGTACCAAATGAGCGAAGACAGCAACGAAGAAATGAAGAAGAATGATGGAAGATAGCTACTAACTGAGAGGCATGGAAATTTCCTTGAAAAAGGAGATTTTCGGCCATCAAAGGTTGAAAAATCCACGCACAAAAGTTCACTGGAAATCAAAAAATTTCCTGCCAACTTTGTTCTACCAAAAAGAAGCAAGAACAACAGCCAAAGAAAATAAAATGGAACTACTGGAATCTGCCATAAAAAATGGTGATGGCTAGCCAATAAAGGGTTGAAAAACCCACCATGAAAATGGTTATCTTTGGCAAAAAACATAGCCACTAGAAGGACTAATAGAGGCGTGTAAAATTCCTCGAAAAAGGAGATTTTTCGGCAAGAAATCGAGGTAGCAGACAATGTAACAACAAAAAGAAAAAGGTGCCTCTTATTCCATAAGCATTTACAAATGGGTGGTGAAAGGGATTTCTGTTTGTTCCCCATTATTGCTGGTCCATTTTCCACCGACTCGTTGGAGAAGCCCAGCAGCAAAGAAAATGCAAAACACACCACAAAAATGAAGTCAATTGTCTACCTAAAACTCTCGAGCAAACGGGGGGTCTTTCCACTGCTTCTTCTCAAAAATTGGAGCCTGACACCAACAAAACAGGTAAGACTCCACTCCATTGCTGCAAGAAGATACTACCATGGTCAGAAAAAATAAAAAAATAAAAAATAAAATAAAAAATTTTGGCAGCCCAGCATGCTACATTGTTGAGCCTCTCCACTGCCATGGCAACAGGCTTTGCAAAAAGCTGTCCGGTAAGCACTTTTATTCTCAAGTTCTTTTCCTCTTGAAATGGTTGGTTTGAATTTATGGTTGTTGTGAAGATGGTGGAAGAGTGGGTGTGGAAAAAAGTGTTTACAAATTAATTGCTACAAATCACTCCATTTTTGATCGCCCAATGGATGTTCGATGAAATGTCCCAAACCGAAATATTTTCTCATCCCATGAAGCTGTTGATGCACGAAAAACTCCATGTGGCCGGAGATGCATGAGTTCTGATATTGGCCACCGGATTTTGGCATTTAATGTTGATGGGTATAAGATTTGATGGTAGCATGTAGGATGGGCTGTCAATCTCTATTTTTCCAGACTTTTGCTACCTACTTGCCATCAGATTTCAGCTACTCCACGTGCTGCTTATTGTCTTCTTGTTGGGCCGGGTCATACCATTAAGTGGTTGGTTTTAATTCTTAAAGTCTGGCCCAACAGTCCACGAAGAAAGAAGGGCTTAAAAGCTTCTAATTGAGATCCAGTAATGGGTATGAATACTATCATTTATTTTCATTGAGCCACAGAAATATTGAGCTCAACAAGTTTATTTCTCTTGGCCCACATCTCTTCCAAATATATTAAGGCAGCTGGGCTTCTTGAACACTTCGACTTGCTGTAATCATAGACTTCAATCCTTCCACTTGACCCTTCTAATTCGGTCCGTCCACTTCGGCTGCTGGAGTCATTTGGACATCTAGTTTGCTAGAATAACCATGGAAGGATGACTTCGGTTCCACCCGCTTCGATTCTTGCTTCGACCTCACGCTTCAGCTTCCCGGTTCTGCAGCTCTACCACCTCGATTCTTCTCACTTCGGCCTTGTTTTAACATTCCATTTTTGCGGGTTTGCCGTAATCATAACAAAAAGAGACTTCGGTTCTTCCACCCACTTCGGCTCTTTCACTCTGGCTGCTACAATTGACTTACCTATGAGGTAAATTTTGGCATCTTTCACAACCCTTCCAAGTATGTTCAATCACCTGGGCTTGTTGAACACTTCGGTTAGCTGAAATCGCAGCAGAAGACAGATTTCAGCCTTCCACTTCAATCTTTTTAGTTCGGTTCTTCCACTTTGGGGGCTTTCACTTCGGCTGCTGGAATCGTCTAGAAGGATGACTTCGGTTTTTTACCCACCTCAGCCTTCCGCCCTTCAACTTCTGTTTTCCCAGACTTTTGCTCTTCCCGGCTTCGGTTCTTTCGGGTCCTTCTACTTTGGCCTCTGCAATCAACTTGGGCAGATCCATGAGGTTTACCGTTCAAAACGACACGGCTGTTAATTTTCCACAACAAAATTTGAGGTTGCAATGACATAAAGCTTGTGCCAACAATCAAACAAAGGTTATTAACTTATTATGCAATCTAGTGTGGCTTCAATTGGGGTCTTGGGCATGGCATTCCGTTGGGAGTTATTGAGAGGCAATGTCCAAGCGAAAAATTTGAGCCTGTCAAATTCTTTAATTCGCATCCTAGTGGATTTATTCCATTTTCTACTATGACCAAATGTGGAAGATGCGTGAGATGTGCTACTATAAATTTTGACAACTTTGCGGGCAGACTACAAACCTCGGCCATCTCACTATATTGGGAAAGGCCCACAAAGTGTACAATGAGATGCTTAAGCAGAGATTTCTCTTATTCAAGGCCCTTTCAACTACTAATCGCCAAGGCTATAATTTTAAGTGGAAGAATTACCGAACCAACCCACCATCACTTAAAGAAGAGGCCACAATCCGAAGTCCTCATTTCTTGAATAAAGAAAGAGGCGATATGTTACAAGTCCTCGTTTCTTGAATAAAGGAAGAGACGGTATCTTATAAGTCTATGTTCCTTGAATAAAGGACGAGGCAAATTATCAGATATTTATCCCTGGCTTCGTGGGATGCTTATTCCCCGCCTCACTATCGCCGAGCTATCTTTAAGTCCTCGTCTATCTGAGGCCAGTTTATAAGACTCCGACAGTTTGACAATTCGTCAAATATTCATTCAAGGCTCCACAAGATGTCTTCCTCACTTCTCACTATCGCAGAGCCTGACTCAAAGTCCTCGTCATTCCGAGGCAAGTCACTAAGGCTCCTATAGTTCGAGACTTATTCACAGGATGTCTATCCCCCGCCTCACCAAATGCTGTCCACAGCTTGACGAAGCTTCAACCCTCCCGACGCGGAGTCCCCTGCGGGTCATCGCCTCAGTTGTAGCGTTGCGAAAGCTTTACCAATCTTCAGCCATCTCCCGCATCGATCGCAGATGAGCTCCTTACTCAGCTTTACAGAGTTTAGCCGCACCTAACGCGGAGTCCCCTATGGGTCATCGCTTCAGTGGCTGCATTCCATCCTAAACTTTACAAAGCTTTAGCCATCTCCCGTATCGATCGCAGATGAGCTCGTTACTCAGCTTTACAAAGCTTAAACGCACCTGACGCGGAGTCCCCTGTGGGTTATCGCCTCGGTGGCTGCGTTTCCTCCTAAGCTTTACAAAGCTTTAGCCATCTCCCACATCGGTCGCAGATGAGCTCCTTACTTAGCTTTACAGAGTTTAGTCACACCTGACGCGGAGTCCCCTATGGGTCATCGCTTCAGTGGCTGCATTCCCTCCTAAACTTTACAAAGCTTTAGCCATCTCCCGTATCGATCGCAGATGAGCTCCTTACTCAGCTTTACAAAGGTTAGACACACCTGACGCGGAGTCCCCTGTGGGTTATCGCCTCGGTGGCTGTGTTTCCTCCTGAGCTTTACAAAACTTTAGCCATCTCCCAACGTGTCGTCCCCTGTGGGTCAACGCATCGGTGGCAGATGAGCTCCTTCCTCAAGCAGGCATTGAAGCTTCAGCACCTCAGTCGAAGCTGTGTCCCAACCTTCAGCTTCACAACCTTTAGCATCTCCCATGCGAAGTCCTCTGAGTCAGCGGTTCTGTAGAGACAGCTGAACCTACAACTACAGCAGCAACCATACACTCAGCGGATCTTAAAAAGTCAACAGCTGGTATACATCTATTATGTTCAGTTCAGAGTCAGCCTCTGCTTCGTTATCAGTACAGCTATTCAGTTCAAGGTCAGCCTCTACATTCGTATTAGTACAGCTGTTCAGTTCAGAATTTTGCTTCTGCCTCAGCCATGTTACATCTACTTATCGTCGGAGAGCTAATATAGCCCCAACATGGCTGCACCATCCACCATGTCTGGGATGCGTCATCACCTCGGAGGAGAGGCTTGCGTCCCATCTGGGCCACCTCGCTTGAACTTCGAGGCGCTAGCACATGCCTCCCTCTGGCCAGGCTGAGCGCCAAGGGGAGAAGTCCCAACATGGTTGCACCATCCACTATGTCTGGGATGCGTCGTCACCTCGGAGGAGAGGCTCGCGTCCCATCTCTGGGCCACCTCGCTTTAACTCCGAGGCGCTAGCACATGCCTCCTTTTGGCGAGGCTGAACGCCAATGGGAGAAGCCACTTTACTTGAATTTCGAGGCTCATACAATTATTATGGTTAAGTTCGGCTGCAACAGCATTCGTTGGATCCCTTCAGGTTACAGTTATTATGTTTAAGTAAAGTTCATTTGCTTAAGTTCGAGGCTCACACAGTTGTTCATTTACTTAAGTAATGTTGGTCATAACTAAAGAAAGTTGCATACAATTCAGTTGTTTTAAGTGATTTGAGTTAAGGTACCAAGTTAAAGTTATTTAGTTCTTCAATCAACATTAAGTTCAATTGCTTAACGAGGCCAATACACTTTGGAGAAAAACAGCATGTGATGAAGATAGATTACAGTGAAAAGTGAACTACACTAAGCCCAGTCAATGGTGGAGGTGCCTCGACAACAGGTGCATCGGCAGCTTGATCCTTACAATTCAGCCTTCACAAGCCTCGCAGGTTCAGTTTCTCAACACCTCGGCTTCATCACATTTCAGCCTTCACAAGCCTCGCAGGTTCGGTTTCTCAACCACCTCGGCTTCATCACATTTCAGCATTCACAAGCCTCGCAGGTTCGGTTTATTCAACCACCTCGGCTTCTTCATCATTCATTCACAACAATGCATTTCTAACTCCAACCATGACATAAATGACTATACTTGGACTTGGGGGACTATTATTTGGAATTCAAAAATTCTTTCAATTTTTACCCAACCCACTGGCTTTACTTCATTGAAGTCCACGCATTGCATAAATGAATATTAGACTCAAACTTGGGGGACTATTGCAGTACTAGTACCTCAGCATCACTACATATCATTGCCATAGCTTATGTACTATATTGTTGCTTCGAAGCACGAATACCATATTATTGCTAGCACGTAATTTATTAATTTCATTATAGCCAATACGTATGCCATGTTATCATCATTTTCATTTTATTGTCGACATCATGTTACTTGCTTCACTATAGCACTACTGATACATTGAGCTGTGCGAGCATATGATTTATTATAATGCATGACAGACCCTCTGCACATATCTTGGAGAAATGCGATATGTTACACCTTATGAGCATTTAAAGGGGCAAATGGACCCCAAATTTATTTGGTATATGTGCTGTGGATATATTGTATTGTATTACAGGATTGGTTTAGTCCATATTACAGAGGAGATGCTGTCGAAATTTTGAAAAAGTATACGCAGTATATCTTTCGAGGCAATTCGTAAGTCCTCGCTTATTCTGACACATTTTCTGAGGCAATTCGTAAGCCCTCGCTTATTGGAGCTACCCATCTTTCTGAGGCAATCTGTAAGACCTCGCCTACTTGAGAGTTTAGATTTCAAGTCCGACCCACATATAAATAACACGACTCGGACTTGGGGGACTACTGTTACGCCTATGAATTATCACTCCATATTGGGCCACCTTATTGGACCCGAGCTAGGCCCATTAGTGTTGGGCCTCAAAGCCGAGGCTCTAAGAAGCCTAGCCGAGGCGCCATCGAGGCCATAAAAAGCCCAGTCGAAGTGCCTATCACTTTGCTCACCTCATACTGGGCTCAAACTTAGGCCCATTAACCTGCCTTGGCCCATTTCACGTCATTTCTCTATATATATGGATTCAATTCACAACTTACGGTATGTTCTAAATACTCTAGCCAAATCCCCTATCTCTCTACTATTGCACTCTTTATATCTATCTCCGTCCGGCCGTTGACTTGACCGTCGGAGTGCAAACGGTCGCCGGACCTTTTTCTCGTCCGACCGCCTTTGCCTCTTGACGGGTGTTACATGCGCATGTTTCGAGGGGACAAAGCTAGGGTGCCTGTTGGAGCCATTTTTTGAGGTCAACAGATGCAATTAAACAAATTAAAAGGTAGTGATTCAAATTATTTCAATTATTTACTAGGGCAATGATGTAAAAATAATAAAATTACATAGGAACATAATAATTTAGTAATAACATGTGAAATTAGGAAAATGCTACCACCATTGACATTATAGTGAGTGAACTCTGCTCTCTCTCTCTCTCGACCTGCCGACACCACGTTAATTGAAAGCAAACTTTAAAACAATACTAATTAATGACAACTAACAAAGAAACATATATAATTTATGAACAGTTTCATTAAATAAATAGATAAAAATGACTGTTGGAGAAATAAATAATACTTGTGAGTAATTGAAATTTGTGTTTAAATAAAATTTAACTCTTTTTAAATATCTTAAAATTAATTAAAAATTAGCCAAATGAAGACTTAGTCCCTATTTGGCACCGATGAAAATTTAGATTTTAATCGAAATTAAAGTCAATAATCAATTTTAACCACATGTTTTATGGATCCTATAACTTTTCAACCACACATTTTATTAATTTTTATATTTTATTCACTTTTATTAAAATTTGCTAAAAATCTGATTTAATAGCTATAACTCACAAGTCCTTGTCCACGTCATCACTTACTATGATTGTTGATGGCTAAAAATAACATGGCAAATTTAG
>NC_036258.1:4361539-4391295 GCF_002742605.1 Olea europaea var. sylvestris | reverse complement strand
AATTCTAAGACAGGGCCAATGAAAATCCACACACACACATCTCTTGATTTTTAGAGATGTGTCAACACTTTAAATATCAAGGGGTTTCAGATGATGCTATCAAATTGAGATTATTTAACTTAGGACCGGGAATGAAAATCGTAACCCGCTAACTCGACCTATCCAAATTTATTTGTGTCGAGTCGAGTCAGGTAAGTTATGCAATTAGGTCAGGCTGGATTGGTTTAATTTTTTTTTTTGTAGATCTAGTCGGTTTACGGTTTACAAAAGGAAACCCTATTCTCTTTTCATCACAACTCAAAAGTGTGAAGTCCAAAGAATGAAAAACTTTCTTCTTCCACTTTTGCAAATCCCAGCTGTCTTTCTTTAACGAAACTAGCGATCGGCAGAAACTCACAAAATAAAGGTTTTGTGAATTGAACGCACCAAAATAGGGCATCATTGGAAGCATTTTCAAGTTCAATTTTCTTTATTTCTGGATATATGTCAGAGCATTGGAAACAAGATCCGTAGTTTGTCCTTTTGCAAATGTAAAACAAAATTCTAAATAGTTCTAAAAGGAAAATTGTATTTTTTATTGCCTTTCGTTTTCATAGGCACTTGATAATTTTATTATTGAAATTGAAAAAAATGGAAAATAGTGGATTTGGACCGAAACAGACCTGACCCGAGATAGTTCAGGTCGGTTTTAGAGTCTCCAAAATCCAGCAAATCGATTTGGATTGGGTCTAGTCCAAAAGCTACCCAACCCGACCCGTTGTCCAACCTTATTTCCACATACTCTACATAATAGATACCTTGAATGGTTAGATTCACAGTCTATTATTAGTATGACATATCCATATTTTGTTAGGAGGAAATCGAATCCTTTGATGAGACTTAGAACTGATTCAAGAATATACTTCAAAAGTGTCCTCATCACGACATTATTAAAGGGCTCCAGGTCTAATATTTTTATACAGGCCCACTTCCATCTTATAAGAGTATGATGGACTCTTCATCCAATGACTCTTTATCCACAATGACAATTGATGAAGCCTTAGAATTGTTTGAGAGAGTGGCTAGTACCACAGCCACGTGGGCCTCTGAGCGGGTTGTTCAAAAGAAGGTACTAGGAGTATATGAGGTAGACACTTATACAACATTATTTGTAAAAATTGACTCTTTGGTTCATAAGATTGAGAGCATGTCATAGTCAACCAACGCAGTAGGTGCCAAGCGGGCAAGTTGTGAAAAATGTGGCACCAGATCACAACACAGCAAACTACCTAATTCTTGCATAAGACATAGAGCAAGTTGACTATGTACAAGGGATCAGTGCCAACAAAATAATCTGTTTCGGTACCTACAAACCTATTTGGAGGAAGCATCCAAATGTTTCTTTGAGTAATCACAATTCTGATAGGGCTTAGGCTTCTCAGTTTCAGCAAGCGGAGAAGAGAACTTCCTTGGAAAGATGATTGGTAAATTCATGGAAAAAACAAATTAGTACATAGATGTGAATAATCAATTCATGAGAAAGACTAAGAAGACTCTTCAAAATCAAAGTGCATGATTTAAAAATCTAGAGACTCAGACAGGACATATGGCACATGCTATATCAGGCAGAACACCAGGTATATTACCAAGCAATACATAAGTTAATCTCAAGGAACATGTCAAATTAATTACTACTAGGAGCGGGGTTTTATTACATGAGATTCATGAGGAGCATGTAGAACAGACTGAGCAGACAATAGGAACATCGGCCAATGGAACTTTGAATACACCATGGGTTACAAAAACTGTTACTATCAAACCATACATGCCTTCGATTCTATTTCCTCAGAGACTGCAAAAATATAAGTTAGATAAGCACTATATACAATTCATTGAGGTCTTAAAGAAGCTTCACATCAACATATCGTTTGCGAGGAAATCCCCCCAATATCACTGAACTTTGCAGAAAATCCCCTAGGAGGTCACCGAACTTCAATAAATCCCTAAATAGTCATTGAACTTTGACAAAGTCCCCCAAGAGGTCACTGAACTTCAAAACGTCCCTAAAAGGTCACTAAACTTTGTCGAAGTCCCCAAGAGAGGTCACTCAACGTTGCAAATTGGGACCCTATACATAACTAGTTTAGTGACCTCCCAAGGGCTTTTTGCAAATTTCAATGACCATTTAGGGGCGTTTTGAAGTTCGATGACCTCTTGGGAGACTTCGAAAAATTTCAGTGACCATTTAGGGACGTATTGAAGTTCGGTAACCTCCTATGGGATTTTCTACAAAGTTCAGTGACCATTGAGGGATTTCCTCTAATGTTTGCTGATGCTATCGTTTTAATGCCTAGTTATGCCAAATTTTTGAAAGATATTTTATATAACAAATGCAAGCTGGACGAACACGAGATAGTGACGTTGATTGAGTGTAGTGCCAAAATACAAAATAAGCTACCTCTCAAATTAAAAAGATTCAGAAGTTTTAATGTACTCTAGACTATAGTGCTTATTATTTTGATAAATCTTTATGTGATCTAGGTACAAATATTAACTTGATGCTACTATCTATTACGGTAACTTTAAAGCTAGCTGATTGGTCTATCATGCACTCAAGAGGTATCATTGAAGATATGTTGGTGAAAGTGAACAAATTCATCTTTCGATTTGACTTTCTTATTCTTGATGTGGAGGAGGATAAGGACAAATCCACTTATTTTTGGTCGACCTTTTTTAGCTATCGGTAGAGCTCTTATTGATGTGTAAAAGGCCAATTGATTTTGATGCTTGGTTTCAGGTAGCATTTAATGTGTTCTAGGCCATAAAATATTCAACTGAGTCAGACAGTTGCTTTTATATTGATGTAATTGACAAGTTAGTGAAAATAGCACAATTTGTCATATTTTCATCCATTTATACTTGTATTTGCATGATATATTGATGCCTAGATGCACTAAGTATCATTATATTTTCATTTAGGTTGCATATGGATGAATACAGTGAAATTTAGAAGAAAAGAGCGAAAAAGGACTAAAGTAAAAGAAAGTGAAAGTTCAGGGACCAAGTTGCAAATAATCTAAAGATTAGATGGGTGATGAATGATAATTCGGGAAAGCTAGGAGTCCATTGGGTGCAATTAGAAGTCAAAAGATGTTAGCTATGACCATAATATTTTCACAAATCAAATTTTGACCACATGAGGATTTTTCCGATTTTCAGTTGGAGATTGAGATCCACTTTTGACCTAGTAAAGGTTTGAATTTGGAAAGATCTATTTCTAGTAAAATTATGTCCCTTTGTGTTATGTTTTGAATGCACTTTAAATTGCCTTAATCAAATATTGAAAGAGAAAGTTATGGCCAAAATACTGAAAGTAGTCGCACAGAACAATTTTTGGACGAATCTTCAAGTTTCCTTATTCCGTTCAGCCTCTTTTGGAATTCGACCAGAACACGCCCCTCTCATCTCCTATTTTGATTATCTTATCTTGGGCACAAGAACTCTATGGAAGACTAAATGTTTTGGTGAAGCCACGAAGGATCTTGATCGCACAGACTATATATTTTTAACACACAACTACTTTATAGGTCGATAGTTAATGACATAACTTTTGCATTAAAGTGAAATTAAGAGAAATCTACACAAATAAATATTGCCGGTAGAGAGAGACATTAAATTTTATGATAAACTTGTCTTTATTGATAAAATCTCGACAAAATTTTAACTTCAATCACTAGATAAAGAAGCAAATTGCAATTAAGAGAAATCCACAGAGAAATTTATTGGTAGTAGAAGACATTAAATTTTACGATAGACTTGTCATCAATGATACAAAATCAATAAAGGTTGAGTGACTAAAATGAAATTGTTGTCAAAGTTAGGGGACCTCAGTGCTTTCCACCTTATGACTGTGTATCACTCGCGCACGCAGATATATATAAACGTACCCCTACGCATATTCAGAGGAAATCTAGAGAGAGGAAATGGAAGAGGAAGTGATGAAAATCGGTGAAGAAGTGACTGGGTCGAGCTTGACAATGGAAAATAAGATTAAGAAACATCCATATACATCAAGCATAATGAAGTAATTAATCCACCAATGACATAAAATTGAAAGTGAACAATTATTTTGATCAATCAATAAAAAAAGCATGATTGAATCTATAACCAATCTAATAACAGTTAAATCAATTTCAAAACCAATTCATAAAAGGAGAAATCTAGATCAATTTGTTTCACTTGTAATCTTAGAATTTAGACTTCCTAAAACAAATTTGGCTTGATTTATAAAAATAACTTTATGTTTTCTCCTAGGTTTCCTTTTCCTACCTCGAATCTCTCAATCAGAAGCTGGAGAGGAGAGATGGCATATAGATTAAAAAATAACAATATACCTTAGCATAAAGCTTCATGTCAATAAATTATTGAAACAATTTGAACTCAACAAATATTGTAATCAATCGATTAAAAAAAATGATTGAATGCATGATAGACTTAATAAAAAGTTAAGCAAACCTCAGAAGTGTAATATAAAGATGAAATCTGAATCCTAGAATTATTTAACAATAAAAATCACATTACATGAATGAAACGATGCTGAAATCTCCAAATTCGATCAAGATCCTTCGTGGCTTCATCAAAATATTTAGCCTTCCATGGAGTTCTTGTACCCAAGATGAGAGAAAAGATATAGGAGATGAGGGGAGGCTTATTCTGGTCGAATTTGGTCTTAGAATCGAGTGCCAAATTGTTTCCAAAAGAAGTTGAACGGAATAAGGAAACTTGAAGATTCGGCCAAAATTTGTTCTTTGCGACTACTTTCAGTATTTTAACTATAACTTTCTCTTTCGATATCCGATTAGGACAATTCAAAGTACGTTGAAAAGCTAACACAAAGGATACAATTTTTCTAGAAATAGCTCTTTCCAAATTCAAATGTTTTCTAGGTCAAAAGTGGATCTCAATCTTCGATTGAAAATCTGGAAAATCCTTATGCAGTCGGAATTTGATTTGTGAAAATATTGTGGTCATAACTAACTTCTTTTGACTTCTAATTGCACCCAATGGACTCCTAGCTTTCTCGAATCATCATTCCATCACCCATCTCATCTTTAAATTATTTTCAACTTGGTCCCAGAACTTTCACTTTCTTTCACTTTAGTCATTTTTAGCTCTTTTCTTATAAATTCCACCGTATTCATCCATTTACAATCTAAATCAAATTATAAGGATACTTAGTCCGTTTAGACATCAATATATCGTGCAAATATAAATGGATGAAAACATGACAAATTGTACTATTATCATACCCCCAACTTGCTTATTTCTAGTCCCTAGCAATTTAATGCAAAACAAGACAAATAAAATATTGGGTCATGCTACAATTTAAATTGTTCAGTTCCAATTCAACTGTAGTTCATGCACTTATCAAACTCAACACCACAAGAAGTTAACAATGTCATGATCATCAAGATACCAAAACACGTGCTGAATGTGTGAGAGTGTGTGTCAAGCCTTAGCCATCTTACCGCCAATCTTAACACATGTAATATCAAGTATGTCTCAAGCTAAAGGTTCAGCCCCATAACTCATAGGTATCTAAGTGTTTAGTGTGGGTTTCTCTCTATGGAGCTGAGAAAGGGATACATGAACGAGCTACAAGCAAAAATTGATCACACGATAGGCATACTATCAAATGAGAATTCATCAACTTTAAACCGCAATCTTACTTGGCATCAAAACAGTCAATGTAAAGGGTTGTAGTGTGGTTTGGGTTAAGCTGTATGAAAAGAAGGATATAAGGATTCAAAGACTCCAAGCATATAGTTAGACACCTCATCAATCACCTCGATAGACTACCTCTTTCAATCAATACACTCTTCAGTATTTCAACCCCAAAACCAATCAAATATATATTTTTTGTTATTTATTTATTTTTTGTTTTTTGGGTGCTTTACTTGAGCACATATTATTTCTTGTCATTTTCTTGCCTATATTCTTCACAAATAAACATTCAATACTTACTGCACACTTGGAAGTAAAAAGTTGGGCAAATATGTGTATAGGCTACTTTTCAGTATAGAGAAATATGTATAACATGGTAGCTCTCGATCCCATATTGACTTTCATCATTTCTCAAGTAACTTGCCATCTTACCACAAACCATTTGTTCTCAAAAGAGTTTTCAATTCACAAAACAAATGAATACTCATTGCCATTTTAGTGCATGGTAGCTCTCGATCCTCACCAACTCTCATATGAAAACTTCAGCGTGACACTCCTCTAGCTACATGGGTAAAACCACTATCTTAAGCTAAAGTACGATTAGCCTAAAAGTTCTCAACGGAAAAGGTGATCCAGAAAATGAAAATAAAAAGAATGCAATAAATAATACATGGAATAAACCTAAAAAGAATGCCAAAAATAAAAATAAAAAGAAAGAGAAGGGACCGAACTCTCCTTAGGTTGCCTCCCAAGAGTAAATGTCTTTTGTCGTCGGCTCGACCCAATAAATGCCTTCTTTAGCCCACATCCAGTCAGAGCATTTGCAATCTTCTTTGCATTGCACCAAACTCATTGGAAATAAGCACCGATGATGTTCCATAATCCTGTGAATCATCAAAAGCAGCACAGATATCAGCATACTCCCCGTCATCATATCCTACTGAAATTTCAGAATTCAAGAGGAAAGAGCTCAAAAGGTCGGGGTCTATAATCGCAAATTCTTCCTCCTGAACGAATGCATCAATATGAATGTTTGATGACACTCATCATCCTCCTCGAGTTGCTTCATGATGTGAAAGACGTTGATTTCTAAGGTCATATTTCCGAATGATAGTTTCATTAGACCATTCCTACAATTAATAAGAGCATTAGCTGTGGTTTGCCCAATTGCCGTGTCTCTCTTCCTGTTTCTGTGTGTATTAAAATGTATTAATCCCCAGCCAATCAATTGATTTAGTCCTAGCTCGCCATCGGTTTCCATTTTCTCTATAGGTTAATCTCCTTTCTCCTTGCTGCCGAATTGTGTGTGTATATATATTAAAATCCTTAGGTAGCCTTTTATCTTTCACTCCAATACTAGGCCCAATTCATTTTCTTCTTTCTAGTCGGCATCCGTTTTAAGTGAAATTCCAATTGTTCCTTGATTGTGTGTAGTGTTTATGTCTTCCACCAAGGTAGCCGCCTTTGTTGTATATATAGCCCCCGTTTGAGCCCCATTATTTCTCATTACATTAAATTAAAATTTTTTCTCTCCTACTTTTAACCACACAATCTTCAATAAAATAATATTACACGTAAATCAAAAACTTTTCAACCACTCATTTTTCAAAAAAAATACTATTCATCTCATTATAATCTACAAATAATGGGGCTCAAACGGCCCCATAATATATTCCTGGAGCCAGCCCACTTTGAGACACCAAAAAGAACTCCCCATTTGAAGTCAAATTCTACAAAACAAACATAACTCCAGCCCACTTTGTAATGTTGAATTAGGAATCCAATTGGTTAATGAATTTGAATCCACATTTAAGTCCAAAACTTAGGCCCATTTGATTTATTATTTTCTTCAAGTCCTTCACTTTCAAAGTATGAAATTTGATGTCCAAACTTTGCATCAAATAGCCAATTAATCCTTTATCCTTTTCCAAATAGTCTATCACTAAAAACACAAAGAAAATTAACCTATGTTAAATAGAAATTAATAATCTGACGACGTAAAAGTTTAGAATTGAGGCCTGAATAAGTGCACAAAATGCACTTATCAAATACCTCCAAACTTAAACTTTTGTTCTTCCTCAAACAAAACCATAAACTAGGTAACAACAAACATACAAGCATGCAAAAAATATTCGGTTGGACAATTTAGGATTTGCGATCATCTTATTAAAACTACAAACCACTTCAAAGTCACAACACTAAGCCTTTGGCCTCCATTTTGGAGAAATGAAAATATGTGGAATAGCATTTTTTTGAAAAATATGTGGTTGAAAAAGAAGGAAAAATTTCGATTTACGTGTAATATTATTTTATGGAAGATTATCTGGTTGAAAATAGAAGAGAGTAAAATAAAATGTAATAAAATTGAAATTAATGGGTGCCAAACAAGGGCTAAATCAATTTCTAATTTTGCAATGCAAAATTGACGGTGTGTGAAGAACTATGTAGACATCAATGACTTCACAAGTTGTTCCAATTCCCGACTCTCCATGGTCAAGTATCCTTTCAAATCTCGTAAGATTCGCACACTCCCAAACTTATTATTTTTCACTCTTTTCTTAGCGCGTGATATAAGATTGAATTTTTCACTAATATCCTCACCCTTTCCAATTTAGGTGGACATCATTAATTGTAAATCAACACATCAATGAATAAAGATTCTCAAATTATTTGATTGCTTTAATCGCCATGACTCAACTAGGCTAATTATCCTTTAATAAAGGTCAAATTTCCTTAAACAATACTTAACAAGGCATTTTGTGCTTTTGTTTTTTTCATGCACTTGCTTTTTCAAATTTTTTTGGCAGTCTCCCTTAAACTTTCTAGATGACCCATGTAGCAGACTTTAGGCCGATGACTCTCAAGTTAGGTGACTTTAGGGCACCAACTTTCAAATATCCTTACAAGCTTAATAACCCGAGTCAAAAGAGCTTCGTAGAGATCACTTTTTTTCAAGGATGACACCATCTCTAGTTTCTTTCTAAATGACCCCTGTAGTGAGCTTTAGGCTGATAACTCCAAGTTAGACAAGTTTAGGACATCAGATTTTAAGATACTCTTGCAGGCTTAATTACTTGAGTCATAAAGGCTGAATGGAGAGAAATTTTAAATTTTAAAATATATGCCTTGACCAGTACAATGCCCCTATCATATACCTATTCAAGCAAACCAACCTCTAATTTAAGACTTTCGTCCAATTTTATCTTGTTAATCTAAGATAATTCACACAAGGAATCCATTTTCACATCCGCATCTTCCTACAATAGTAAGATCTTCCAAAATTGATCTAAATTTGGTCTAAAGATAAATAAAATTAGTGTGGTTTAGGTAAAAGCATCTATGTCCAACTAACTCAATCTATTAAGTGCATGAATCAACTTATTTCATCACAATGTCAAACTCAGTTTTGGTGCGCATATAGCCCCCCTTTGAGCCCCATTATTTCTCATTACATTAAATTAAAATTTTCTCTCTCCTACTTTTAATCACACAATTTTCAATAAAATAATATTACACGTAAATCAAAAATTTTCAAAAAAAATACTATTCATCTCATTATAATGCCAAATAATGGGGCTCAAACACACCCATAATATCAAATTTTGCAAGTTTAAGTTTCAATCAATCTAGTATGGTCCCTATCCACAGTTCATAAACCAACACCAAATCTCAAATTTAATCATCATTGTCAGCTAAACTGTCTAACCCACACAAGCACTCGACCAAAAACAAACAAATAACCAAAATAAAAAATTTAATGATTTTTTTTTTACTTAACACAAAATTTAAAAAATAAAAAATAAACACACAAAAACAAAAGCACAAAAAACATATGAAAACCAAATTCAAAGTTATTCTCCACCCCCAAACTTAAACTCGTCATTGTTCTAAATATCTTAAATCATAATTAAGAATGTAATAGGACGAGAAAGAAAATGACAAAGTACTTTCAGAATTTTTTTGTTGAGTGTGGAAGGGACTATGGGTGATGGCTGGACAATCTTCCTCATCATGCTTTTCCCTTGGTCTGTGTTGGTTTGAATGTTCCACGATGTCATGTTCCTGTATATGGCAATCAAATTAAACATTAGAGATCAAGAACGCGTGCTACTTAGCCCAAACACTCAAAGTAACCAACATTAAATTTAAGGGCCTTAACAAAAACATGATGGGATAATGATACCCTATAAATTTAAACATGCCTAAATATAATGCAAACTAATAATCAAAACAAGTCTACGATAGTGCCTAAATCTAATGCAAACTAATAATCAAAACAAGTCTATGATAGTTCTGTAAATGGGAAAGGGAAAAATTAACCTATTTATATAGAAAAAGCGATGACAGTGCCCGGAGTATTAGTGTGGATCACCTTTCCATGAGAATTATTACTTCAATAATCTGGCAATTCACCATCCTCAAAAATAATTTTGTACATCCACTGATCTATGAGAATAATGCCATCAGAAAACCAATACTCCCTACGTCTTTTAATATATTATCCACCATGTGTGATTGATCATCTCCAGATTTAGATCACCGTCATTGTACCATCACGAAGATTCCTCACAATGGAAGGGACTATGGGTGATGGCTGGACAATCTTCCTCATCATGCTTTTCCCTTGGTCTATATTGGTTTGAATGTTCCACGATGTCATGTAGGAGCATATGGCAATCAAATCAAACATTAGAGATCAAATAATCAAGAACGCGTGCTACTTAGCCCAAACACTCGAAGTAACCAACATTAAATTTAAGGGCCTTAACAAAAACATGATGGGATAATGATACCCTATAAATTTAAACGTGCCTAAATATAATTTAAAATAATAATCAAAACAAGTCTACGATAGTGCCTAAATCTAGTGCAAACTAATAATAAAAAAAAAGTCTGATAGCTCTGTAAATGGGAAAGCGAAAAATTAACCTATTTAAATAGAAAAATGGATGACAGTGCTCATAGTATTAGTATGGATCTCCTTTCCATGAGAATTATTACTTGAATAATCAGGCAATTCACCATCCTCAAAAATAATTTTGTGCATCCACTGATCTATGAGAATAATGCCATCAGAAAACCAATACTCCCTTCGTCTTTTAATATATTATCCACCATGTGTGATTGATCATCTCCAGATTTAGATCACCGTCATTGTACCATCATGAAGATTCCTCACAATGAGTTCTTGTGCAGGTGGTGTTTGTGAAAAATCACAAGGCATCAAAGGAAAGTTTAGATAAGAATCCCTAACACATGAGGCAAAATGATGATATCATAGGGTTACCAAATCCAGAGGAAGAACTTTTGCAGTATAACGAAGAACAGAGAAGCTTCCATGTGTGCCAGTATCACTTGTAATCAGTGTCTTGCAAAAGGAATTAATTAGTTGCCTGCTACGAGTTCTAAGCAATGCTTCTCTAGCAATCCTTCATTACTGGATCATGATAAGGATTTTACAAGAATCACCGGATAAAAAAATTATTCATCATGTCAAAGTGTCACATCAAATTTGAATTGGTGAAATCTTCTACAACTCAGGTGTCCTTCATGAACTCCTAATTAGCCCTCTAAGACACTCAAAAAAGCATTTATTTTTAAGGACAACAAGATTTCAAGTATTATAAGCTTTTAAACAAGAATAAATGTCAATCACTATTGCACCACACAAATAGTAAGTTAACTAGAAACCATGCCATATGTCCTTTCTTGTCATCTGGTGAACCATAATTATTGATAACTCAATCAAAAACTAAGATACATATCACTGAAGCAAACAAGTTTGAGGGATTTAAACTTCATTTCACAAAAAAACCGGTATAATATCTTTAGCAACAAAATTAAATTATTCCGGTGATAAAACGCCATAAAGTACAGATCTGTTTTGAGTACACAAAAATATATGTATCCTCAATCCTCATATTTTAGCTTGTGCATATTTTTTCCACTGCACTGTGAAGCCAACTTGCCTTTAAGATTGGAAGAAATGTGACAAGGTACTTGAGATGCCTTGGAGTCGGACCCTTCGCACAAATCTCGTCAAGTATCTTCTCTCAAACTTGCATGGCATGTACTACAATTTTATAGCAAATTGTCACATGAAAGTAACACTCAAGTCAAGATGACTGATAAATGTAAGATACTTTAGGAAGGATAATGCACCACAAGAAAAATCAGAACTTATAATCTTTTTATGAGTATCAAGCCTTGGTTCGAGCTTAACTTGAACTCAAGTATTGCCAAATCTTAATTATTATCACTAATGGCAACATTAACTTATTAGAATGTTACAATAGACCCTTTTATCAACATTTAATTAATGAATGTTACTTTTTGCATGTCGCAAAAAAGCATTTTTGTTTAGTGAAATTTCTATCATATCTAGTTGGATCAAATGTAATAGTCTATACAGACCATGTAGTTTTAAAGTATTCGATAATAAAGAAATATGCAAAACTAAGACTGATCAGATGAGTATTATTCCTATAAGAATTTGTTTCAGAGATAAGAGACAAGAGTAAATTAAAAAGGTAGTAGCTTACCATTATCCCGACTTGAGCATGGAGAACGGGAGAATATCAATAAACATAAATGAGATCTTTCCAAATGAATAGATTTTTAATGTGGAGGATGTACCATGGTTGTAGATATATTGAATTATTTGGCCAAATCCATCATTCCAATAGATTATTCAAGTCATCAAAAAAAGAATTCTTTTTTTGACTTGAAATACTACTTTTGGGAGGATACTATTCTCTGCAGGAGAGGTCCATATCAGATTATTAGGTGGTAAATTAATAAAGAAAAGGTTTCCCAGATACTCGAGTAGTGTCATTCGTCCACCTATGCTGGATACTTTGGTATTTCAATGATAGCGGCAAAAATCCTATAGTCCGGGTTCTATTGGCCTTCAATATTCAAAGATCTTATATTTTGTGAAGAGATGTGATAGATGCCAATGCATCGGAAACATCTCTAGAATTAACAAGATGCCATTGAACAATATCATAGAGGTGGAGCTATTTGATGTGTGGAGGATTGATTTCATGGGACCATTTTCCCTCTTATTGTCAAATCAATATATTCTCATTGCAATTGACTATGTCCCTAAATGGGTGGAAGTAGTTGCATTACCTACTAATGATGCTCAGGTGGTGATAAGTTTTTTGAAAAAGTACATTTTCACTTTGTATAGCATACCATGTGTAATTATTAATGACGGGGGAAATACTTCTGTAATTGTCAATTTGAGTCCTTGTTGGCTAAATATGACATCCGACATCGCATAGCCACCATCTATCATCCTCAGACCATTGGGCAAGTTGAGAGCTCTAACAGGGAGTTGAAGCTGTATCCTTAAGGTGACAAATAAGTTTCTCACGAAAAGACTGGTCCAAGAAACTTGACGATGCTTTGTGGCCTACATAACAGTGTTCAAGACCCTTATAGACATGTCTCCCGATCATTTGGATTTTGGGAAGAGTGTTTCGTCTGCCAGTTGAATTAGAGCTTTGATTGTTTGACTTCTCGCAAGTGGACTGGATCGCGAATAAGTAGTAAATAGAGTGTCGAACTCACGAGAATTATGTGTTTGAACAAGTTAAAATTAATTGCAACTTAAATCGAATAGCAAATAAGTTTTGTGATTTTTCTATATTAATTCTTAAATTGTCAATTAAACTAGTGAAAGCAAGTAAATGTGTTTTCAAATATGTGAGATGCATTACTAAGATTCGAATCCCCATATTATTTTATTTTTAGTGTAACAATTAAAGTGACAATTTAAAATTATTCATGTTAGTTAATGTTCCTAATTTAATTGAAAGTATCTCTCGATAGCAACCAAATTGAAGATACAAATATGATAAATATATTAACAAGTGCTAGAATACCTATTAAAATCATATAAAGCATAGAGGTATATATCTCTATCCTCTATCAAATCTTACAATTTTTGTTATATTGTGCTTAAACCCTAATGTCTCTTGATAATAATAAAATTCACTAACAATTCAATTGGTGATCAAGCAATTGAAAAGAATGATAAAAACTATAATAAACATCCACAAATCAAACAAATTAAAATCAAAATAATTAATGAGAAAACTAAAAATATCATAACAAAGGTCCATCTCATCCTAATAAAGTATAAAACTAGCCTAACAAATAAATTACAAAAAATCAGTAAGTATGACGACATAACCCGAATTTTTGATAAATTGAAAAGATGAAGATGAATCTTGAAATTTTGAATCTCTTCAATGGTTTTTTTGATGAATCTCCACTTGCACATTCTCTTCTTTGTCCGAAAATTTAGTATAAATCTTCACTTAATCAAATTCTTGCAAGTCCCCGTCAATTCTCTCGCAAAAATTATGAATTTTCCTCCTTCGGTAATAATAATTGATAAGTGTTAGAGCATGTGATGTATATCAGAGGTGTAAGAGAGGTCTTTAATGTATTCTACCGGTAGGTATTTGTAAGAGTTGAGAATTAGTTGAAAATAACATTCCAAATTGGTTTTCAAAAGAGTTCTAATTGAATAAGGAAAGTTACATTCGCGCTCGCATATTTTTATATTTGCACAATAGTGAGTATTTTGATCATAATTTTCTCTCCCGATAGAATTGAGACAATTTAAAGTACTTTGGAAAAGCTAACTCAAAGAGAATCTATTTTTACTAGAGATAAAAAAAATTTCAATTCAGACGTTTACTATGTAAAAATGGGTCTAAATTTTTGACTAAAAATTTGGAAGATATCTTTTGTGATTGAAAATCGCTTTATGGTAATATTCTGATCATATTCCATTCTCTTTTGAATTCTAATTGCATCCAATTGACTCCTAACTTCAAAATATCTCTTGTGCTCCAAACCAATCATTAAATATTTTCAATTTGGTCCTCAAATTGTGTACTCTACAATTTTCATAGTTTTTCGCTTCTTTAGCTGCAAAAGGTACTTAGAAATTGAGTAACTCTCCTTTTTAATGAATCTAGAAATGTTCTGAAAGGATCTTTACATACATACTCATCCCTGAGTGCACTTCTTTAAGGAAAGATTGCCACATGTCCTTTTTTATCTTAGGTAAGATAAGTGGGGTAATTTTTTATTTTATTTTCACACACGATTTCTTAGGTGATCGGAAGGACCAGAAGACTTTGGAAAAGCTTCGAGCGGAGAGGCAAGAAAAAATTGATGAACTCAAAGAGAAGACAAATTACTACACTACCCAACAGCTTATACAGGTGATAACTGCAAGCTAGCCGTGTTTTTGCATTTATTAATTCATTTTTTCTTCATGCATGTAGTTCGTGCCAAGCTAGCAGAAGTGGTTGCGAAATATTCAGGCTAGAAATATGGTTTATTTCTCCCGCTCGAGCATGTTTGGCTAAGCTTAATAGTAGTACTGTTGTCTTTAATTTCTTTTCTTTAAACGTGTTTGGATAACTTTTTTCTTATTTCTAATTAGAAAAGGTTATTTTTTAGAAGTAATTTTTACCTTACTGTGAGCATTTTTATATCTTTGACCAATAAAATAATTATTTATTTTAAAACATGTTTTTAAGCAAACATGCTCTAAGTTGGTCTCCGTGACCTCCTTTAACCAACATGCCATCCCTCTTATAGTAGATTTGGAATGTACTAGATTAGATCCTTATATTGAGTCTTCAGTGCAGAGGTATGACCCTGACCCAGCAGCCAAGGCAGCCGCTGCAAGTGTACTTGCATCCAAGTTGGGCGCAGATTCAGGTCTGAAAGTATACATGGGGGAAGAGAATATGATGGACGCCCCTACTGGAAAGAGCAATGATGTGGAAGTTGCAAGGACTACCGGACTTCGTAACAGGAAGGCATCTACCTCCAAATTTGAAGGCCCAGAGACTGCATCTGGGTACCATCCTGAGGAAGGCATGCTTAATCAAGTAGAGTTTGAGGGCGGCGTTGATGATTTTTCTCAGCAACATCAATTGGTTGTTGAACATCATCCTCAAACAGGTGGAATTTCACAAGATGGGGGATGGTTTGCTCGAATCGCAGCATTACTTGTGGGAGAGGACCCCACACAATCTTATGCACTTATATGTGGAAACTGCCATATACATAATGGTAAGAATAATGCTACTTGTATGTAATGGAATTACATAATGGTTTACATACAAATGATATGTCAAAAAATGATTTATTTTTTTTTTTTAATAATTTGGTTGAAATTTTTTTAACCAAATCATATTTCACCACATCATTTGTATATAAACTGTTATGTACATGTAGTCTAAGAAGCATCGATACTTACAAACTTGTTACGTATCCAAGCTCCGATACGTACCGGATACTTGTTTTTAAATTATTTTATATAATTTTCTATTTTTTAAGTTTTCAATACGTATCAAATACGTATTTTTTTTTATTTTTTATTATTTTTGTATGATTTTCGATACGTAATTGATACTTCATGGTTTGCATGTACTTTTACTGTTTTGTTTTGAAATTTCTTGTGCAACCTTCTTCTTCATCTAGTGCTAAAAAGAACATTCTTTTGTGCACTTTACAACGAGCTGAAGAATTAGTTTCATTTGTAGCAATTTGTTTTTTTTTTTAAATCAAGAAAATTGGATTGCTATTCGAAAGGAGAATCCAAAATGTGGGACATTGCCCTCATTTGATACTTTTGAAGGTGTTTGACTGCTTGAGGTTGTTAATTGGAGAGTGTTATTTTTAATGATAATGAAGAAATGAAGTTTCAACAATTAATAATTAAGAAAAAATGCTTTAGTAATTTATTTTATTTTTATCGTCATGCTTCTGTATTAATATTTTTGAATTTTATTACACTTATTTGCGTATCCTAATTTTTTTCCAAAAAAGTCGTATTGATGTATCTATATCGTATAGTATCTGGATTATGTATTCGTATCTGTGCATCTTAGCTTGTAGTACAACAGTAATGGTAAAACAATAACTAGTTAATTGTTTGGAGTGACATTTGATGTAGGATTTCACTGGTCACGCGTTTTCTCTTTTCATGTTTGCAGGGCTTGCGAGGAAAGAGGATTTTCCATACATAACTTACTATTGTCCTCACTGCAATGCATTGAATAGGCCTAAACAAGTGGATGAAGGGGTTCCGGGTGGATCAAATTCCCCAACACCAACAAGCGTGGACAATACTGGGGCTGTCAGCAGTGGTTCCGTTGTTGATGCGGTTTCTGCTAGCAGTACTCCGGGTGAAACAACATTGGAAGGCAGTTGAAAATTTGTGTGAATGTGGATTTGAGAGGTTACAAGTTATATTTCGTGATTGTTGTGAGTGTAAGAAGTGTCTTTGTAAAACATATCTTTCAACATAAAATTTCATATACATTTGCTCAACAGCCAATATTTTCAACTCTTTTGTTCTTTAATTGTTTGCTCAGTAGCATCAAATTTCGCCAATTGCACGAACTTCAGAAAATTTATATCTGATTTTAAACTACTCATGCTGATAATTTTGAGCATTTCCTGTACAATTTAAGGTCAGTGCTTCTCCTTCCAACGCTACCATAACTACCTTCAATGCTATTAAATGCATTATGAAAACTACCATTCTCTCTACATAAATCTGTGTCACAAATTCAAAATCATTCTACAGCCTCCGGATCAATCATCTACATAGAATTTAATGTTAATGCCTATTGACATAATCATTCTGGAGTGGTCAATAGCGATAATCCAACTGGTGAATATCGTCTTCTTTCTTCGATGTCGATAATCCTTACTCGATTCATGATGCACATGGGAATGCGTTAATCACTGAATGCAAGTGTTGAGCATGAAAAGTTTTAATACAAAACTTTAAATCTTCAATGATCATCTGGAAGAAGGTATTAACGTTTCCTCCATATGCCCAGAAATCCATTTGCAAAAGACTTCAAATTTTCCCAAACTGATGATTTCCCTTCAGGTTCTGCATCTTCAATTGGCTCTTTGTACAATTCCCTAGGTAAAAAACAATGAGAGTTTTTACTGAATCATGGAACATACAAATTTCCATGTAAAAGTATAAAATAATTTTCGTAACATAACTTATTAATGGATTGGAAACTCCCTCTGTAACCCTAATTTATACAAGACATAGAATTCAGCCTGCCTTGAGGAAAAAGAATGACACAAGGCAAATTCCATCAGGTGACTGTCATAGCATATCCATTCTAAGTTTAGGGTATAGTTCAAATACAATAAACATCACATTATAAATTATAAAAGCAATCTGAGCCATTGCTGACAGGGCACAGGATAGTAAATCCAAATTTTAAAACACACCATCAGACATCTCAAAGTATAAGCTAGAAATAATGAGAATTACCTTGATGACTTCTGCTGCTGAGCATTGGGCTTCAGACCATCAAATTGCAGCGTATCTTCAGATCCTTTCTCCCTTTTCGCATAATCCTCTGGTTTCTCAGGATGTATATGCAAAATTTCATCAGATTTTCCTACTACTCGCTGAGGTTTAGTAGAAAAATAGTTGGAATTTTGATTCTCCACAGAATTCTCGTTATAGATTTGACCATCTTCACTAATATGTGCATCCAATGTAGATACATTGCCTGAAACTTGAGCAGCATCAGTGGAAGATTCACCACGGTTGATGAAGTCTTCTTCCATTGGAGTTTTATTTATCTTTTGAGCATCTTGAGAATTAACAGAACTGCTCGACAACTCTTCAGTTGACATCTCATTCTTCTTCATCCTATAATTTCCCACTGAACTTAAATCTTTTGTGGCCATGGATGACATTTTAGAGTTGTATTCCAGCTCTTGAAGGATCTGCCTAATAACATAGTAAGAGCCACCAGCCTCTTTCATAGCCTTAAAAGCAGATGGGAACTTTCCTGCATTCATGGCTTTATGCCTGCCAAACGGTAGAACATATTAACTTATATTACAACTCTCACATACAGATATCATCAATAACATAATAAAAGTTAGAAGTCAATAACCATACCAAATTAGTTCTCACACGCACCGCTACATTTCTGGATGATTTATCTATTGTTTTTAGTCCAATAAAACTTAGGTAAGAAGTCTAATAACCATGAGTAATGATCATAAAATCACACAATTGCAAATGTATTGCAATAGAGGAGTATGGCCACCCCCCTCATTGGGTATGTGAGTTCAGCAATGCAAGAATAGCACTTGATTGACCACTGCCCCGACACATATAAGAAGGGAGTAATTTATTTTCCCATGCAAGTTTCTCAGACAATTATTGTGTCGCTAGTGAGAAAAGTAACAGAAGAAAAAAAAAAGAGTGCTAGTTCAATCCCATACAACAACTAAATAACGTTGAACCTTAAATTCGTCTGGCAGTGTAAATTTCATTACTAACTGTGCCAAAAGTCTGGCAATCTAATTGACATCTTTGACTATATGATTTCTAAGAGAGTGATCACAAAGTACAAGACTAATAATTTCAAGGCATATTTATTGTAAATTTGGCAAACAATTCAGCAACTATATTGATCCAAGTGATCATTTTTTGGAAGTATGAAATGTGGTTACGCGCTGTTCTGTCAGTTGAAAACAAAATAAAACACTGAGATTGCATTTGGCATCAAGCATCAGCATCTCTTCAAACTGATCATAAGAGGTCCAAAGAAAGACGAGAACTCTACAGAAACTTATTAAGAAAATGATTGCAAATCTGATGCCGAAGGCAATTAATAAATTAGGGTTTATGCTGTCAATGACTTTGATGTATTTACACCTGAAAGCAATGAATGATCAATAAAGAAAACCTATTTTTAATTATGAAGAAATGTGAATAAGTACTTATTTAAAAAAAGCAATCTAAAATTCGGATACTCGTTTGATAAAGATCAAATTTGTTAAGAGTTGTTCAAGAAACTTTCTATTTTTAAAAAGCATATTTTATTATTTGAAAATTAGTATACAACATCAATTGCATAAAACAATGTCAACATAAGCTAGCAACTGAAAAGAAAGCAAAGGTGAAAGAAAGATACTTGTTAACAAAACTTTCCACCATGGCTTTACGTTCATCCTTTGAGACCTTTTTACGAGATTTTTTGACTTCGGTTTTATCAGAAGGAACAGAAGCAGAAAATAACCTTCCATGCCACTTTATAATAGATCTATGCCCATTACTGGATGTCTCAATGTACACTGTGATGCACCCAGATAGAATATATTATTAGAATAACAGAACACCAAAGTATTTCTTGACAAGAATTTGCATAAAATTCAGCGCTTTTCTCAAGTTAAAGAGATCATGTGCAAGAAAAAAGTATAATGCAAGATCATTAACATGTATAGATGAAGTGGAGTAAGGGTCATTTGGCATCTAATCTCCAATCACAATAAACTGGAAAGAAACTTTATTGTAATAAATTTGAGATAGATATGCACGAGTCCACATTTTATTTTTCTGAAAATTTTAATATTTCTGACACATGTAAACATTTAACTTTAACCAGCACACGCTAGTTCCTCGTGGAAATACATTTGGACAACAAGAAAAAATGAAAAAGAAAATAAGAGTATCACATCAAAAAATGAACTATTAAGTTCCTTATCCATAAATGCAAAAGAGTAGCTGAAAAAATGAGTATGTTTAGTCACATCATGATTTATAAACCATTCCGCTTCTGCTGGGCTTTGCACGCGGATTTTCACATACCTTTTTCTAAAACTTCTTTCTATTGTAGCTCAAAAAAAGATAGAAATCTGAGTGAATGTTAGATCTCATTTTAAGTAAATGAAGATGAAAAGCCAGTTTTTTTTTCCCCCTTATGCAGGACCCATGCTTCAATGGGAGGCTTGACATCACCCCTTAATTTACAACGAGGAGGTGTGAAGCCTTACCTAAAGAGTTACATCAAGAGGAGGAAGAGAAGGCTGGAAAAAATAACTACATGTGGAAGTATTCAATTAATTAATTCTGCGAATTACTAGTGGAGGGATTATCTATTACAAGGTGTAATGCTAGTTTAACTATCCAATTTATAAATTGACAGTACAAATTAGATTGCCCATGCGCTACTATTTTCCAGCCAATATATTATTTACACGCCTTGACGTATAAAAAAAAAACTCAGTTCCAGCTCCAAGTTGATAGTACACTTAACATAACCTAAAACAGAATGCAGTGGTAGCTTTATTTTCAGGAAAATTTTCAATTAACAAACCAGCAGACATTTTTTTCATAAAAAACAGTGCATAAACATAATTATACCTTGACGGGGATTCGCAATATGCCGTTGAAATTGACGAGAAAGGCGGGCGTTGGGAGACCAGAACATACTCCGAACGAGTCTCATATCCACTACAATAAAGAAATCAGACTGATTTATACTTTCACTTCTGAAGTAAAATGTTAATTTATGCAAACACTACAGAAATTAAAATAAAACGAAGAAAAAAACGAGCAAACAGGAAAGATCGATCTTCAAATACCAAAAGATGTGGCGGTGGCGTGCGGTGGAAGTGGAGGAGAGGAGTGGTGTAGCAATTACCTGGCGCGACAATGGGGTTTGAAATGGGGAACCTTAAACCTTAAACCTCAGGCTCGAAATTGAAAATAAATATAACATAGCTTCTTTGTTTAATTTTGAAAGATATAGTCCTTTCAGACCATGAAGTTGTTTAACAGGGACCAACTTGGAGAGGAAAGGTCAAAAAGGCTTGTTTACAAAATTTATGATATTTTTCAAAATGACCTCTTTTTCTCTTCATATTTATCAAAAGAAAAGATTCATCATATATGTTTTTTCTTGGGGATCTTCACCTCCTAGTTTTTATCTTGTCATTTCCAACTTATTATCTTGCTACATTCCCTTCTAAATTTCCTCTTATCCTATGTACATGTTTAATATTAAACATTTTAGCATATCATTTTATCGTAACAAATAAAAGAATATTAATATATTTTTGATATATCATCACATTACACCTTAATGTTTTTCGTTTATTAAGAAAAATGATGGGTTGTGATCCTTCATTCCTCTTTCCTCACAATTCTACACAATCTAATAGTCAAGTTAATGATTTAGAGAGAATCTTGGGTTACTATTTGAAAACTTATAGACTTGCAAATTCCTCTCAAACTCACAATATGGAGATTGGAGGGAATCCTGGAAGATGGGAGGGGGAAATGGAAAAAATAATTAGAGCCACACATAGGATGAGCAATGAGAATAGGATTGAAGAGGACGACAATTAAGCGAAAGTAACTTTATTTTTTAATAATATCATACTATATATTCGATCTATAAATAAAGCATTTCAAATGAAAATTTTTATATTTAGTGTTATATTTTGACATTTATAAAATAACTAGTTTCCACGAAAAAAAAAAAAGGAACTTTCTTTTAGAGTTTATTTGTGTTTCAATCAAGGAGAGTGACACATTATTATCTCATCAATTAAACTAATAAAAATAGACATCACGATCTACATAGCAAAGTTAATGTTCAGTAAACATAACATATACGATGAAATCCTCCAACAGTATATGTTGAGAAAGTGTAAAGAGAATCCCACATCAGTTAAATATGGGGTAATTAATAGGTTTATAAAGCTTGAGCTACTCCTAATAGATCAACTTTTTGCGATTCCAAAATTTGGGATGGAATCCCAAAAAATTGTCTTTAACAACAATCTTAACTGAAATACTGTCCACCAGTGTTAACTGATAATTACTTCTTTAAACTCTCAGGCTTTCTTCGCCTTGTGCTGATTTGATGGGGGCGGGAATAGAAAGCGAAATGTCCACGCAGCCAATATTGCTCCTACGAAGGGACAGATCCAATAAACATAGAATTGCTCCCATGTGTTGTGCTTATTATGTACATAAGCCCACCCAAACGCCTGCAATGATATTAGGCACAATTGAAAGCCAGTTATAACACAAGTTTTGCGAGAAATATCAAATTAAGAAAGAAAGAATTGCACAAGATGTTCTGATATTAGCAAACTTGTTCTAAGAAACCAGACTAAAGCACAGCCAATCCATTTTGCAGTAGTTATGGAACTAAAAGTGATTTGAACTCCAGGGTTGTAGCTTTTCTCTGTGAGGCTAAGCCGTCCCATGTAAACCACATTACAAATGTCAAAACTAGAATCCGAAAACTATGTTTGGCAACTTAATTGAAGGGCATGAAAATCAGAAGTATTCTACACTAAGAAACTTCTGACTGCACATGCTCAAAACTATCACTTTGCAAAATATCTTCTAACAATTTTGAGAATAGATAAGTCAGATTAGGGAAGAAGAGAATCAAGAAATAAGATGCAAATATAAGACTTCAAAGAACAATTTTGACTTTCCAGATTCAAGAAAATACACAGAAAGAACAATTTGACCGCAGTTACAGATCAAAACTCTTATAATGTCCTAAAACTCTACCTAAAAATTTGGCATATAGCCAATATCTAGAGAGCAGTTTTGACTAATTAATTACTGCTTAAAAATGTTAAAGTTATGCTTCAAAAGTTCTCCGCACATTTTTAGTTCACGATTTGAGATTAGCAATTTGCAAATGTAACTAAAGAGACTTTAAGATAAGCTAAACATGAATCAAAGTCTAAATTATTATTTGGCTTTGTAACAGACTGTGTCCCATTCATTATTTTGAAGACATACATGATTGAAGAAAAAGGAGCAAAGTTAAAGCTCTTTGAATTGGAAAGTTAATTAATCAAGCTGGTGTTTTCGGGTCTCAATAAGAAAATGATTGGTTCTTCCAAAGGAAGGAGAAAAATCCAATCACGTCGAAAGACGTCAGAAGTTAAAGAAAGATGGATCTTCCAAAACAAATTTTAACGTGAGTGTAAAGGAAAGTATTACTGTGTGCTACAAAGTCCTAATTAGGGTGACGGCATTTGAGGATCAGTTACAGTTTGGTGCATAGAGGAAAATAGAATCTAGTAGCATTCTTTCCTAAAGTTCTCATATAGAAACCTGGTAGTTGAGGATCTCGATAATTTGACACCCCATAACGGGACAATAATGATGGGATGAGTGAACCCCATAAATGTAAATATGGGGACCAAATCACATTCCTAATCCAAAAATTAAGTCAAGAGAACAGTACTCTGATTGTGCTCCGAATGTCAAAGCTCGATCACATTACCAATCTCACTTTGATTGCAAAAGATACACAATCATGTACCATCAATGGGAAAAGTAACTTCTATATTCTAAGTTGGCATTTGGGATATGAAATAAAAAAGTTAAATACAAAATGTTTGGCAGATATCTTTTCATTTTGTGCTATAGGAAGGAGAAACTCTCACCTCATGTTATTTTGTTTCTTTAGTCTGCAATTTTAAAGGATTTAGAATATTCTACAATAAGACATAGATATATCATCTTATACTATTTCAAAATCTAGCAAAAGAACGGAAAAGAGATGCACCACTTACATTTGCAGGATTCATCGAAGGTCCAGTATAACTTGAACCGGCAACGACTAGCGAAACAGTTGACATGGCAAGCAACCAATTCTTCACAAGTGGGCTGCTTGGACCCCTAAGGACGATGAGAAGGACAGCAAAAGAGATCGTGAACGTCAAAACTCCCTCAGCAATGGCTCCAGTGTGCAAGTCAACCTTCAGAGAAGGACCCCCAAGCATGTGTTTGTACTGCATCGGCATAACCTCCATAATTGCAAGAGCCCCACCTACTGCACCAGCTGCCTGTCAAGGATACAAGTAACGGCTTTACCATTCTCATTCCTTGCATAACTTTTACTTAACTTATGGCAAAGCTTCGCATTAGTCACCGAACTTTATTTTGTGCAAACTCATTATTCAAGTTTGCCTTTTGTTGTAATTTGGTCGTTCAGTTAAAATCTGTGAATTTTTTAAAAAATTGGAAGTTCATTTTTTATTCTTATTATCTCGAGTTTCATTATATCTAGCCTAGCCCTGAGCAATCTAGATTTTCACAAACATATCATCAATTGAGAATTTCCACTTATTAATCTACGTTTGAATCAAGTCAGTAGGATGATTGCATACTGTGTTTAATATCTGACTAATCTAAAAATGAAGAGTAGGCAAGTCATGCCTGGGCAGGAAATCGGAGGGCGGCAGAGACTAGCGAATCAGCGCCCCCAATACCAGCGGCATAGAAGGCGGCGAGGGCAGTGGGATTGAAGGTAGCGCCTCCCAATACATCGCCGATGATGCCGAACAAGATCAACAGGAGAAAAACGAGAACAGTAGTGATGAAAAGAGTGGGTAGGCCTTGGGATACTCCGAGAGCAGAAGCTACCACAAAAGTGAGTGCGGCCCAACGTCGATGTTTAAAAAACCCACATAAAAGTCAGCACCCCATCGGCTACCGCTGCTTTAATAGCACCCATTGAAGTATTGGGTCAGTAGAAAACAGCAGATTTTTCAGTCTGGCGTCTAATCCTCTTCCCTCTCGGGGCCGGATAAACAGCGAACGAGGGTGGTAGAAAAAATTGGATGATTCACCAACTTTATATGTACCAGTATAAGCGCTGATTGAATGAATGGATTCAAAAGCAGTGAAAGGTGAAGGTCTCTGTTTGATTGGTTGTTACTAGTCAGTTCTACGGTAAGTTTGATTGGTCGTTGAACTTATAAAAGAATTTCAATTTAGTCCCTGAACTGTTCTAAAATATTTTGCCCCCATTTGGCCCACATTTTCTGAAAATGAAAATGGGGGAATAGTATTTTTTTTGAAAAATGATTGGTTGAAAAAGAATGAAAAATTTTCGATTTACGTCTAATATTATTTTATGGAAGATTGTGTGGTTGAAATAACAGAAAGAAAAATATAATGTAATGTAATTGAATTTAATGAGGACCAAACGGAGACTTTATTACATTAATATATGTTTTACATTGGTACTGAACTTTAGAGTATGTTTATCCCCTATTTGATTTGGATAAAAATTAGATATTTAGTATATTATAATAATTATTGATGAACGATTGAAAATTTAATAAAAGTTATTATGCTCATAAAATATATGATCGAAAATGAAAGTATAATATAATAGTACTAAAAAATATAAAATAATTAAAATTTTATTAATTTTATAATATAGCATGAGCCTCCATAATAATGGAGTAGCTTGAGCCTCCATATAATGGAGCTATAATATAGCATGAGCCTCCATAACGATTATGCTCAAGCATGAGCCTCCATAGCCTCCGTAATCTCCTCCATTATTATGGAGGCTTATCTTGAGCCTCTATAACATGAGCCTTCGTGTAACGGCCTCCATTACACGGAGGTTAGTCTCCATTATTACTTTACTAAAAAAAAAATCATAAAAACATATTACTTTATAAAAATTAATTTTAAAAATTATATTTGATAGATTATGTAATTTTGAAGCACAATCTAACATATTAAGATTAGAATCATTTCATAATAAAAATGAAATGGTAATAAAAAACTTATTTTTTGAAAAATAAATATATTCATTTGTTAACATGTTTGGTCTTCATTTTTTAAAATTTATTTTTCTTCAAAAATATTTTCAATCATATATTTATGGAATTCACACTTTTACTCTTGAATTAACCCCCTCAATAAATTATTATTTAAGCGATTCGTAAACATTTTAATTGACATTATTTTTTTGTTAACCAAATGGTTACTATATACCTTTTACGTACATATATAAAAATAATGTTTTTATTTAAACTTACTTATGTGCTCAAAAATAAACTTTTTTTTTATGGTGAAAGAGATAGTGTGGAGAAATATAGAGGCATGACTGTAGCGTGTAAAAATAGAGAAAGAGTAAAGAGGATTTTATGACATAATCCTCCACGCCGTGTAAATTGAGGAAAAGCAACAACACATAACATAAACGACTCGTTTCTTTCTCTCAATAAAAAAAAGCTACAATGAGACAAAATGGAAGAATTTACTGTTCTTTCTACAGTAGTGAAACATTACCCTTTTTATATAGTAGTGATAAAAATGGTTTCAACTTGGCCTCGATATTAGTCTCTTGTGACTCAATTCAATTGGCATTAAAATAACAAGTTATCGAATGAATCCTATCTCCCATATAGCAATATATATAGTCGTTTGACGCATCTCATTTAATATTAATTTTTGAAATGGAAACTAATGCAATGACTGATTTTGAGTAAAAAGTTTTTAACAACATGAAACAAAACTTAAAATTTAGTGACTGATTGGAAAAAAAATTAAATTTTATTGATCAACACAGAATAAAAATTAAACTTAGATAACTAATTTGGAACAAATTGAAGTTCATTAATCAAATTAAAAATGGCCTAGTTCAGTGACCAATTGAATTTTTACGCTAGTCAGTTAAAAATGAACTTTCACTATTTATAAATGATTTATAAATTTTGCAAAATATTTAAAAAAAAATAAAGACCATTAATAAAAAATGAAAAATCTAAAGGTCGTGTATTCATTTGAGACTTTTAAAAACTGTTGAGAATTTAAAAAGTGTAGGTGTATTCAATTGAAACTTTTAAAAACTTTTTAAAAGTTTGACTATATTCAATTTGGACTTCCATAGACTTTTAAAAATTCTTTAAAAGTCACGAGGTATTCGATCGAAACTTTTTAAAAGTCTCTATAAGTCATGAGGTATTCAAATTAATAGTAACTTTTGGATAATTCTCTACTCACTAGATTTCTCGAGACTTTTTAGTGAAAAATATAAATAGCAAATCTCAAAGAAAATCTCTCATAGACTTTGAGATTTATGAAAATTTCAGAGCAAAAAGTCTTTTCTCTTTCAATTTTAAGGGAGTGTATTCAATTTGAATTTTTGAAAGCTTTGATGGACTTTTTTTTAAGTGATGACTTCTATGAATTTTGTGAAGTTTTTGTAGGTTTGTATGGAATTAATGAAAGCCTTTCATATATTTCTATATACATTCATTTTAAATCTTTTATAGACTTTTGTAGAATTCAAAAGAATTTCATATGAAGTAGAACTTCTCTTCATTTTGGTGTATTTTTAATTGTTGACTTCTATGAATTTTTTATGGACATTTTTTAAGTGATTCCCACAATTTCCTTTCCCCCATATAATAAAAAGTAATTTAAAAAAAAAAGATTTTAATTAAACAAATAATAATCAAAATTATGTTGGAATATAGTGGTGTTAATAAAATCGAATTGTCACATACCGTATATGTAGTTTAGATACCGATTTTGAGTATACCGTATATGCAATATACTATATATGCAGCTTACCGTATTTGCAGGTAGCTTACCGTATATGCAGCCTACTGTATTTACAGCTTACCGTATATGCTTCCTACCGTATATGTTGCCTACCGTATTTGCACATTTTTTTTTTACCCTTTTCATATATTTGTATCTTCAATTACATATAGAAATACCGTAGATGTAATATACATATACTGAATTGCATTTACCAACTGTTAGCAAGAAAATTCAGAAATATTTTTTTTCTTTTTATATTTTTAATTCTAACATAAATATAAAACAAGTAAACTATAAAATATATGAACCTAGTAAATTGCAAACGTGTAAATCGCTAAATAAATAAATAACCGTAAGAATAAATTGCAATTATGTAAATTGCAGAAAATAAATAAAATTTCAACCTTAGGCATGTGCGAGCACAATTTCTTTAAAATAGATTCGCTCCCTCACTGCAAGTGCTTGAGAATTAATCTGAGCGTCTGTTTCTTAGGATACAGCAATAACAGTAGAATTCGAGCACTGCAGAAGCTACTTTGACGAACTGAGTTTGTATCGAACAATATCACCACCAAGACGACGCAGAAAATGCAACATATTATGTATGCAGATAACACTAATTTGACAGATTTCGTGTGTATGCAGCATTCTCGTGGCTAGAATTGCTGGAAAATGAGACTTATATATATAAGATTAAATCTGGCTATTAACTCCATAGCAATAAACACTAGAGTTACTTCATTTTCTGGGAGTTTTGGCAGGTTTCGGAAACTCAAAGGTCAGTTGAAGGAAACAAAAAATTGCAAAATATGGACACTCCAAACGGGCCAATTTTTGCTCTGTTTGGTCCGACATTCGTGTACGTAGATGCGCCCGCATACAAGTTCAAGGTCCGAATACAATTTCGGTCCGTGATTTCCACCTTCCCTTGCGGGCGCATGTGGAGAGAGCCTCTATACTACACATGATTACATCATTCCAATGTGCACTCCTATATAAAGTGGTTAATACTTTCTTCATTTTCCTATGTGGAACTAGATTTATTTCCCACATAAACCATCTTCCAATGGTCATCTTTGAGCTCCAATTTTTCATTCATCTATTTATCAATTTTTGCAAATAAATATATTGTTTTGATGCTCTCACGGAGGAGAACAAGGATCAACTTCGATTTTCCAAATTGGACCAACAGGTCCCATCGAAAATTTTGCCAAAAGTGAGACATTTACACATTTTTCCAACAATCTCCCACGTGAATGAAAATTGGTAGAGACACGAGACTTGGTGACCATGAGACACAAGACTAGGTGATAAAGTTCAACGGTTGAAGCCTGTATAGGATAGGTAGGTATTACCCTTTGAACCTTCCCTTGTGAAAGTATATTTACTTTACTAACTGACCAATAGATATGTTGTCCTTGAACTGTTCTGTCATTTATGCAAACGATGATATACTCCACATAGGATTCTTCTTAACACAATTCAGTTCTTATTATTATGTTCGTTTTGGCCATGAACATATGTCTGGTTCTGTGAGAGTTTTTAAGAATTGAGCCCTACACAATTCTCTTAGAAGCGATCACACTTCTCTCTTACATAGGTGATTTCTTATTACAAGTAACCCACATTACTTGACTCGATTTTTTACGCATAAGAATCATTAAAAGTCTATTGTTTATCCTTTATCCTTACGAGCATCACTGTTACATCATAGGAATGTATAGGAGGAAACACCCCCACAGTGATTTTATTAAACATTTACAATTAGGTTGTCCCTTTGAACCTAAATCTTGATAGCTCCAGTCAACTAGGTTGGATTTTCTTTGTAATGACTTATTCA
>NC_036258.1:4306305-4358403 GCF_002742605.1 Olea europaea var. sylvestris | reverse complement strand
GAGTTCTTGCACTTGACTGATAATTGTTTTGGAGTCCACCATTTTATAGTCTAAGAATCTGTCGACAATAACTTTTTAGCCCCGGCATCCTCAATTTTATATTTTCGGTCCAAAGACTCTCACAACTCTTTAGCAGTTTTCATAGTACTATACACATTGTATAACGTGTCAGCTAAACTATTCATAATATAGTTTCGGCACTGAAAATTTAAATGGTTTCAAGCATCAAGTGCACTGATTGCTTGAACATCTCCCTCACCTTCATTGAGTTTTGAAGCAGTCTCAGTTAAGAATCTCGCAAGATTTAAAGTGGTTAGATACTACATTTTGAAATTCAAGCCATTGAATTTCTATGATTTTTCTCCATGATTAACTGAAACATTAACAGTATGGCCAGTTGTTGGAGCCACAGTTTGACTCACAATATGATTTGGTAATTTAGCTACAGTCTGAGCCACAATAGAGTTTGGCCATTGAGCCACAGCTGAGCCCATTGCCTGATTTCTAGTAGGCACAGTTTGGGTCACATCCATGTTGGTCGATTCGATTGCCATTTCTGAAAATTAAACAAAAAAATTAGTTTCCAAAATTAACAATATAAGAACCAATTTTTTCTTTAGGAATCTTTTTTAAGTTTGTTGGAATATAGTGGTGTTAATGAACCGAATTGTCACATACCGTATATGTAATTTAGATATCGATTTTAAGCAAACTGTATATGCAATATACCGTACATGCAGCTTACTATATTTGCAGGTAGCTTACCGTATATGCAGCTTACCGTATTTGTAGCTTATCATATTTGCAGACAGCTTACTGTATTTGTAGCTTACCGTATATGCAGCCTACTGTGTTTACAGCTTACTATATATGATTTTAATCGTATTTGTACATATTTTCTTTACCCTTTTCATATATACCGTATCTTCACTTACACATGGAAATACCGTATATGTACTATACATATACCGAATTGCATTTACCAACTGTTAGCAAGAAAATTCGGATATATTTTTTTCTTTTTCTATTTTTAATTCTAACTTAAATATAAAACAAGTAAACTGCAAAATATATGAATCTAGTAAATTTCAAACGTGTAAATCGCTAAATAAATAAATAAATAATCGTAAGAATAAATTACAAATATGTAAATTGTAGAAGATAAATAAAATTTCAACTCGAGGTTGTGCGAGTACAATTTCCTTAAAACAGATTCGCTCCCTCACTGTAAGTACTTGAGAATTAATCCGAGTGTCTATTTCTCAGGATACAACGGTGACAGTAGAATCCGAGCACTGCAGAAACTACTCCGACGAACCGAGTTTGTATCGAACAATATCACCACCAAGACGATGCTGAAAATTCAATAAATTATGTATGCAGACAACACTAATTTGACAGATTTCGTGTGTATGCAGCATTCTCGTGATTAGAATTGCTGAAAAATGAGGCTTATATATATATATATAAGATTAAATCTGCCTATTAACTTCATAGCAATAAACACTGGAGTTACTTCAATTTTTGGGAGTTTTGGCAGTTTTTCGAAAACTCAAATGTTAATTGAAGAAAGGAAAAAGTTGTAAAATGTGGACAATCCAAACAGGCCAATTTTTGCTTCGTTTGGTCCAATATTCGTGTACGCAGGTTGCGTCCGCACACAAGTTCAAGGTTCGAAGGCAATTTTGGTCCATAATTTGCACCCTTCTTGCGCATGCACATGGAGAGAGCCTCTATGCTATACATGACTACATCATTCCAATGTGCACTCCTATATAAAGTGGTTAATATTTTCTTCATTTTCTTATGCGGGACTAGATTTATTTCCCACATAAACCATCTTTTAATGGTCATCTTTGAGCTCCAATTTCTCATTCATCCATTCATAAATTTTGGCAAATAAATATATAATTTTGATACTCTCACGGAGGAGAACAATGATCAACTTTGATCTTCCAAATTGGACCAACGAGTCCCACCGAAAATTTTGCCAAAAGTGAGTCATTTACTCATTTTTTCCAACAAATTATACACACAAACAAGTGTGTATATATAATAAAAATTTTTAATATTCAATATTATTAATATAATATACATTTAAAAATAAATAAATAATCAATATATTTAAATTTAATTATAAATTTGCCACATGAAATTTTATAATTTAATGAAAAATAAATAATCTTCACAAAAAATGAATGAGAAAGAAAAAAGATTATAAGAATTCAATTTAATTTTTTTTATAGAAAATAGAGATCACCAAATGAGAGAGAGATAAAGATAAATAGAAACAAATATAATCAGTAGAAAAATAAATAAATTCTAATCATACTTTAATATTTGTAGAAAGAAAAATGAGAGAGAAATGTTGAAGAAAGTACACATTATTATTATATATATATATATATATATATATATATTATTTATTTATTTATTATTATTTTTTCTATTTTTTGTAAGAGTCTCTCGAAATCTTATGACTAATGAGGGATAAATTTTGAAATTTTATATGATTACTTTCTATTTTAAAATTAGTACCCCAAAAATTTTTAAAAGTCTTAATTGAATACATTAATACTTTTAGTGAGTCTCAAATAGTCTACATTGAACATCCCTAAACTTTTTGAATCCTAAAATGTTATTAAAAGCCTCAATTGAATATATCCTCTAAGATTTCCTCATATCTCTTCCATTTATTTGTTGTAAACAATTTATGATTATTCTATATGTATATAATACTTTTGAATTGAAATTATATGCAATTGTTTCAAAAGGTAGAATTCCATGTAATTGATCTATTTTTTTGGTTAAGAACAATTTGTGTTCTTAGAAATTATGTTAATTACGTGGAAAAAAATTGGTTATGTTTTCTTAGAAATTGATGTAAAAAAATTCTTACTGTTTTATTTGCACCAAAATTGAATGATTGGGCCGTGACTAATCACTTTACCCAATAAAAATTTTGTAAGCATCATGGTTCTCGAAAATATTAATTAGGTGGTAAGAAATATTGTAATTTTGCATGTATATAATGAATACACAAGACGAAAAGTCTCCAAGAGTCTTTAAAAATATTTAATCAGAGTCTACAAATGTTCATAAAATACTTTTATTAATTCTTAATAAATTCATATAAGCCACTTAAAATCCATAAAAGTCACCCACTTAAAAAATGGGGAAATTTCATATATAAGAATTAAGTATGACTAATTTCAAAATTAAGAAACAAAGTTTAAAATTTCAAATATCAAATATTAACAAAATTTTATTTATGAAATAATTATTTAAAAATATATTTGAATAATTAAATATATTAAGTTCACAATTATATATAATTTGATTACAAATTATTTATTGTTGACAAAACAAAAAAAATTGTGGGTCATAAATTAAAATTTTTATAAATCACAATTTATTCATCGACTACAAATAAAAAATTTATAGATCACTATTTATTTGTTAAGTCGGAAGTCGTAAATTTTATAAATTACAACTTATTACACGATCACAAATTATAAAACTATTGATCACAAATTAACAAATTTTTAGTTCATACATCAACCAATTTATTGGTCACAAATTATATATTCTATTGTTCACATATTATTTATTGGTCATACATCAACTAAATTATTAATCATAATCAATCAAATAATTTGTTACCACCATCTCATCACTACCTTCAGTAGCACTACCACTAATACCACCACCATCATTGCCTCTCAAACAAACCAACACCCACCAACAAAAACCATCACTACTTTACGACCACCGCAAATGGCGGTGATGAAGACAAATAATTGACCACAACCACCATCAAGCATCACTGCAACACCACTACCGCCAACATCATCACCTTCTCACTACCACCACTATTGCCACCGATTTAGCCTTGCAACTGATGCCACCACCACAACAAGCCTTTAATCTCTATTACACCATAACCAATCCTCGCCCAAAAAATCCCTAAGGTCATCGTCGCCTGTGTAACCAATGATTCAGTCCTAAAACTCATCACACGCAAACAGAGAAACATGGATCGCATGCAAAATTAAGAAACACAGCGAAAGAGCACAGCTACGTGCTACCGATGCAAGAAACAACACCACCCCATTGCGTGGCCTCTCGAGATCGTCCCCGTCGCTGCATGCTACCACCGAGATTGTCGTCGTTGTGTGTTACCAACGAGAACGTCCTCATACACTTTGTGCTACCAACGTTGGCTAGCCTCTCAAGAGCGCCATTACTGTTGTGTGCTACCAACTAGAGCGTCGCCATCACTTTGTGCTACCAACGTTGCTTGGCCTCTTGCTGTGCGCTCGCCGTTGATATGCGACACTATTAGAGAGATAAAAGAGAAAGAGAGAAGGGAGAAAGATAGAATGTTATGAAAATATTTAGGGTTTGGAAGTGAGGTGGATTGGATGGGGTATGTTAATTAATTTAATTTTAAGATATTATTATTAAATATTTAGAATTTATATTAATATCTAATTTTTGAAGAAAAACTTGTAACTCTCATTATTTATTGAGATCTTGGAAATACTTAATCCATAAAATTTTCACCTAAAAAAATCTATAATTTTTTTTTAAAAGTCCAATTGAAAACACTCGTCACTCTCTTTTCACTTTGGGCCTCGTAGAAAGGCCATTTTAAATAATAACCCTTTTGCAAAATTCATCTTACACGGTGTTGTTACGGTACAGTGTTTGTTCTCCAATTACCATTCTATGCTAAAACATATAAATCGGTGAGATTTCTGTTTGTTTATGTATATTTATTTTCAATAATTGGCAAAGCGCCATGTTCCGAGAGAGAGCTAAACGGGTTTTACTGTCTTCGGCCGAAGAGGTATTGTTCTAATTATAATTACCTTTTTTCCCAATAATTTGTGGCCGATTATCTGGTTATTATTTTCTTGTTTTTGTTCAAGTTCCCTGGTTCATTATGAATTGCTATTTCTGTTAATCTGTTTGGAATGTGAGATTGAAATCCTCTTTTTCTGCGATTCCTTCTACTGTTTGCAGACCATTGAGAAGATTAAGAAAGCCGTAGATGAAGGCAATTACTATGGGGCTCAACAGATGTACAAATCTTTCAGTGCGAGGTACATACTATAAATATCATCATTCTTAGTTTCTATATGTTAATTCAGCCAAATTTTGCCTTGGCTTCTTTCAATTTTTGTGTAATATTTATTTATTTATTTATTTTTAATTCATGACAGATATATTGCCGCCGAGAGGTATTTGGACACCTTGAATATTCTGCAATCTGGCGCCTGCTTGCAATTAGAAAATGGACAGGTTAGACTGTTGACTCTCTTGCCATGCTCACTCTTTTCTGCAAAGCAAGGACTGTTGAGTCTAGGTTATAACTTGCAACTCAAAAACCACACGCAGAATTGAGAAACGGATGCATTATAATATATTATCCGGCAAATGTTTAGCAATGATTTATTTTAAATATTAGCATGGAAATTAGTGCAGATATCGATACTGATCTTTGCTTATAGATACTACCAGCATGGAACAATGAGTGGCAAATCCAAAATGATTTATCTTTCGAGTAATGCTATTCATACAGAGTCTAGATGATCATTGGTCTATAACCCCATTGCTACATTGTCCAATGTATAAAAATGCATTCCAACTTCTTTTGGTAATGTGGCTATGAACCACTGCTACAGAGATCAATAATGACTCTAGATGAATAGCATTATTCTTATTTTTCTTGGTTACCTGTGAAGTGTCATGACCTATTTTATGGAGGAAAAGGATTTTGCAGAGCATCTGATTATTTGTGGTTCCTCGTTCAAAGCATTGACTTATCACATTTACAACTATTTTCAGGTTACGTGTGGGGCTGAGCTTGCTGTCCTGTTTGTAGAAGCACTTGTTAAAGGAAAATTTCCTTATGATGATGATACTGTTGGTCAGTTCTTTCATTTAATTTTGTTCTTAACATTTTCTGCTCTAGTTCCTTTATTTTTGCTTTTATCATTCTTTCTATTTAGGATCTATGATGCATATGCTCTGAAGTTACGCAAGTACGTGCATTCATTTAGTTGTGATGGAATATTTAGCTCTTTTAAAACTATACTAGAAGTTGCATATCATTGGAGATGATTGTAGAATCTACTCTGTGATTCAATTTTCATTGTTAAATTGTTACACCCAGAGTGCTGACAATAGATTTTGTTTTGATCATCTATCAACCAAAATCTTAATAAAAATGAAATTGCAGATTTAACATCTTTCTTGAATAGAGTAGTCAGATTGATTCAATAGTAGGAGCTTAGCTGTTGCGCTTAACGACAAATTTTGGTGGAAAACTATTTTATTCGGTTTTCCTCTTATGAGGGAAAAAAATGGCCTTAAGAACAATCTCCTTGCCATTGAGGGCCAATAATTAAACAAGTTTCATTCCAAACCTTTCAGAACAACTACTTTGATATTCTCTACTATTTTCTAAGACCAAATTACCTTCTTACTAAAAAAGACCCCTTTTAAACTTTTTTGTTATATTTGATTAGTGTTAGATTGGAAGGAGACTTGAATTTTTTTCTCAAGTTAGTTGAAAATTAAAAAGAAATCCTTGGCCATGGTTCCGTTTTCTTTTGATAAATACAACAATAAGTTCTCACAAAAGTGAGGCTGGCTAATTCAGATGGCCAATTTAGTTAAGGTCTCGCTTGGCATATTCTTCTTTTCTATTCTAATTTTTGCAGTCAATTGCAAATAACAAAGATCTTAGAAATAAAACCCAGTCAAATAGAAAATATTTTGCTAACATCAAGCTAATGTAGACTATTGTAGCTAATGTCTCTAAGATTTAAGTCAAATGTGATGGAGATTTCATTCAACACTTGGCCAAAAACTACAAACTGAGATTGTGTCAAACAGGAAATGTATTTTGATTTCTTTTCTTACCTTAATTATACACTTGCGAAAGTTACCATTTGAAGAGAAAATTGTCAATTTTGAACACTTTGGATTGGCCTCTTTGCTAAATGGTAACTAAGATCAACTATTGTCAAACTAGCCACTTTTTTAAATTGCTTTCCCAGAATACTCTTTTAATCTTTGAGAAGAAAATTTTAAGAAAAGAAAAAAGGGTAAAGTATAAAATAATTGAAAGGAATAAGAAAAAGGAAACCAGAGATCGCTGATGCTGCAGCCACACTCACCTTCTTCACCTCCACGTATTATATGGCTTCTTTAAGATCTGATATGGTCTTTGACACAATTCTTGTTATATAGATTGCGTGACTCCTTTCTATTAATCTTTCATTGATAATTAATGATTTTTGTATTGATTTCTCTGAGATTAAGGGTTCATGTAACTTTAGTTTCAGTGGATGTACATAAACTTTCATTAATTGCATAGGCCAATACGCACATTAAATTACAAACATTCATTTAAAAATTTATGATTCTAAAAAGTTCCACATGTAGATCGTATCAGGAAAATCTACAAAAAGTTTCCTCGCATGCCAGTGCCACAACATCTGGACCTGGGTGATGATGATGACATACAACGACTCCAAGAAGCTCTTGGAGCTGCAAAAATGCGTGTAGAGGGTTGCTCATCTTTTTTGAAGGCTGCTATTAAGTGAGATATTCTTTTCCAGTTTCTCTCCTCTATTTATCCCCCTATTTTTCCATGGACTGTTTGTGTAAAATTTTCTTATATAATCTATGGACATGCTTGATTGTCAGCTACTTTACCTGTATTGTCAAGTAGGTTAGGACGTTAGGTTTTATGGTCAATGAAGAATCGATAGATTCAATGAGATAAATGTAGAAGCTAATATAACTCTAAATGACAAAACACAAAAGATCATCTTCTAAATTAATAATATTTAAGAAAAGTATAATATAGAGATTGAAAAAAGTAAAGTATTTGTTGCAAGTTTGTAGAAACAAGAACTGACCGTCAAGTTGAGCATCAATTGTTTTTTTCTTTCCTCCTGTTACTGAAGTAAAGCATTTTGAAAAAAAACTACATTAAAATGTGGCTTTTATTTTTATTTATTTTTTTATTTTTTCCCCCTCGATATTTAGCCTGTTTAGAAGAAAAATGATAAATCTGATTTGATTTTCTGAGGTAATATGGATCTTGCTTATCAGGATCATTTATTATATGCAATCTTATGAGAACAGGTTTTGTTTGGTCTTTGATTATGAAGTCTTAGATTTCAAGATCAGGATTTGGTTAAAAAAACACCTTGGTGCATAAAATTTACCTCTGTCCATGGTTTGAAAACTATGGAGCAAGATTATCAGATTAAACTAGCAAAAAAGGAGGTCGAGATGGAGTTAGGAGGTCATGGAAGTGACTGATTATGGTCAAGTCCATGCAAAATGAGGAAAGAGAATTGTGGTTTATTGGTACGGTATGGTAGAAATCAAGATGGGGTGAAAAACTGTGTAGATCACTAATGAAGAGTCACAATTTTTTGTCGAAGTCCTTGTTATGGTAGCATATGAGGGGTCGTGCAATAAGAAAGCTTAAAGATCTGGAAATTGGGTGCTAGTGTTACAGCTTTTTTGTTATTGATGCTTCTTGCATTATTTAGGCTAATTGGAATAATAAATCAACTCACGTTTTTCCTCAGGTGGTCTATTGAATATGGAGCACATAGGAATGGATCTCCTGAACTACATGATATGCTGGCTGATTATATATATTCGGAGTCTCCTGAGGTGGTATGTCCTTGAACAATTTGTGTGCTATTTGGGGATGAATCTACACTAGTGCTATTGGAGATCCTCGGTTCTTTAGTTTTTCTCTTCAGTCTATAGTTTATGCTAATAATTTGTAAAACCCTTAAATAATGCTTCTCCCCTTCCAAAATATGATAGAAGGGGAAAAACAAACACACCCAAAAAAATAAAAAATTAAGTGTCAATTCCCCGAAATGCTGGGTTAAGTATATCTTTCCTTCCTAACTGGCCCTTTTTTTTTTTCCCTGAATTTCTGGCTTTGCCTTGCTTCTCTTTATGTTGAGCCTTCTTCTCTCTTGTTAGTTTAGCCATATGTGCTACAAAACTGTTAGCTCCATTCTGGCCCCTTGATGGTGTCTTTCGTCAATGATAAGCTTGATATAAAAATTAAGGTATTATTTGAAAGTTTGCGGCAATGACATAAATACACTGTTGACTTGCTATCTTCTTACCAGAATAGTTAGTATTATGTTGCTTGGGGCCCATTTTGATGCAGACAATAACATATTGACTATCCGTAGTGTTTGTTGAATGCATTTTTATCAATTTTGTAATTGAATTGTGTTGAGGTTCTATGAAATGCTTTTCAATATAAAGTGTTATGTTGAGTTCTGGACTTTGTTGATTAACTTGTCCCCATCTGCTAATTTATAACAACTGACACTGTTTTGAACTATTTTCCACCTTGTCCGAGTCACATCATTTGAAGTCTCTATTTTTAGCGATTGTTTTACTTATTTCTAAGATGTCACCTTTGAAAGTATTATTATATTTTATAATGCTTTTATGATGGTATTCATGTTCTCAAAGAATGCAGTGCATAGCAATAGAGTGGCTTAAAAATATTTACAAATTACAAGCCAAGGAGCCTTGTTATTCAATTTAGTTTGATTATTAAATTTTAGGCAATTCTGAAAATTTATGTATTGTTACAGGAGATGACCAGAGTGTCATATCATTTTGTTCGAGGGAAGAATCCGAAGAAGTTTGCTTCAACTCTAGTGAATTTCATGGGCAAGGTTAGCCCTTCCACTTCTGATAACACCATGAGTATGACTGCTAAGAGTTCAGTGTTTCTATTGGAATCTGATAAAGTAAAACAGTGCATAGTTGTGAAGTTGCAAAATATAATTAACGGCACAAATATTGTTTAGATATCATCCACCTTTAACTTGAATTAATATACAATTTTAAACTTTCAGTGTTACCCAGGTGAAGATGATTTGGCCATTGCGCGGGCAGTTTTGATGTAAGTGTGGAATCTGAATACATGCAGCAACATTTGCAGTTGCTATTGGTGTTATACAATGTCCCTATATGTTCTTTTGATTCACCTTTCGAAATCAAGCATGCTTAGACCCATTGTCTAAACGCTCCTTCTCAGCTATTTTTCAGCTTCTTCCTAGTGTCAGAATTGAATATCTGGACTTGGAATTTGCTTCCTCTACCTTATGGGCCTCATTTCACTTGGTTTGCTAAGCGAGCGTATGTGGAAAGAGTGCCTTAATTATCCTCCGATCTCCAACCCATCCCACTGACAAAATGGGGGAAAAAAGAAGAAGAAGAAATAAAGATTAAAAAAGACATACTTTTTGCACGTTGATGAACTACTTGATGAACCAAATTGTCTGAACTTCGAGTTAGTTGGGTTATAATGAATATAATAGATTGTCCAGGGGCAGGCAGCATCCCCTGTTCAGTGCAGTCCAGCCATTTATTGATCAAATATAGGTGAGCTCATTCAAGAATCTTCTGGCAGTTGATATCCTGATGACTTGAGATTGAATTGTTTGCACAATGTTTTGATGCTTTGTAAAGCAAGCTAATCCTTATTCCTAGGGCTCGCTACAGAATCCTTTTTTGCCATTCATTTGGTTCATTGATTTATCTACTAGAAGGTCCAATGACGTTAAATCTTTCTCACCCACTATTGGCCATGCTAATTTTGGTTTATCACGTCCTCTTCTAATGTGTTCTACTAAGATCATATCAGTCTTTTGGAAGGGAGCTTTTTTTTCTTTTAATCTGCACAAGATATGCCTGTAGGCCCTACCTACCTAAGTTATACTCTTAACTGTTACACTAATGGCCACTTGGTCAAATAAATTAAAATCAAATCATACGTGGCACTATTTATTATGCCAAGTTAGCAAAATTGAGGAGTTAGGCGTTGGAGATTAAACACATTCAGATTAGGAAACAGCTTTTTTTTGGCTTAAATCATATAGTAAACCGACACTTTTTTGAAATGACGACTTTTATTGACCTAACATAATAAATAGTGTTGTTTAGTGGCATGTTGACACTTGAGTGTTGTTTAGTGGCATGTTGACACTTGAGTGTTGTTTAGTGGCATGTTGACACTTGAGTGTTGTTTAGTGGCATGTTGACACTTGAGTGTTGTTTAGTGGCATGTTGACACTTGAGTGTTGTTTAGTGGCATGTTGACACTTGAGTGTTGTTTAGTGGCATGTTGACACTTGAGTTATGTCTAGGCATCCATCTTAAAATATTCATTGCGCTTATTTTTCATCTTATGGAGATTTTGTTGGTTAGCACATGTTAGTGGTGTCCGGTGAAGGTTTCTTTTATGTTTTGCTTTAGATTGTGACGTTGGGAACTCCATCACAATTCCTACTGAATATTTTATATATAATATACAAGAGTACACTACTCTTTATACCTACATCCTAGGTAGAAATCAGAAATTAATTCTAGTAGGGAATCGGACTCTAGTACCAAGAACACAATTTTGAAAGGAATGTATGTTGCTGATGCCAGTATATGTTTATTTATATGCATACAATGCCAGAGCGAAATCATAGAACTGATTAGAGAAGTCTGGAAACTTCATAGAGAATAGGAAACTGCAAGAATTGCTCCATGAAATCTGGTCTCTATCTAACAACTTTTCTTCTGTTGTTTTTTAATGATCGTGAGTGTCTGGGCTAGCTTACATGCACCTCGACTAATTCCGAAAAAAAAAAAAAAAAAAAAAAAAAAAAAAAACGTAAAGAAATAATATAAGCTGTAGTCTAGCAGTTATTGTAAGGAGAGTCTAAGCCATCTTAACACTCACGCGATAGTTCTATTGGTATCAGGATTCAACTTAAAGTCTCTCTTGTGGGAAAGATCATGGGTTTGAATAATGGGGACGTACGTACTGTTCGATATGGGAGAGCCTAAGCCTATCTTAACCCTCATGGATTTCTAATTCATCCGTAGGATTCAAACGCATAACATTTCCCTTAAGAGAGATTTAAATTGAATAATTTATTTGTACTAGTAAGTTAATTAACCTCGAAACAGTGGATTATTTACGGAAACCTCTTATGCCGTCATTACAAACTCTATTTCATCTTTCATATGATGCAATTAATGTTTAAGCTTCCACCATGGTTGCTTGCTATTTTTATTGATCAACCTGGTTTGAAGTATTTATATGTTATGATTTTGAATGAGGGAAGTTTCGCATTTTGTCTATATAGGTACTTATCTCTTGGCAATCTGAGAGATGCTAATATCCTTATGGATGAAGTGAAGAAGCAAGTTCAATCTGGAGAAATTGATTTTCCTCGAACAGAATTGATGCAGCTGACTAATTATTTGCTACAGACGTAAGTTGCTTCTGTTTTGTTTCGCACCTTTATCTGATTACAGACCATTAGTTTTCTTATAAGTAAAATGTTGTAGACAGTAATTAGGGCCTGTAGCCATTGTCTTTCTTCTAGTTTTGGATAAATTGCCAAGTTCAGCGATGGGGCTGCTTTTTGAACTGAGCCCTTTATTCAACTTGTTTGTAGCGATTACTATTAATTGGAGATTAAAATGTTAGAATATTATAAATTGTATAGAATAAACTTGTGTTTCTATTACGAAGTAGATGGGGCTACAAGTAACTCTAAAAGGGAAAATTGTGTGATTATAAACTTGTGTTTCCATTACGAAGTAGACGGGGCTACAAGTAACTCTAAAAGGAAAAATTGTGTGATAATCACACAATTAACTATTAAGGAAAATAATCCCTCACAATTGGGAAAATATCATGGAGAATAATTTTTATAATCTTTCCATACTTGATTACCATTCAAAAAAAATAAAACATTCCCTCAAACTCAATATGGTATAGTGACGACCAAATTGAGTTTGAAAATTAAATCGATCCAATCAAATTGCCATTTTTCAAGGGTCGAAGGATACTTCAAAATTGCTTGCATACCAACAAGCCAAACAAAGAACTGGAAGTTGGTACAAAAGAACAATCATCATCCACCAATCTGTCTAACCATCACTAAAACTTGAATGAGACACCAACAAGTATAACGAACAACGTCAAAACAAGAATCTCAAACAGTTTTAATAAATAGATATGGCCAAAACAAGAATCTCAAACAGTTTTAATAACTAGATATGTCGAGGATATAGACCATGTTTAATGTAGCACTCTGAAAATTCATGGGCTGTATCAGTGCTCCACTCAAAGATGAAGGCGAACAAAACAGCCAAACAGGAAAGGCTCAACAAAATATTTGCCTGCCCGTTCAGTGGCCGACTTGGACATATTTATAATACTTCTTATTCAAAGAGTTCAATACTTCGGCAGAAAAGAGGAATGGAGACGAGTTTATTTTTCAATATTTGCTGATATTGACAGAGTACGTATCAAACAGAGGCTGCAAAACCTTCACTAGTATTGACCAGGCATAACCAAGAGAAAACTGAGTAGGAGAGACAAGCATTGGTGAAAAGAAAAGGGGCATGGGGAAATTAGATTAGAAATCGGAAAGTTCATGTTCAAATTTATATGATTAAAGAAACTGGAAAACAAATCTAATAGCAAACAAGAAGACTCACAAAAAGAAAGAGAGAACGAAACTTAGCCGGACGAGCAGCCTGAGGCTGCTCATCGGAGAACGGAAGCAATTGCAAATTCAACCAAGACTGGATTAAACTTTCTGTGGTACCATGTTAGAATACTATAAATTGTATATGATAAATTGTCACTATTACGAAGTAGAGGGGGTACAAGTAACTTCAAAAGGAAAGATTGTGCAATAATCACATAATTAACTATTAAGAAAAATAATCCCACAATTGGGAAAAATCAAGGAGATTAATTTTTATAATCTTTCCATATCTTCAACATAACCATGAAAGAAAATAGTCAGATTGTGCCATCTAAAATTTTAGCTCCACAGCTAATCAACCAAGTGTGGAAATGATAATACAATGCTATTCTTTCATCCTCCTGCCCTATGCATTTGTTCACCATCTATGCTGAGCTTCAATTTTCTTAGTTTCTGCTTTTACCTCTTTCCTGAAAGGGATAGGATTTCTGTAGTTGTAGACTTGTAGTTGTGTTGAGCCCTTATTTTGGTGGTAAAATTGGCGGTGGCTTTCAGAGATAGCTTTGCCACTGGAGTGGATCTTAGCTTTTCTATTACCTCGTCGGTTAATTTCATCACTATTTGATATTCTAATAGTTAACTCTTAGTTCTTTAATTGTCAAATGACTTCCAGTTTAGATAAATCTTTGCTTCAACTTGAATGAAGTTTGAGTTATGAAAAAAATACGGAAGCTTTATATATTCTCGGAAATTTGAAGGTTGGTTCTTAAGCCTGTTGACAACTTTCTTTGGGGGAGGGAGAGAGACCATGATACACCTGCAGTCTTTAACTTATGGATGATCCACTAAGCAATATGCAATCTCAAAACCTCCTTTTGCATGTCTATGCCAGTCCTAGTTGTCATGAATTACTCTTCTTTTCAGATTCATTACTTATCAAATTTCTCAAATCATATCATCAAAATAACTTGAAAGCATAAATTCTGAACCAGATCAGTTGCAAACCTACACACGTCTCTCGTGCCTTCAAAATCATAGGAGAAAGTGAATAACTGAATGAAATTAGTGACCCTTGCAGTAGAGAGGAGCACAGTTAGTGAAAATGCAATGACTGGACAATTAAGCCACCACAGTGTCAACTCAGGATCTTATAGTCTGTGGAACTGAACATGACAAGTGACAATCTAGGGTTGACACCTTTCCTCACCTAGCACCTACTTCAGTGGGGTCTACACTCTCATTTTATTACATCTCAAGACCACCACCCATGTCCCATATAACCTTCCAAGTACTTGGAGAGTGAAATGGCAACCTATGATGCTCGGACTCAGGTACGGGTATCGGATACTGGTACGTATCTAAGTGTCATATTTTTTATTTTTTAAAATCTAGGATACGGGGATATGACTAAAAAGAGTCAAAATTTCGAATACGGGTACGTGGGTACGTCTTTCAAGCTTCAATTTTTGTGCAAACACAAGATGTCTTACTGAATAGATTAAAAATAATTATTCACAAAGATGGAAATGATTATTGAATAAATGGTTGAGACGAATAAAACAGAATTTTGGGTTTAGTTTTCAATTATGAGAAGTTAATTACTAAATGTTTTATAAAATAAAAAATGAGGGACTTGATTGCAGTTTGGACCTAATGGAGCACTACATGGAACCTATTTTCATTTTATACAAACAAACCCTAAACCACTAATACAAAGAGGGAAAGAAAGGAGAAAAGGAAAAAGAAAAAAGAAAGAAGAAGAAAGAGGGAAAACCTAGCTCCGTCGCCTTTCTCCATCCTCTCGGAGGCGACACTAGGTTTCTAAAGAGAAAAGGAAAAGAAAATAAATAAGAAAGAAGAAGCAAAAAGGCGAAGTGTCCGGTTGAATCTCGAAGGATTCGACACATATTGCATACCTATGCACATGTTGTGTCGTATTCGACACGAGTACTCCGACCATTTCAAAGAGTCCGAGAATCAAAGATGGCAGCTAATCTCTATTAATCATAAGACCAGTGAAGCTGTTAAAAATGCAATCAACTATGAATATTAAGACATTATTTGCTCAAGAGTATATAGTTACTACATAACATTTTGCCATTATTGCATACTGCTTTAGATATTGTGGGTAATTGTTTCATGAAATAAATAAGCCTATGAGCTAAAATCTTGTCAATAAACAAGCTGTTTTCTATTCGAAAATTATACCAGATCTATTCTAGAATATAATTTGCAAGAAGAAAAAAGTGAACCCTTCTAAATCTATTTCTATATTTTATAAAGGTTGCAGAGAGATGCTTTGCCTCTTTTTAACATGTTGAGACAGAGATACAAGTCCACTATAGACAGAGAACCTGTATTTAATGAGGTATGGACTTTCTCTTCCTACACGGTATTCCACATTGTATGTTTTTGGACTGTACAGTTGAAAGTGCTCTTCTTGTCCTTTTCTCTCTTGCTCGAGGATAACTCGATCTTTTGTGGATAAGTGCCTTTCTTGATTGCTAAATAAATATTTATGTTAATGCCCTCCCTCGTGGTTTAGTTCCTAGATGAAATTGCAGAAAAGTTTTATGGAGTCCAGCGTAGAAATCCCATGCAAGGAATGTTTGGTGATATTTTCAAGGTAATTTCTGTTAAGATTCTAATGTGGCTTTCCAATCCCAATGTGAAGACAGCTACGTGAATAGAAAATATTGTGGATGTACATTGGATATTTGCTCTTGCCACATCACAAAATGTTTCTGTTGCCATATTCATTTTCATTTTTCCAAAACGATCTATTAAGAGAAATTGTCATTTGCTGCTTGCAGATGATGGCAGGATAAAAGATCTTTTAGTCAACCAGGTTGTTGCCAGATTTCCTGCATTGATAAAATCTCTCGCCTTTGTTGTTAAAATTTGTGTTTTAAGCTTTGAACCAGGTTACATTATATCAATATTTGATTTTTCTCGACTTCATAAATTATGTACGCTCTTCAGTCTTTTAGATAACATATGTTTTGAAGGGCATATCTATTCTTCCAAGAAACTTTTGAACGATAAGTGGAATTTTCTAAGTTTTGTAATCGAAGTTTGGTGTATTTTTCACAGTATTTACAACTTCAAACTATAAATCTTTTAGTACAAAGAATATGTTTGCTTCTGCTTGTTCGGCAGCCTCAGTTCATCTTTGTTTTACACTTATGGCGGGAGTTCTGTTGTCTACACAGCCAAAAAGTTACTTGGCAGAATTTTGCTCCTTGTCATTCCCTTTATTTGCTGCTTCTGGTATTTACCATGAAAGACGGGTCTCAAGTTTCATTCGTGTCATCCCTAAATATTCAGCTACATGAAGCACAAATGCTTGAGCAACAAAATCAGCAGTGAAATTACTCAATTTCAGCATCATGTCTATGTCAGCCTTGTGATTCGACTAGGCACAGGGATATTTCATCCGTTTGTGAATATAGATACAGAAATCAGATGGTTCTTGTCTTCCTTCTTGTTATTTCTTCAGCTTTTCCGGTGTAAAAAACAGCCTAGGCCCTCCTTGATTGCAAAAGCTCTGCATACAGAAAAAGCAATGAAAATCACGAGTGAACAAGCAGGTTTATATATGTTTGAAAATGCTATAAAATGCATTGGATGTCTAGTTCGAGGCCTTTGTCCACTTGGAAATCAAAATACACTGCATTCTGTAATAGAATTATATTGAGTTTATAAAATGATCTAAACATGTCTTGAGATCGGCATCTTGATATGCTGTAGATGACAACAAAATTCTGAGAATAAAAATACTGATAAACTAATTCTAACACTACGTCAATATTCTAGGCCAACCCTATGTTGCCTACGTCTCTATTCAGGAGAATGTACCATTTCAACATGATATGTCGCAACGAGGATATATGCTCGAGTTCCGTTTTGGAACCTTTAAACCAGAAGAGGATCATGTAGCGGCAGTGACGCCCCAAAAATTTTATAGAATAAAACTATTTGTTTCACTTGCTATATTTTGCAACTTTGGAAAGTTGATGCGCTAGGGTAAAATAGTATTGATTCAATTTTATTTGTGTTAAATATTTATAATTCAATAGGACGAAAATAAATATATCAATATTGGGCTCTTTGGATAGCTCGTAACTTATCATGTATATTAAGCTCGAGAAAAAGTTAATTCGAATAAGTGAAACTTAAGTTATTAAATTTTAAAAAAAAATTGTCAATAAATATTATTTTATTATTTTTGTTTTTTATTTGTGAAGTGGGCAACCACGTGGAGTTAAAATTAGTTGTTTAATTTGTATTGGATAAAAGTTTTGGATAAATTGGACTTTTACTTTCTATAGGACACTTGTCCTATATTTATTCATTCCAATTGATTTTTCCATAGAAAAAAGTCAGATTTTCTTTCAACATATAATATAATTTTATATAGGCAGAAGCAGGCCGAAAATAAATTTGAAACGTGAATTTTGGTTTTGTTTCTCCAAAAATTTATTTGATCTGACGAGTTAAAATGACGTGGTGCAGTTACTTTTATCCCGTTTAAATTATTTTTTCATGTTGTTGAATTATTATACTTATAAAAGTTAAAAATATGATATGATACGTATGATATGGACATCCGATATCAAAGATATGATGACGGTATTTAAATATTTTATTCAGGATTGCACCATTATTTTCGTGTCCTATTGAATATTCCTATGCACTCACTTTTTTTCCCTACTCCGCATGTATTAGAATGGATTGTTGGTTGGCGGGTGATAAGATGCAGTCGTGGCCATAACTCATGGAACTCAATAAAAATAATCCGGTGTAACGTGACTATGGATTTTATTTTCACCATTATTTTGATTTTATTATCATGTGGACTTTGTTATTTAAGATTTGGAACATGTTTTAATTGGTTATGTTTTTTATATATTTTATTTAATATTGGCTGAACCAAAATTTAATGTGGTAAAATTTTATTTATTTATGATATGAATAAGATATGGTGTATGAAAATCCTTGTTCTTTCTTTTTTTATAAATGAATATATAAAATTTTCTACATGAATTTGAGTAAATTACCATTGCGTAATTTTATACATATTGCATGTTATGTTATTTAAATTTTAAATGAAAAATTTGGTAACGATTTAAATATTAAAATTTTGGATCGTTACAGATCATTCATATAATTTTCATTTTTCGTTATTTTCGTATTGAATTTAAAATGGTTTCTTAAAAAAAATAAGACCCGTGTTTAAATCTTGAATCATTTTTAGTCGTATCGCCATTTCTCAATTTTAGAAAAAAGGAAACGGGTCGGATTGGTAAATATATAATCATATCAGGCTTCCACACCCGAGTCCTTGCAACACAACACAGGCCCAACCTTAGGTCGAATTGCATTGAATTATATAACTCAAAGATTGAAATTGACTAGAATTAACTTCCCTTTCCCTTTCCCTCCTTGTCTAAATTTAAAATTTACAGTCAAAAATTTAATTTTAAAACCCCCCCCCCCCCCCCGTGGGCGGAAGGAAGAGTAGACTGTCATTGTCTAAATTTAAATCATTCGTGTAGAAATACGTTGTAAAAGAATAAAATGCTAATACCTGCAAGCAAGATTGATGGATTCTTTGTCTAAAAGGCCAACTGGATGGCCTCCATAATCCTCATGCTCCAAGATAACTGGTAGTTGACTAATACCATGTCTATCCATCAGAGCATGAGCAGCACCAAGGCTCATGTTTGGAGTTACCGTATCTGATATACGACACCTCTCGCTATTAGAGGAGCATAGCTCAGACACATTAAGCTCCTGTAATCCAAAATTTCAAACATCTAACTATCATTTTCAGGGTTACCAATCAAGATGCTGAATATTTATACGATGCGCAAGAAACTGAAATCCTATTGAAACTTGTTTTCTATCAGTTCATGACACATGTTTATGCCATAACAAAATTAGCATCCTTCTCTGTTCTTCCAAATTTCTCTCTTTTTAATCTTGCAACTTTCTTCCTTCGTCATCATGTCCTCTTTGCTATAAGATCTATTTGAGTTACAGGAAATCCAAATAGCTAAAATACTTTGGAAAACCATGCATAGTGAAAATGTATCAGTAGGTCTAGTTCCTGAGGGTGTTGGATAAGGTTTCAGTGCCCTCACTCGATCAATATTTCATGGCATGCTTTATTTTTTTACTTTTATCTCCATAACGTTGAATGCTTGACGTATTTTATGTCCATTATATGACATCTTACCCCAAATTTCTTTGTTAACACTTAGTTTAAGAATAAAAAACAAAATATTATTAGTTAAAGAATCTACCTGAGGTCTCCCACTTTTTGCTCTTGAAAATTCAGTGAAACGCTGAATGTCACCGAGCGTTAGTTGACCAATGAGGTGGTTGCTGTCATCAACTATTATCGCACAAGACTGCTTCTCTTCTAGCATGAGAGACACTGCTTCTGTTAGAGAAGTGCTCATCATCACTGCAACATATCGTGTTCTCATGGCTTGTGAAACCAGAATTTCATTTGCCAAGTTACCATCATCATCATCAGAATCATCATTCAGACAGAGTGAACTCTCAAGTTCACAAATGCTACTTTCCTTTGATTCTCTTAGATCAGGAGAAGAAACAGAGGTCCGGACTCTTAATTTATAGGAATATGTTTCACCCGGAGTTGCTATATTGTTTCCTTCTTTCGATTCTTTGGTATTATCAATTTCTTTCCGTACTGTCTTCCCAGATGTAATCCATGATGAAATACCCACAGATCCTAAAAGCGGCAGAACAATTCGATAATCCTGTGTTAGTTCAAAGAGAAGTAAAACTGCAGTAAGGGGTACCTGGCACACCCCAGCAAGTGTAGCAGCCATGCCAACCTGTGAGGAAATCCTCTAAGAATAAACTATAGCCCATATACAGTCTTCTGATGAAATAAAATAAAATAATTGGAAGTTAAAGCGTGTGCATGCCCATGTCAAATGAACTTTTCATTAATATAACATCCAACAAGACTTGATGGAGTATAAATCTACTTTTATTCTGCAGGTTAACCACTTGATTTCTATTTCTGCATATAACTACCTGCTACTAGTGGCAACTTATGAATTTGGAAATAATTGATAAGATATATAATCCATCCAACACAGATAGATAGCAGAAATGGGGCTCCGGATAAAAAATAAAATAAAATCCCAGGAGCTTGTGCAACAGGAATAACATCAATTTCAGTAATAAGACGCAACAGATAGCACGAGCGTGGTGTTTGACAATATATTTAAATCGAGTAAAAGTCTACTTTATAATTGACCTTCAAACATATAAAAAGCTGAAAAGCTGTGAGTGCTGCGAGAATGGCTTCTTACTGTGAATAACCATTTTCAAACCATATTGAAAAGGGAGGGAGGGGAAATATAGTAGTACTCAGTAGTTTCAACCCATATTGAAAACTTTTCAGCCTTTTGTCTGGCACTGATGATTACAATTGTCAAATGTTAGGCACGAGATACAATCTAGCTGCCCTTCATCAATTACCAGTGATCTACAATAATTCTTTACTCTCACTGGACTGTTAGCAGATATTATCTAATCATTAAAATCAAAAGATTTCATGCGAGCGATTATTTCTAGTATGAATCCGGAATATGAACCATTAAAGAAAAAAACTATTGAATTGATCACAGGAGAGACCACTAGCGTGCAATATTTTCATGACTTGCATAATCACAAATATGTTACCCCTTGGATTCCATTACTACGCAGTTTCATAATAGACAATGCTAAAGCACCAGAATGGAGCCAAAAATATAATATAGTAGGGCCTTGAGTCAACTAAAATAATAAATATAATACAATTTAGCAATACAACTAATTAAAAAGAGTATAGCAGAAACCACTCTAGCAATAGCAACCGGAAGAATTAAACAAGCAAAAAAATAAGAAATATCTGAATAAGAAGAATTAAACAAGCAAAAAAATAAGAAATATCTTAATAAGAACTTTAGAAATTACTACATGATAGTCCCAATTCTATAGAGTCTATTCATGAAAAATGATTTTCTTAAAAAGCTAGTTAAAAGGATGAATGCATAACAATCTAGTGGGGGCAGTTGCCTCCACTCACCCCATTATGCTGTATCCTAGGCAAAGGCATCTGTGAGTGATTGTTGTTGCCCGCTTCTATAGGTTTGGTTAAGTGCTTGATAGTTAAGAACTAAAACAATTTAAAAAAGAGTACAGATGATGACACAAGCATGAAGAGTACAGATTGCATCTACAGAGCAGAAAAAAGATGATTACTGTCCAGATACCCAATTATATTCGTAGCATTAAAAATCTGACATAGAACTTCAAGTAAGAACAAATAAAAGCCAGTCTTAACCTTGCAAAAAGTTATCATCTTAGTCATTTCTTACAGTTATTGGTCCATACCAGGCCATATGCTTGAGGTGAAGCTACTTCCAATATGGAGAGATGAAATATCGGATCGGAGTGAGATATCACATAACTAACGATTTTCCCATATGCCATTCCCGTAGCAGCACCAATAAACAGAGATGGTGCGTAGTAGCCTCCTACTAATCCAGATGCCCTACACAATGAAGTAGCTAATATTTTGACAGCCACCAGCTGAAGCAACAGATCAGCAGAGAGGCCTTTCATAGATGGGCGAGATTCTAACAGAATATCAACATTCTGAAATCCCCAGTAAAGAATTTCAGGATATGCCAAGGCTATAAGTCCAACAGCCAAACCGCCAAGTATAGGAAGTGCTGCTTTTGGTATCCCAACAACCCTTTTAACATCATCGATGAATACCAGCATAAATGCTGTGCACTTAGATAAGGTGACTGAAACCAAGCCACAAAATACTCCCAGCAGAAGATACAGCGGCAGTTCTGAACTGACAAGAAAAAGATTAAAGCCTAATATCTTTATCTCTGAAAAGAAAGCTCCCGAGAAGCCCCAATTATACTAATAAATATATTAACTCTGAAAATTTGGATAGTCATACATAAATGACAAAAAGAAGACAGTGATCACCTAATGAGAAATTGAGAATAGACAGATATTAAATAAATTGCTAGAAATCAAATTAACTTCAGATAACCATAAGAAAAGAGAATTATAGATAATCATGTCTACTCAAGAATGATATCCAGTAACCAGTGAGCAACACTGTGGACTTTCTAACAATTGGTGATTACCACTAGGAGAACTAAAATCATAATGCTAGAGAACAAAGGCATACAAAATCTATTAGAATGACCATTAAACTAGCATGAAGATTTCTTTAAAGTTTAAAATGTTTAAGAGGATGAAGAAAGAACCATATCAGCTCTCTTAGAGAATACATGACCTCCTAAACTAGTAAGCCGATAAGGCTTTTTACTCATTGTATGGAGTTTGGGACATATAATTTCAAATCCAGGAATGGAAATATCAAACAATTGGAATCGTGCTTTTCCAATGGGTTTTTGAGATAATCCTTTTGAAAGTGTTATGTATGGGCAATTAAATTATCACTGCCTGAAGCAATTTGTATGTGCTTCTATAAAACATCAATGCCCTCTAATGTGAACTGATAAATAACTAAAAGAAGTTGATAAAAACAATACCACTAGGAGAACGAAAATCATATAGTGGAACTGCAAAGGCTGGTTCAGAGCCCAAGCCAATTTCCGATAAGACAGAAGCTATTACAGCACTGAGAATGACCATGGAAGTTGTATTCGTCAAAGACAGGGATGATTCTGCAGGTGATGGCCACAAAACTGACTCCACGGCAAAAAAGCAACCCGCAACAGCAGCATTGAACCCTTTAGCAGAATGAAAACATGTTACTAAGAATTAATATTGAATCTGAGAACAACATGGAGAGAGCTAAGAGTGAATGTAATGTAACAAACCCAAGCAGTTTAGTTTATTTTGAATGTAAAGGAAATCGAGCATGCCTATATTCCTTGCTTTAAAATAGGAAGTGCCAAACTCACTAAATGGATAGCCATCAATCCCTGGAAAAAATCAGTATGAGTATGCTAGGGAAGGGTAAAGATCTTGGCTAAGATGGCACCAACCAGGTATAGATAAAGTACATCTGAATGTCTTTCCATTTATAAGTGGAAGTACTATGCAAATGCATCTTCAATCCCGTGTATTTCCTCCATGCATTTGTATGTAGAGAACGTGCAACATTGAGTTTCCACTACAGAAGGGACAAAAACTATAAATTGGCAAAGAAAGTACTTGAGTTGGTTTTCATGCTCATGCTGTCAAAGTCTTTTACAACAGAAACAATTTACAGGATATTTATAAACAATTTTTAAGTTAAATTAAAAACATTTTGTCTGCTTGCTAACCATTAGCCATATTTGAAGTTCAAAACAAAGCATGATTAATATATCCAATTCCAAATATTTCTGTTTCTGTGGCCCTAATATTTCTTGACACTCTTTGAATAGAAAGCATAAGTCATACATGTTTATCAATCAGAAAATCATTTTACTTGCATTTTAGCCCTTGTTTGATTTCCATTTTGGTGGAAATAATGTATTTTGAATAGTAGATAGATGGAGAATATATGGTTAAAAATTAAAGAAAAGTTTGGATTTCCGTGTAATATTATTTTATTGAAGAATGTGTGGTTGAAAATAAGTTTTGAAAAAATAAATTTTTAGAAGAATGAGAATCAAACAGTTGGTTAGTATTTCTTGTTTAATTTTCTCACACAGTATAAATCTTCAACAGCAAAAGCTAGTTTCAAGTAAGTTTTTAGGTGAGCAGGTTCAATATGATATTACAACCACAAAAAAGATTTAGGTCCAAGTCGTGCCATCACCCATTGATGAAAAATGGTCATTTGTCAAGCTTTTGATAATTATATGAATATGGCCACATGAAGTGAGTTGAAGACTAAATTTAAACAAATAAAAATGTCACCTATTTAACAACTAAGCTTTCAGATGATATGGTCAGCAAAAAGGATTAGCAATTTAGACTTATGCGCTATAAATTTGATCACGTGGAAAGGTATTTTGGAAGAAAATATTACATAGCTAATCCAGTTCATTGGAACAATCTATAGTTTTATGGCCTAGTTAGCTAATGTACTTTCTACAATTTTGTAAATCCTTTCTATATCTCAATCTCCTAACAAGATAATTCCACTATTTGATGGTACAAACTTGCAGACTTACATAGTTACCTAGTCAACTTGAATTTTTCCCTTTAAAGAATTTCTAAATGCAAAAAGTTACAGGATCCAAGGAAATTTAAAATGAAAACACACATGGAGCATCCAGAGACTGTCAATAAACAGAAAAGTATGGATATAATACGTAATTATGACAAAATAAGACAAACCAGAAGAGAGTCCGGCAGCTGACCCTGCAGCCCTGAGTGAGAGCTTTCTTTGAGCACCTTTATCAAGCACAGCACCTATCCCTTTGGCAATGGAGACGCCTATTTCAACACTTGGGCCCTCTGGTCCCAACGAATTCCCTGTTCCTAAAGTGACACAGGCAGCCACCGTCTTCAGAATTGGCTTTAGTGCAGATTTGATATAGGGTACAACAATTCCATCTGTTGGGCTCTCTATAGCAGCTCGAATCGTGTTCAATAAACTAACTATCAAACCTCCAGAAGCTGGAACTAACATTACTCGGGCCCATTTTGCTTCAATTGGTTCCTCCCTCAACCATGAAGCACCTTGATATGTGATACCATCCCAACAGAAGTCACGTATTTCATGCACCTAATAAGTAAAGCTTTTTGTTATCTAAAGCTAGTAGTAAACTTGATCAATGCAAAAAAATTAAGGTTGGAGACTCATTCATAAGAAAGCTTGCAATTCCATACAGACACCAATTATAACACAGATTAAATAAACCGTACAGGTTCCTATTATTTGACAACCAACAAACAGTACATAACAGCACAATTACACAGAAATTTTTTATGAAAGAACCTCACATGAGATCCATGGATTTGAGCTCTAGAATATGTACAAAGAGTAGGGCACAAAAATGACCAGCTACTGCGATAGGGGTAGAAAATTATGCACAAGCAATCACATTCAGCTTCAGGATAAAGAAAACGACTGGTGGAAATTGAATCAGAATCCTTGTTTCTCATTGCAGATATGGCTCAAGGAATTATATAAAGAACTTTTCCATGAAAACCAACTTTTCTGGGGGTCAGTTTACATGTCACGAGTCCAAAAGGGTGACATGATAAACACGCAGATTTCACCAATTCCATCAACCATTTCTATTGTGAATTATAAAGGAAACATTTTTTTAAAGAGGTAATAGTGGTCCCATGTATCGCTAAAGAGTTATACTAGTATTGTTCTTAAGCAGAAAACATGTAATTAACAATGCCTAGTTTATTAATCTCATCTCAACATGTCAGATTCCATTTTTCACTATGATTTTAGCTTGTTCAATGAACTTAAATTTTCTATTGCACTACACTCAGGGTAATCTACTCTTACAACCACAAACTACTGGATGTTATGCAATTGATAAGTGCCTACTTCCTTGAAGACGATCGTCAATCTAAATAATATCATATCTTAATGGAAGGCTATAAGGCGATTTATTGAACAGTGTTGCTCCTCCATTTGAAGATTCTGTGCAAATAAGGAATATAGACAACGCTAGTACTGGATTATTACATATATGGCTAAAGCAGACTTCGTAATCAAATAAATGATGTACAAACACACGTATCCTACATCACAATATCCACAGTAGGTTTGGTAATATATTGTTAACAATAAATTAAGATACATTGAAGGTTATTCTAATATAAAATGTAAACCTAAGCTAAAGTTTTCATAAATTATAACAATCTCATCTCTTAATTTATCATTCACAGGTTAGTAAAACCAAATTGTGAAGAAATGAAAAGCAGGTCGCACCGCGTAATTGAAGAGCACCACACTGATACCAGTGAAGAGACCAACAAAGCAAGCAGATACAATCGGCGTGTTGCCTTGTGGGATCAATTCTTTTATAACGGCAGCAACTCCTCCTGTACTCGTTTCATCAGCATAATCACCATAATCATCGCCAGGATCGTCCGGGCCAATTCCGCTCTTGAAATCATTATAACAAGGACGATAAAATGGGTTTACAATCACAGATTGGCGACGACACTGGAAGCTCGACTGTGAAGAAAGCGAGAGCAAAGAGGATGATTTGTAATAAGAAAAAGTCGGAGAAAATAATGAAGGGTAGGAAGGGTGCAAAACGAGCTTGGAAAGCCGAAAACACATTGAAGCAAATTGTAAGTTCGATTGATAATAAAGAATAGTCTTTTCTTGATTATCAATCAAACCCACTTAGATGTCAATCGTAATTCGCAGTAAGCATGTTGAGAATATCGAGTAGGTGAAGGTACACAACAATGGTGGTGAGTGATTGAGAGAACTTTTCTTATCCAAATCATGCAACAAAAATGCCGTGGCTTATTCTTGCGCATGGGACATCAGTTGGAAGTTTGCCAGCCACGTGTCTTGAGTGTGTTTTTCTCACTCGATCTAAACCCTTCAAATATATTTTATATTCACCCATTTTATAAGTTGCACAACTTACTACACTCTTATATCCATGCATTTGATAGAATCGAGATTTATAATTATTTTGTTTACTGCTTTCAAGCCGTTTTCAATTTTCAATTTTGGATATTGAAAATGTGATTAATCTATTATTTTTGAAAGTATATTTTCGAAAATAAGGATAAATTTATAACATAAAATTCAAAAATCATTTTTGACATTTTGAGTATTTTCAATGAAAATTTTGAAAACAAGAAATGAGCGTTTAAATCCAATTTTATTTAAATAAAATTTTAAAAAATAAAATTTTTAAAAATAGAAATATAAAATTCTAACAAATGAAATTTAAACATAATAAAAAATTTAAAATTCAAAATTTAAACTCAAAAAATAAAATTAATAAATTCTAAAAAATAAAATTCTAAAAATAAAGATTATAAAAATTTTAGAAATATAAAAAATAAAAATAGTTAAAGTTCTTAATGATTATTTACATAACAAAAATTAAAAATATTTAAGTGAACATAGACAAAAATATTATAAGTCCACGCATTAGTTTTTATTTTTATTTTCTATATTTTGAAATTAATTTTTTATCATTATTAATTTAGTTTTTTAGTAAGAAAAATATTATAAAATTCAACAACTTTAAGATGTACATAATACTTGATAATATATTAATGTAAAATTGTTCTTTTTTTTATTGAATAATCGGAATAAAATACAATTAAACAAAATTTCAAATATTCAAATCAAACATATTTTCTATTTTTCTTTTTTTATAAATTATTTTTTAAAATGACAAACTAAATGCCCTTTAGAAATCTTAAAATAAACTCTCAAAACAAAAAAAACAAAAAAATGAAAAACAAAAAATGAAAATTGAAAATCGAAACACAAATCAAATTGACCCTTATATTTTAATTTAAGTACTCCCAAGCCTACCATCTTCAACCTTTAAAGCCCCTAAGGACGTTTCTAGTTGTCCCCCAGCCAGCCCTTGACAATCCACTCTCACCGCCAAAGTAGCACAAGCAATCCCTCGATAGTTGACGAGTTCAAGATTGAGAACCCATACCCCAGCCCTTGAAACATATTAGGGGTGATATTGGGTGGTTTGGTCTAAGTTTCTTGAGAATCGGACTAAGCTGACAATGATGGAAAAAAAAAATGGAATCGGGTGGTATCAATGACAATTGAAAAATATATGGAAAATTTTTATGGCATCGGAGTTATTTAGGGCCCGTTTGTCACGATTTCTACCTAGAAGAGATTCTTGAAAAAAACTTCCTTAAAAGGTATTTAAAAATCAAATTCTAAAAGAGTTTTCTCTTCCGAAAAAGTTTTTAGAAAAAACCACATTCGTCAAATGGATCCAAAACAGTTTTTGAGTTTCAAAATCTCATTTTAATTTCATATCAAATGGGACCTTAACATCTTTTAAGATCTTGATTTAAAGAAATATTGCTATACTTCTTAATTTACTACTTTTAATTTAAGAATACCGTGTAAAAATTACATGAAACATCAATTGCATTGTGATGCCAACAAAGCAATTTTTTAGTTGGACCTTGGCCCTTGACGAGCTGAATTATCCTTTTTAGTTTTGGAAATGGATATTTAAGTCACGGGTCATTAAAATTTTGAGTAACCACATTAATAGTCACAATATTTTCTTACAATACTGTTACTACATTTTTCAACTATTTATGACACAAAGTCATCCCATCAAAATAATGAACATTAAATTTTTATGTAGCACCATTAAGTGTCAACTTGTCACCATGGGTTGTCATATATACGACAAAGTTAGCAAATTTGGAGAGTCGAAAATTGAGGATGAAACACGGTTGGTTGAGAAAACTTGATGCAATTTTAGTTTTGATCATACTTTTGAGCTTAAATCGCATAATAAACCCATGCTTTTTTAAACAATTTTTGCTAACTTGGTGTTATAAGTAACATTATTTGGTGACAAATTTACATTTAATGGTGTCAGGTAAAATTTAATATTAATTTTTGTTTTCAAGTGTTCATTGTTGTAATAGTTAATAATCTAAGTGACATAATTAACTCGTTTTGAAAATGATTCGGTTGATAATTATTTATCACAATAACTACATGTTACGGGCCTTCTTCAAAGTGTTTTCTTATTGGTTTTGGGTGACACTGTTTATAAGGGATTAGAAAACTCGGTGCTTGGTAGTCGTTTTAGACACAGATTTTTGATGATTTAAAAATCGTCGAAAGTGGATATACTATAAGTTTGATCAGTTCTCTCACTCCGCCAAATCGACGAGTTTTGACCGTTTCTCGTATTCTTTTCTAATTTTGGCCATTTTGTCAATAAAAATATACTAACCTAAGGCGTATCAGTGGTTTATTTTCAAAAGGACTTTACTTTGGCAGTAGCTTTTAGACAGCTAAAGCTAAGCGACTGATCACACCTACACCATTGAGATAGCTCTTAATTGTCTTTTAACCCTTATTCTCTATACAGCTTTTCTTAGGAGAATTCCTTCATTGCACTCACTTAATGATACCTACAAACTGACTCATAGGAAACTTGTCAAGTAGGTCTTTCGAGCCTTTTTTACAAACTATATTCTTATAGAAACGCAACCCCCAGTCACTCGCCAACCCAGATCAAATATCTTTCCGCTCCTTTTTTTTTTTTTTAAGGGTTACAGTCAAGCTCATTACGATCAACAAATTAGTTTAATTTTGACCAAAATATTTTAATTGAAAATAATTATTTGATAAAGGATAAAATTAAAAGTGAATATGAGAAATGACCAAAAATCGACAATTTGGTGGATTGAGAGAACCGATCAAAATTACATTACATTAATTTTGGGTAATTTTCAAACCATCCAATTTGGGGTCCAAAAAATTAGTAAGCACATTTTTTTTCAACCTCTCATAAACGGAGGCACCAAATCGAATGAAAATCAATTGAGATTGTTTACTCGAGTTAAATTATCTTAATAATCATCCAATTTATACCATGGTCATGTCTTACTCACTAAAATTCAAAGTATTTCATGGTTCTCACTAAACTTTGTTCGTTTGCACCCCATCCATCGTCCCAAAATTCTGTTACCTTATTTGTTGACTTGGTTAAAGGAAATCTAACATGGCAAGTTACTGTCGTTAAAAAAAATTACAACTCAATCAAACCATTGTTTTATTCTTATCGAACTTATACTTGGTCACATTTTATTCATTAAACGTGAAAATGCTTTCCAATGATGATTCATGTTTAAGATGTTGCACTCCATTCATCATCCACCATATTTTGCTCCCTTCATTGCCAATGTTTGCACGGAAATTCCATGTGATAAGTCACAAATATTAAAAAAATTACAACTCAACCAAATTATCAACTCACCAAAATTATTTTATGTGAAACATGACTTCCACAGCCCATTAATTTCTTTAAAACCCAATAAAGTATTCTCAATGATTCTTTTAGAAATATCACTTTTTCAATTCGAATATTTACTGTGTGAAAAATAAGTTTCAATTTGAGGCTGAAAATTTGAAACATAACATGTTCGGCTGAAAATTGATTTGTGAAAATACTTTGCATATATTTCATCTCATTTGACTTCTAAATCTTAATTGTATTCAATTGATCATATGTGATCTTCAATCATCATTTTGTATGTTCGAATCAACTGTTGAATATTTGCACACTTTAGATTTCTTGCAATTTCACCCATTTCACATTCATTGATTACAATTCTGCCAATTTATCGATCTTTACCTAACAAATACAATATACATAGAATTAAGTCATAATTCATTAAAATATCCAACAAATACTATGATTTGAAGACTTAAATAAGAGTACAAAATGTACTTATCACTATGATTTTTTATGGCTGAAATTGGAGATGCATTATTGAATTTTAAAGAAGTTTATGAGGGGCGTGGAAGTCACATTATATATATGGTGATTTTTATAAGTTGATGGTTTAGTTAATTTGTAATTTTATAACAATTGTAATTTATCCGTGCGATTTTCATACAATAAATTAGCAACGAAGTGAACGAAATATGACGAATGATGAATGGAGTACAACATTTCAAAAATAAGTGACCATTTGAAAAGTATTTGAAGTTTAATGAAAGTTGGATGAGTGAAGAAACAATTTTTTCATTGAGTTGTAATTTTTTTAACAATAACTTTTCTTATCAGATTTTCGTTAGCTATGTCAGTGAATAAAGAAACAGATTTTGATGGTGATGAATAGAGTACAGAAAGACAAAGTTGAATGAGTATCATGAAAGATGTTGAAATTCATTGAGTAAATCGTGACCCATAAGTTGGGTGATCAGCGAAACAATTTACTCCTGTTTTCTCATTTTTGTATCCATATGTTTTTACATTATTTTATTTATTATTATAAATACTCATCTCCCCCGGCCCACCGGCCCCCGCCTTGCAACAGTCAAAGCCGCCCCAGAAATTGTCAGTGTAGAGACCTATTTCCATTTCAATAGAATCGAACAATTGCCTTATAAGGTTAGGAATGTTTCCTAGAAATAGATTTATTCTTCACTATTTTGTGCTATTCTTTGCAGGTTTTTGAAAATTTGAAAATTTAATTCAGCCCTATTTTCATGTTTTTTGTAATTTTTTTCGTGAATTCTTATTGGGGGTAGATTAGTTTAATCATTTGGAAATGAATAATAGCAATTTTGGTTAATGCAGTCGTTGTAGAAATGGCGACAGAAGGATTGACTGAGCAAATCCCCCTGGAGGACGGAAAGTCGGAGGATGCGAATGGCAACAACGAACCGAACGGGAAGGCCGTGCAAGAAGAAGTTGAGGAAATAATTGATGACCTTACTGTGTATGAGCCACAAGGTAATATTTTGATATATGCTTTAGTTTTCAATACTGCATTTTGAGTTTGTTGAGGATTTTGATGGAAAATGGGATCACGCTCGTTGGGCTTTTTATGCACGGTTAAACTTATGTGCATCTGACATATTAGTTAAGGAAAATAAGAGCTTTTATTTTGTTTCGTATGTTAATTGATTTGTTGTAGGATCTTATGCATACTAAACGAGGTAAATATAATGTAAAAATCAGGGACTTGGAAAGGACAATGAGGGCCAAATTAAGAAAAATATATATTATTGTATAAGAGTGATTACTGATCAAATATTTACAAATCCAAATTATGCAAAATTTCAATGTATTAACTGAACTTGATTCTTTATCGAAGATTCTAAATTTCTAATTGATGCGTTTTGCTTCATTTAGGAGCCACATGGTTTGAAAATACGCTGGCACCTAAACAATGAAAGTGTACCAACATAATGCATGTAATTTCTCTACCTGGAAGTTCATTTTTATTGTATTTGCTATGCAAATTGCTATCCTACAATAATGTTAGCCCTGGTATAAATTAATTAAATTAGCTAAATAATGTATGACGGTTGAAGGATCGAGATATGGAAAAAAAAAAAAAGAAGAAGAAGAAGAAGAACTTCTTTTCTGAAGGACCAGGATTATCCCTCTGAGATTATACTTAGAGATATTGATCTGCAATCTCCCGTTTGAAAGAGGTTATAGTCAACAATTTTAGTATTCTTGCTATGGAAATCAAAAATCTATTAAGGGTGTGTTTGATTGTAAGTATGGAACTTGCATGGAAAGAAAATAAGTTCTAGGCAATTCATTTGCATAAAAATTGTCAATTAAATATATTTGATTGGCTTAAAAACATGTTGTACTTTTCCATAATTTGAGTTTTTGGAAAGTGTAAACTGTCTAGAAAATAAAAACTTAGCATCCATGAAGAAAATGTTTTCTTTGGTTTTGAGGAAAACATAATCACTGTGACCAACTTTTATAAAATACTTTTCATGGCAAAAAAATTCAATCACACACCCCAAAACTGGGAACTTGGGTGGAAAAGGACATTTTTCATGGAAAAACAATCACACACACCCTAAGTTGCAAGGGCGACGGTTTCCCATGAAGGTTGCACATGGATTAAATTGATTTGTGATAACTTCTTGAAATAATTGAAGTTTTCTCTTGTTTGCATAGAATATGCACTTCAGAGGAGTTTCCAAGGTGGATATATCATTAGACGTGTACACATAATATTTGAGCATTACAATAGAAGTTTTTTAGATAAATATTCAAACCACGACTACTTCTCTGTTCTTTATGACCCGTATATGTAGTTAATAGTAGTTTCCCCATGCAAAGGGATCTAGTTTTCAAGCCTTGCTTGGTCGATTCATGTTTTATTTGTGGGATGGTGTTTGCGGTTGTAGCAGCAATTATATGACTTGTTGTTTCTATTATGTTTATGATTTAGAGAAGATTTTTGGGGGGAACTTATATATGTCTCTTTCAGAGAGTCTAAATGATAGTGAATGTAAAAGTGAAGGCACACAAGGAAACTGTCTACTTTTCCATGTTAACTTTCCCCTTCATGGACTATAGTGGATTTTGACTGTTGTATTCTGGGTTGTTGTTCCTGATTTGAGAGTGACTCTTGTGATGAAGTGCTATGAAAAATGGCTTAACTGTGCTGAAGCTGTAATCTCAATATCAGTCGGTTCTGTGTTGGTGAAGCCTTCCTCTGATTTCCCTTTTTCTAAAGCTTCTTTATTTTCCTTTTGCTTGTAGTGTAGTTGGCATTATAAATATTCTCATTTTGTTGTGTTGAATCTCGTTTAACAAATGCCAAGAAGAAGATGGCATTTAACATGTTGCAGATAGTCTGACGATGAGACCATCCAGATTCTGGCATTTGCTTGTAAAACTGTAGCTTTTGATGGTGTTGTTTGCATTCACATTAATTTTGTGCGATTTCATTTAGTTTGTGATTATTGTTATATGCTGTTCGAGTTTGCAACCGTGATGGTGTTTATTTTCAGTTTGGCTTAATATTTTGAGATGTTCTAGAATTATTACGAATTTCAGTAATTTACTATTAAAATGTTTTTTCTTGGGCTTGATATCAGTTTTTTTCATTTTTTGCTATTTTTTTCTCTGACTCATTTATTGTATGCATCTGGAATATTCAGAAGCTGCAAAAAAGAAGAAGAAGAAAAGTAAAAGCAAGTGAGGCATACTCTTTCACATATTTACCTTGTCCTTCTCTTTATTTGAGACTTTGAAGTTAACTTGCATCTGTCTATTCTGATCTGCAGGAAGAAAAAAGAACTACCTCAGCAAACTGATCCTCCATCTATACCCGTGATCGAACTTTTCCCATCCGGCGAGTTTCCAGAGGGTGAAATTCAAAAATATGCAGATGAGTCCGTTCATTTAACTTTTTCTTGTCACATGACAGGTTGAATGGGGATATGATACATTCATTAGTTTCTGAAAGAAGTACATTGTGTTTACTTGAGTGCTAGTCTTAGGTAGGTGATAAACCTTCTATACGGTTCACTTACAAGAGGCGTCACAAGAATTTGGTGTAAAGGGAATATTAGTTGTTAGATTGGCTGAAAATAAATCAGTTATGCTGATGTCACATTTACTTATAAATACCAGTAGTAGAGTCTAGAAGATCATTCAGAAAACAGGAAATTCTGAGTCATTAGGAGAGGGGCAACTCTCGAAACTTGCCAATTTACTCTTTTCTTTCATACTGTTCATTTCATTCAGCATCAATTAAATTCTTCTTCAATTCCATTATTTTACTTACAATTCAGCTTTCTATTAACTCGAATTGCAATTGTGTGCTGCTAATTCATTGGGCTTGAGCAGATCTTACCATTTGGTATCAGAGCCGGTCGAATTTCTGGGAAACGGATGCCAGTCACGAGAATGGACGTCATAATTGAAGCATTGGAGAAATTCGTACCTTCCTTGAGTGCGAGCATGGTCGAATTGAAAGGAGATGTGGAACATTTGAATAATCAAGTGGGACTGGAACTCGGGAAGATGAACCAGAGGCTCGAAGCGAGCCTCGCGCTGCGTAGAAGGGAGTTGAACGACGGGTTACGGCTAATAGGTAAGATCTGCTCAAGCCCAATGAATTAGCAGCACACAATTGCAATTCGAGTTAATAGAAAGTTGAATTGTAAGTAAAATAATGGAATTGAAGAAGAATTTAATTGATACTAAATGAAATGAACAGTATGAAAGAAAAGAGTAAATTGGCAAGTTTCGAGAGTTGCCCCTCTCCTAATGACTCAGAATTTCCTGTTTTCTGAATGATCTTCTAGACTCTACTACTGGTATTTATAAGTAAATGTGACATCAGCATAAGTGATTTATTTTCAGCCAATCTAACAACTAATATTCCTTTTACACCAAATTCTTGTGACGCCTCTTGTAAGTGAACTGTATAGGAGGTTTATCAATATCCCCCGCCATCGAAAGCACCTTATCCCCAAGGTGGAATTCAGGAAACTGAGAATTGATCAACTCAAATGGCTCCCATGATGCCTCAAAAGGGGGAAGATCCTCCCACTGAATCAGTACCTCTGGCCCGGTATTGTCAAGATCACTTGCTGGCCTGATGCCCAACACACCAGCAGGTTTCACTTTCCACTCTAAATCAGGGCTGAGAAGAGTGGGGAGTGGCTGGATGGAAGTGGTAGATCCCACTGCCTTCCGTAGTTGAGAAACATGGAACACTGGGTGGATGTTTGTGCCTTCTGGAAGCTGGAGCTTATAAGCCACTGCACCTATTTTCTGAACAATGACATAGGGCCCAAAAAATCGCGATGATAGCTTCTCATTAGCATGCTTGGCCAAGGACCTCTGTCGGTATGGCTGGAGTTTAAGGTAAACTCGATCTCCCACCTGAAACTGAACCTCCCTTCTTCTGGTGTCTGCTACTTCTTTCATCCGGTTTTGAGCCTTTTCCAATTGTAACTTCAAGGCACTAATCATTTCATCTCGCAGCTGGAGCTGTTGATCTAGGTCTGCCACCGGTGTGTGCTGCGTCCCATAACGTATGACCGGTGGAGGATCCCTCCCATAATGTGGAAGTGTGGAAGGATGAGTTATACCAGAATTCAGCCCATGGAATCCAGTCAGACCACGAGCGAGGATGGCTGTTCGCAAAACACCTGAGATAAGTCTCCAAACAACGATTCACCACCTCCATTTGCCCGTCTGTTTGTGGGTGATATGCCGTGCTTCTCCTCAGATGAGTGCCCTGGAGGCGGAAAAGCTCGGTCCAAAACAAGCTGAGGAATACCTTGTCCCTATCCGACACAATAGAGCGAGGAAACCCGTGAAGTTTGACCACCCCGTGAATAAATAGTTCAGCAACTGTCTTGGCAGTGAAAGGATGTTTCATTGTCAAAAAATGAGCATACTTGCTCAGGCGATCCACAACCACTAAGACCGTATCCAATCCCCGAGACTTGGGTAATCCTTCAATAAAATCCATTGATATGTCCTCCCAAATTGCCTCCGGTACAGGTAACGGTTGTAATAACCCAGCAGGAGATAAGGTCAGGTATTTGTTTTGTTGGCAAACCGAACAAGCTTCAACAAACTTTTGAATATCTTTCTTCATCCCTGGCCAAAATAACTCCCCAGCAATCCGTTTGTAAGTTTTTAAAACTCCTGAATGACCACCCAAGGCACTGCAGTGGAATTCTTGTAGTATTCTGGGAACCAAATCTGAACCCCTGGGTAGTACCAGCCGCCGTTTGTATAGGAGACACCCATCAGTTACTGACCAATCTTCAATGGATAAGGGATCCTTGAGGAGTGAATCCCGAATACCCGCTAGCCTTTCATCTGCTTTTATTTGTTTCTGCAAGTCACTCAAATCCAGCACTTTTGATACTGTCACTACAGATAGTTCAGCTGCCACTGGAATTCTGGACAAGGCATCGGCCGCCTTGTTCTCAAGACCAGGCCTATATTGGATCTCAAAATCATACCCCAACAACTTAGTGACCCACTTTTGATGCTCAACACAAACCAGCCGTTGTTCTAACAGAAACTTCAGACTTTTTTGATCAGTGCGCACAATAAAGTGCCTCCCCAGTAGGTAATGTCTCCATTTCTGAATTGCTCGTACTATAGCCATAAGTTCTCTCTCATAAATGGATTTAAGTTGAGCTCGGGCAGATAAGGCTTGGCTGAAAAACGCAATAGGTCTCTGCTGCTGCGAGAGTACTACCCCTATTCCCACCCCTGAAGCATCAGTCTCCACCACAAATGGCAAGGAAAAATCTGGCAATGCCAAAATCGGGACCTTCATCATAGCTTCCTTCAACCTCTGAAAGGCTAATTCTGCACCCTGATCCCACTGAAAACTGTCCTTCTTCAACTGTTTTGTAAGTGGCTCAGCCATTTTCCCATACCCCTCCACGAACCTCCGATAATACCCCGTCAATCCCAAGAACCCCCTTAGTTCTTTAAGGTTCTTGGGTAACGGCCACAACTGCATAGCCTGAATTTTCTTCGGATCTGCCTCAACTCCTTGCGAACTGATTAAATGTCCCAGATATTCTAGAGTGGCACGACCGAACTCACATTTCTTCCGGTTGGCTTATAGTTTCTGTTCCTTTAAGATATCAAACACCATCCTTAAATGCTCACAGTGCTCTTCCAATGTACTGCTGTAAACTAGGATATCATCAAAAAAGACCAACATGCACTTCCGTAACAATCCCTTAAACACTTTATTTATCAAGGATTGGAATGTTGCCGGGGCATTGGTCAACCCGAACGGCATTACTAAGAATTCATAGTGCCCCTCGTGAGTCCGAAAGGCTGATTTGTATTCATCCCCAGCTTTAAGACGTATCTGATGATAGCCCGATTTCAAATCCAGTTTGGAAAAAATGGTGGCCCCATGTAATTCATCTAATAACTCGTCAATGACTGGAATTGGGAAGCGATCCGGAATAGTGGCTCGATTTAGGGCTCGATAATCCACACAAAATCTCCACCCACCATCCTTCTTCTTCACTAGCAATACAGGACTAGAAAAAGGGCTAATACTAGTCTGAATAATACCTGCTTCCATAATTTCCGTAACCAACTTCTCAATTTCTGCTTTTTGTGCATGGGGGTATCTATATGGCCTCACACTAATGGGCTCGCTACCTGTCTTCAATGTGATGGCATGCTCGTGACCTCGCAGAGGAGGTAGCCCCGTTGGTAATACAAAAACTGCCCCGTACTGTGCAATTATCTCCTGTACAGGTTGGGGAATATCAATTTCAGCCGATGGTCCATTTACTTGCACCGAACATAATTCCACCACCACACCTTCCCCTTCTTTCTGCAATGTTTTAATCATTGATTTTAAAGAAACCAATGATTTGCTCAGCCCTTCTTCTCCTTTCAAAGTTACAGTGGTACTGCCCAAGGATATTTTCATCTCCAACGACTTCCAGTTAACTTGAACCGTTCCCAAGGTGCTAAGCCATTGCATTCCCAGAATTATATCAGAGCTGCCCAACTCTATAGGTAAGAAATCATCCACAACTAACACTGATTGCATGTATAATACCACCCCCTTGCATTTTCCTTTCCCCTGCACCGACATGCCAGTACCTACTTGCACCTTATATCCGTTGGTCTCCGTGATCGGAAGATTGAGCTTTCTAATCAGCTCCCAGGACATGAGGTTATGTGTAGCTCCAGAGTCAATCAATACCACTACAGCTTGCCCTTCCACAGTCCCCTTCACCTTCATAGTCTTAGGCGAAGNGACAACTCCACACCTTCCAGTTCGTTACAGTCAGCTGTCCCTTCCGGTATTTCTCCTTCCAACTCATAATTTTCCATGTCGTCGTCTACCAACAGCACATGTAATTCCTTGTTACGGCACTGGTGTCCAACGGTGTACTTCCCGTCACATCGGAAGCACAATCCCTTCTCCTTCTTAGCTTGGATTTCAGCCTGGGTCAGCTTTTTAAACCCAAAAGTGGTGTTCGGCAGATTCGTGCCCACCTTATCAGGTGAATTAACTCCCCTCGTCACATTCCAGGGAAGAGTTCTCTGTTCCCCTCGAACCGTATTAGGATTCATCACATTCCTAAATCGCGGTCGCTCCTTCTCCCTTCCCTTGTTGATTCGGTTGTTCCTATCTTCAACCCGCTGGGCCAAGTCCATAATCTGGGATAGTCCCACCGGATTCGCCATCAGTACTTCAGCCTGCACTTCTTCGTCCAACCCATTAATGAAAACTCCTTCCAGTACATCGTTACTAACATTTTTCAGGGGTGCTGCCATGACTTCAAATCGCTCCCTGAACTCAGCTACCGTTCCTGCTTGCTTGATAGCCAGGAACCTTTGGTGTAAGGTTCCATACTGGGTATCTCGAAACCTCTCCAGTAGTCGCCGTTTAAGTTCAGTCCAGTTGTGCATGGGTCGCCGTCCATCCTCCCATTGAAACCAGGATAGCGCTGCTCCTTCCATACATACACCCGCAGCCACAGCTCGCTCAACATCATCGAGCTTGTTCATTCGGAAGTACCTCTCAGCTCTAAATATCCAGGAGTCAGGATCGACTCCATTGAACAGTGGCAATTCAAGTTTTCGATAGTTACCTTCAACAGAGGCAACCGCCATCTTCTCGGAATTCACGTTTTCCACTTCCGGCTGCTCCTCGACAGAAGTGGTCGACATCCTCCCACTCTCTTCTCCTGGACTGCTGGAGGAATTTAATTTCGAGCCCTTCAACATCTTCTCTATTAGCCGTAACCCGTCGTTCAACTCCCTTCTACCCAGCGCGAGGCTCGCTTCGAGCCTCTGGTTCATCTTCCCGAGTTCCAGTCCCACTTGATTATTCAAATGTTCCACATCTCCTTTCAATTCGACCATGCTCGCACTCAAGGAAGGTACGGATTTCTCCAATGCTTCAATTCTGACGTCCATTCTCGTGACTGGCATCCGTTTCCCAGAAATTCGACCGGCTCTGATACCAAATGGTAAGATTGGCTCAAGCCCAATGAATTAGCAGCACACAATTGCAATTCGAGTTAATAGAAAGCTGAATTATAAGTAAAATAATGGAATTGAAGAAGAATTTAATTGATACTGAATGAAATGAACAGTATGAAAGAAAAGAGTAAATTGGCAAGTTTCGAGAGTTGCCCCTCTTCTAATGACTCAGAATTTCCTGTTTTCTGAAAGAAGTACGTTGTGTTTACTTGAGTGCTAGTCTTAGGTAGGTTGCCTAAAGTGAATGAAAGACGACATGCATTGCAGATAAACTAGTGGGACTTTTATTTCCTGTTTCAAATTCAGATAGTATTGATATTCTTTTTAGATGGAGGCATTGAGGTTGTGGATTTCGGGGAGATAAAACAGCTGTGTTCATCTGGGGTATTTTGTATGAAGAGAAACAGGATCTGGACAATGAATACGAGGGGCTTTTGCTCTGGTAGCAACTCCTTTTCAAAGTTCCGGTCATTGAGAGAAGGTCTTTTAGACTGGTCAAGTTGGAAGAACTGTGAATGAGGTGACCAGTCTCCACTTTTCTCATAGTTGCTTCAACAAGACTGGGATGTCGGAGACCCCAGTTTGATAAATTTAGATGTGGTGTCTCTTGTTTATGCTGTTTATTGGTGTTAATATACATGAAAGGCTTTATATGTCATGATATATGTTTTGGAAACTTAATACTTTGTTGGCTTTCTGGTCTTTTCAGTTCGATATGGTGTCATACACCATTTGAGTGCAATTACATCTGATATTTTATTTTGAATTCACAAGATTTCTTAGTTTATGGTCCGTATGATCTCTTTCTTTTCTAGTATTGCTGGATCTAAATGGTTATTATATCAAATATGGTTTAACGTAGTAACTTGTGGAGGACTACATCTGAGGAAAAGAGGGAATTGGAGCGACTGGAAAAACCAATCTATAATTCTGTTCGCCAAGCAGCAGAGGTCCATCGTCAGGTTGTCGTTTAGTATTACATCCTCGAGTATCCTCGTGTGTACATTGGCATATAGTACTCTTGTTTGAGAAATTCATTCTGGTATGGCGTTGTGGTTTGTTAAATTATGTATGTTTTTGTCAGGTACGGAAGTACATCAAGCAAATTTTGAAGCCTGGAATATTGATGACTGACCTGTGTGAGACCTTGGAAAATACAGTTCGTAAATTGATATCAGAGAATGGCCTGCAAGCTGGTATTGCATTTCCTACAGGGTGCTCCTTGAACTGGTATTTCTTAATTGCCGCATGACCTGCTCACTTCATTTTGGAAATTTTGGATAACTAGATTTGAAACCAATATACACTATTTTGATTTTTGATGTTTTGAGATTCTTTTCTATTCCATTCTTTACTCCCTTTGAAATTCTACTCATCTGCCTGCTTCCTGCCTGTTCTTTATTGCAGGGTTGCTGCCCATTGGACCCCGAATTCTGGGGATAAAACCGTCCTTCAGTATGACGATGTGATGAAACTGGACTTTGGAACTCATATTGATGGTAATATCGCTACTCATTTAGTTACATTCTCTAGGTTTTTGGAAGCCTTTTATGAGACCATATTTTTATTTTCTTGTTTCTATTGTTGGATTGTCTCAAATATTTGCTAAACTTCATTTGCAGGGCATATTGTGGATTGTGCATTTACTGTGGCATTCAATCCCATGTTTAATCCACTGCTTGAGGCCTCTCGTGAAGCTACCAATACAGGAATCAAGGTGGTTCACTAACTTTATTCAAATGTACAACTTAGAAGAACCAAAATTTTGACCAAGTGTGAAATTACCTCACTGAGACTTCCAGTGAAAAAGTAGGAGCAATTGATGAAATTTTGTTTCGAAAAACAGGAAGCTGGGATTGATGTTCGCCTAGGCGATGTTGGGTCTGCAATTCAAGAGGTCATGGAGTCATATGAGGTTGAAATCAACGGAAAGGTGTTCCAAGGTACAGCCCTTGGCTAAAATTAGGTAGCTTGTATGAGATGCATTTCTGGTTTGTTATCCTGATGTTTTGCGCACAATGCTGGTGCATGCATTTTTCCTCTCTTGGAAAGGGGGGATGTAATCGATGAATGATGTCATAGTTGTTCAACTTGATTTTATTGCATGTAAGATATATTTGTGTGCGCGCGCACACTATTCCTTTGTCTCTGTTATCAACTACGAAATTGAAATTTTCTGCTTACTAAAATGTCATATCGTTTGGATTTCAGGACGATCTTTCATAAGCGTTTTTGTGGCAGATGGTGTTCATCTGTTGAAATTATTAGACAAATTAAAGCTGGATTAAGTTCTATATTTAGATATTTGGAGATCAATAAATGTTCACTGTGCCAAAAATGGAGGTCTTCTTGGTTATTATATTTTCAAAGCTTGTAAGAAACAAATTGATAACCATATGTAGGAAAAAATTTTAATTGCTGACTGAAAAACAAAAACATGTGATACTTCCCCGATCTTTTATGGTCCCGATAACATAGCAAATATTCAGTTACAGGATTTAGAAACGTTTCTAACTTTTTATGGCCTTCATATGATCAACTAGCAAGCTCAACTAATTGTCTGTTCTGGCAGTTAAAAGTATCAGAAATTTAAATGGCCATAGCCTTGGACGATATCAAATCCATGCTGAGAAATCTGTTCCCATTGTGAAAGGAGGAGAGCAAACAAAAATGGAAGAGGGAGAATTTTATGCAATCGAAACTTTTGGATCCACAGGTAACCTCTTCTTTCCTTGAAGGGTGGGATATATTTGGTTGAATCTGATAGACATGGTAGGCCGGATGAACTAAGTACAAACTTTTTTGCCTGCCTTTCGTTGCTTGCAGGGAAGGGATATGTCAGAGAAGATCTTGAATGCAGCCATTATATGAAGAATTTTGATGCTGGTCACGTTCCACTGCGGTTACCTAGAGCAAAACAACTATTGGCAACAATTAATAAGAATTTCTCTACATTGGCTTTCTGCAGACGTTATCTTGACCGCCTTGGAGAAACTAAATATCTGATGGCACTAAAGAACTTGTGTGATGCTGGTATCGTCGAGGTATGTGTCCTCACATTTTAGTCTGTGACTTCGCGAGGAACCAAGTCCATCTGGACGATTGTTAAGTTTTTTTACCACACAATGCATACACGTACATTAATAGTTGCTTGATGCTTGATTGCTTCTAAATGTCAGCAATCAGAAGTACTTCATATTAATTAGATAGCTAAGAGAATGAAACCAGTCTAAACCAGGGAACAATCAAAATTTGTTATCTATGCTTGAACCTATGTTCTTGATTTCTGCATAAATTCGGCTGTCATGAGCTTTCTCAACTTGTAGGGAGCGTTCTATCAATGCTCCACATCATTATCCTCTCCTTATCCACTCCAAGCACTATTCTTTTACTGAAAATGCATTGTTGTGCCACCCTCCTTTTCAAGTGGTGCTCCACACCACTTGATGAAAATTCTTGAAACTTATGTTTTTTATTGGCCATTATATTGTGCTACACGTTTGAATTTTGCTGAAGCTGGTAAATGGTATACTATGGACTGTTAGAATGTGGAAACTTTTTTTGTTGTATCGACTATTACAATACTGGTCTCCAAATTGAATAAAAATTAACAGAACGTTTTGTTTAATTTGTTGCAGCCGTGTCCTCCTCTCTGTGACATTAAGGGAAGCTATGTATCGCAGTTTGAGCATACAATTCTCCTTCGACCAACTTGCAAAGAAGTGGTATCCAGAGGTGATGATTATTAACGGAAGGTTTCAGGGTCTTGGATTGATATATGCTAAATGACTGTATCGAAGAATTTTATGTTATCTTAATCGAATCTTCTATACGCTGTGTCCACTGTTTTCCTTTGTCAGTCAGTCGTTCTATTCGTACTCGAGCTGGTTTGTAGTAGCAACATAAGGAGGGCGTTCAAGTCCTTTATAATGGTTTTTCTGAAAATAATATTAATGCACGGACGGGTAATTTACAGGACAAAGTTGGGAAACTGCTTGTAACTACAAGTTGGCAAAATCTTCTATTAATTAAATTTCGCGTGACCGTTTAGTTGATTGAAATACACCATATATGGCAAAGTAATATAAACTTGGCATTAAGATAAAATTAAAATTCGCTGAGTATCTTTAACCTTCTAAAAGTGAGGTATATATGTCTCTGACCTATCATTTATTGCATTCGTGTCTGTAACTTTTTAAGTGTGACAATCGTTCCAAACTAATGGAGAATGTTTGTTTGAATAATGACCACGTGACGCTCACGCGATTTCGAACTAATAGGCAAAAATTGTTTAAAAGATTTTATTTATTTCACAAAAAGTCCAAACGATGACTTCAATTTTCATTTATAAATTCAAACACAACAAACTTTCTCAATTTCATGATTCATAAAACATATCTTGATTCCTGACTATCTACTACTGTACATGATGAGTTTGTTACACTCATGATTTTTGCGCAATTTTAGCTTGATTTTTGTTAGATCTTGTGAGTATAGAACGTTTTTGATGTGTTTGTTAGTGTTGTTTTGAAGATTATGAAAAGCGATGTGAAAAGAGTATTAAAGTGGACGAAGAGGCCAAAAACACGGAATTGGGGCAGAAAGACGACGCTTAAGCGCTGCATTCATAGCGCCTACGCGCCACAAAATTGAAAAAAAGATGAAATTTGGACCCGAGAGACAGCGTCCAGGCGCTACCATAGCGCTAGCGTCTAGGCTCTGAAGACATAGCACCCAGGCGCTATAACCAGTGCTTAGGCGCTGTCTTATAGCACCTAGGCGCTGCGATTGACGATTTAGGGCGAGTTTTTTGGGCTGTTTTTAAATCTATAAAAATCCTACTTCTACATAAAAAGGAGGGACGCCTATAAATACATCTTCCTCATACTTTTGAAAGGTTCTTGAACATATTGGAGTAAAGACAACAAGAAGGGAGATTCAAAAAAGAAATTCAAGAAGATTAACACCAAGAATTGAAGACTAGAAGTATTCATTGGAAGATGAAGGAGATCTTGGTGCAAGAATTCTACTTTTTCTTCTACATCTTTATTACAAACTCGGTGATGTATTCTAAGACAAATTCCTACTTTTCTTCTTGTATTATGAGTAGCTAAATTCATTGTTAGGGAGAATAATGTAACAAATTGGGATCTTTTACATTTTCTTATTAAGACTTTCAATTTTTAATTCTTCCATGTGTTGATTTTGCTATGAGTTGAATGCATTAAATTATTCGATCAATAATTTGATGATTTTTGTGAATTCTTTACAAATAGAGATATGAGTTTAGGATTTAGACCATGTAGTAAAATCCAATACATTGGTATAACGAGTAGAGATACTTATACCATTTATTGCGATCATAATTGAATTCCTAAAACATAGAACTCGTTTAACTAAGTTGAATTTGCATAGAGATATGAAATTTAATTAGTTGAATAGGCTCAATGACAACTCGAGAGGGGTAAATTGAATACAAAATTATCCGATCAATAATTTGATGATTTTTGTGAATTCTTTACAAATAGAGATATGGGTTTAGGATTTAGACCATGTAGTAAAATCCAATACATTGGTATAAATGGTAGAGATACTTATACCATTTATTGCGATCATAATTAAATTCCTAAAACATAGAACTCGTTTAACTAAGTTGAATTTGCATAGAGATATGAAATTTAATTAGTTGAATAGGCTCAATGAGAACTCGAATAGAGATATGAGTTTAGGATTTAGACCATGTAGTAAAATCTAATACATTGGTATAATGAGTAGAGATACTTACACCATTTATTGCGATCATAATTGAATTCCTAAAACATAGAACTCGTTTAACTAAGCTAAATTTGCATAGAGATATGAAATTTAATTAGTTGAATAGGCTCAATGAGAACTCGAGAGGAGTAAATTGAATACAATAGGAGAATTCGACCGAGCACTACATTAGAATTGAGTTTTAATTTGAAATGTAAAGGTAATCAATTGGTAAAGTCATTCATTGATTATATGATTCTCCAACCAATCGTGTGAACATTCATTTATTATTTAGAATTTAGATTAAAACCCAGATTTTACAACCTTTGATTTGTGTTAGTCAAATAGTAGTTAAAGAAAGATTGAATTAAGTGCTAGAAAATAGTCCTTGTGGAATCGACAAACCGGACTCTCAGGTCCACTATTACTTGTTACGGATCGTACACTTGCGAAACGAAATTTAACAACAGCACACTATCCAACTTTGATTCCTGACTTCAGATTTTGCTAAAAATAAACTAGGAATTGGAACTTGTTGCTTTATACAACTCAAAACACATTCAAGAACGTAACAAACTCTCAAGGAGATTATGGGAGTGCAGGCTGGATTTCTCGTGCTTTGCCTTGATACATTGCAGATTCTACATCTTCCTTCTCTAGCATCTCAACTGATCTTTCAGGAGAATCTTGACGCACCACTTGGTTAGAGCCGCCACCACTGCCACCGCCGACCGCAGAAACTTTCCTCAGTCCCCTATTCTTCTTAGCCTTTTGAGCCCATCCTACCAAACTCGCTTTTATATGATCCTCGAATATGGCTACGTTGAATGAACTTCCCATCTTCATTAATAACACCACAAGGAATGAGAGGAAATCTTTTATCATCAGACTCAAACTGGTGATATAATATCAAGGAAATATTTTACCTGCGTGACAATTGCGTACAGTGGTAGGGTACTGTAACTGCAAAGAAACTGCACAAAAACCCTGCACAATTTTGCCTTCAAATTTGTCAATCTCTGCATTTCTGCTTAAGATTTCTCCAATTTTACTATGTTTTAGTGTGTGCGTGTGTACATACCCTATGACAAGTCTGGGAACAATATAACCAACTTGTCCCATGATGCACGAGTCAAAACCAAATAGAACCTGCACAACTTCTGATTAATGAAAAAGAAAAAGTAAAGGAAAGGAAAGGAAGACAAATTAATGTGATTTTTTTGGTTACCAGCATCCAGAAGAAAACAGCAATCTCAAAGGAATTCTGGAATAGAATTACATGAATCAATATAAGGACGAGACGCGGTTTTTGGAACCAGAAATGATCATCAGAAGGCCTAACTATCAAGTCCCCAGCAACAGCTGAATGCTTTTGAGCGACTTCTTCAGCCAATTGGGTGATAATATGCTCAAGTTTTGTGCCCACAGCAAGCAAAAGCTGCATAAAATTAGTATATCAAAGTGTTGAGAAATTTTCTCATTCAAATTTGATCGTCCAACTTCATGTCATGCCGTTGTGATTGCGCTAACTTACAATCAGGGGAAAGAATGAGATCCAAAAATATGCATGCCAACCTGCACAAAAAATATAAATCTATCAACTTATGAGCAACCAAGGCCAAAGAAAATCGAAAAAAAAAAGGTCGAGAATGTCTTACCGTAAACATTCAGCAACAAGAAAAAAAACACGAAAGCCCATAGATACCAACTGCCATTGACATTTGAAGTTACAGAATACAGAGAAGTGTAGAAATTGGCTTTAGAAGTGTAGAATTATTAATATTATTATTTTAATACTGTGTAGCTTACCTTATTCCAACAACTTTCTTAAAATCATGTTCGAGAGCACGAGTCATGTACTTATAGAAGTTGAACTTTGGATTTCCCCTACAATGAGTCTGCTCCAAATGCAAATTCATCAGAAACAATAAAATTGCCACTGAGACACAAAACTAGAACTTATTACTTTCAATTAGTGAATTGAGGAGTTAAGTGCTTACCATCACGAAACCAAGTCGCAGAGTTGTATAATCTGATTTATTGACGGATCCGTAGAATTGCTTGAAGAATGATTTCTGAATGTAAAGAAAGGAAAGAAAAGGTGACCACAACAATATGTATAACCAAGCAGAATCCTACAAGTAATTTTCTTGAAGTCTAATTCATCATAACTTTTAATTTATTCATATTTTGATAGGGATTATGTACTTACTAGCCAACTGAACAAAGTAATCCTACCAATACCCGAAAACCTCGACCTGATGAAAGCATGTTCGTGGACATGTGTAACCTTAGTTTTTGAATCTGGGGTAAAAAATTCCAAATGAAACATTAGATAACAAATTAAAGTGAAGCTTTAAGATTGTGCATAGTTGATTACCTTGTTCTGGATCAAATTCTCTTTTCTGAATAGAATCTTCCCAGTACCTCCATTGGCGTATCTGTGTATGAAAATTTTAGCTAAAACACTCAAAGTTGAAAGATACGCTCGAAGTAATCTTAAAATAAGTATGTACCTTCAATCCTCCAAAGAGAATTGTTAAAGCAGAGAAAACTACATGAGCCACGGCTAACACGAATATGAAGATATGAAGATCATCCACTGCTTTAAGAGATAATAACGGTGCCTTCCCCTGATCGATCATATTCAATTACAACGATATTAGGCCTTAGGGTCAAGCATGCTAAATTTAAACAAAAAAACGTGTTCCCTCTTTATCAACTTAAGTGCCTTTAAGAAGTGAAAAATGGATAAAGCTACTTTGCCAGAAGAATTTGACAGACAGCTTGACATAATTTCATGTGCCAGTAGATGATTGAATGAAGTTTATTGTATTTTAAACTGACCAATGATAGAATGCCACGTGGCATTATGTCAAGCTTTATGTCAACCTTGATGTTCATGTAGCATGATTGGTAAAAAATTACCTTGGCATCACAGTAAATTGCATTATCAGAAGCTGCTGCAAGAAGGTGGCGTCCTCCCTCAAAATGCACAGCGGCTTTTGGGCCTGCCTCAGTCAGCTTCTTGCAGGGAAGCCAGTGATTTGTTAAGTGTTTAGGAATGCATATTTTTGTAATACTGCTTTGAAACACAGTCAGAAGCAGAGATATGAATCCCAACAGCATCAATTCTGCATCCATAAGAGAAAAAGTTAATTTTTTTCCTTCTCAAATTAAGTGAAACTTAATTAAGTGTGACCTTCTTTGATTTTTAGCAAGGCCTGGAAGAGGGACCCCTGGTTTTTCTTCAGCAAGTACTGCAATCAACATTCAAAATATGTCAGGAACTAATGACTAAAGACACAGATATAATTATCAACTCGTCTAAAAACTTAAAACGGTTCGAAACTGCTCGGTATGAAATTTTCACCTTGCCAGCATAATGGAGCAATCTTTCAACAACTAAAGAAATGGCAACAATCACGGTGCAGACGAGTGCAACCACCCATGTTGGGGTGTACAGTAAGGATAATCCCTCGCCACCACCTCCTCCGGCCATTACTTCTGATTCTCTTCTCTGACTGCTTCTCCGGGTTTTCTTGGTTCCTTTATATATAGAAACAAAACAATTACATTCATTAAACTAAAACACGGATCAAGTAGTGTATTGGCCAAATAGAACCTGTTATGAATTGGTCATTCCTTTTAGTGCATATCAGGTGTAGTAGCTAAGTAGTAGTCAAAACCTTAACATGTAAGGAATCGATTCCTTCTCGTTGGCTTCTCGTTTTAGCCATGTCGCGATCTTTTTATTATTGATTGTTGATGAAAATTACTGTTTTCGATTAAACAGAGTGATTTGAATTTTTAGTTGAATGTGAGGTTCTCTCTTCAAGATCGCATTTTATTTTGAAGGAGTGTAAGACACAACGATCTACAGTTGATGTCAAGGTTTAACGGGCCGACTCTGAATCTGGAGTGAATGCTGCTAAAGGATTGACCAATTTTATGATATAACATAAAAGTAACATAAAAATATTTAGATACAATAAAAGTAACTTCATTGGAATTTCTTTTAATATTTTACTGACGTTGTTTTTGATTATTAAGATACAATATAACGTTCTTCTATTGGTTGGTCATTATATAAATTTAAATTTTTGAGAGATTCTTGATTTTGTCAATTTAGTCTAATTCATTCGACATCATTCATCGTTTACACCTTCACTGAATGAATAATGTCCGAGCAATATTTTGACGCTGGGCTTTGACTTCCAAAACTCAGTTACATGGAAAATGGGGTCCCGCGTGAAAAAGTGGGACCCTCCACTTATTTATGGGGTTTCGGTCAGGGGGACTATCAGCCCTCGGTTTCCTTAGCATTTTCCTTGAAAATAAGCCACCAAATTTTTGTTTATTGTGAGCCCACTTCGGTCCGGGCATTTTGGTATGGTAAGGACAGATTCTATTTTTCCACGCGATTAACCAATGCATTTTATTTTATTTTATTTTTATTTTTTTGAATCCAATTCCTTGTAGTGGTTAGGATATACTCTGTGCCTCTATGTATAATTTTCTTTATAAACGAAAATCAAAATATCTGCTAAAAAAAATTTGTACTTATAATTAATGAAACACGACTCGAGCTAACATGATGTATCAATAACATCGTTTGTATTCATGGTGAAATTTGACGGTGACACATAGGATTTTAGGTAAAGTTTCAAGCTGAGTGACCATTGGTGTAAATTGTTTAAAATGGGAAATACATCAAAATAGTCTAAATAAAAGGAAGATTTTCCAAATTAGACTAAGAAATAAAAACATTTCCAAAATAACCTTTAAAAAATTATATTTCCTAAAATACCCCTTATAGAGAAATTGCAACCAAAGCCACTACAATGTATAAAAATCTTCAAATAAGTCCCCAAAGAAATATAGATCAAAATTCCTTAATAAATTTAGATCCAAATATTATACAAAATTTTATTAACCTAAAAAACGCTACAGAAAATGAATTAACCTATTTGGAAGAAGATCTAAAGACTTCTTTATAGAATATTTAGACCCAAAACTAAAAAATAAAAATGATTCCATAGATGATGAAGCAATCAAAATGGAAAAAGATATATATAAATTAATTCTTAACTTAAGAAGGAGAATTAAAGAATTAAACATAATTATTCAAGAAAAAATATTGGTAAAAAATAGTGAATTTTATAAATTCTATTGTGATATTTTAAATACTTATGAAGAATTTAATTGGCTCAAAAATATTAACCCCTTCGCTGCACACTCCGAAGAAATGGTATCAGAGCCAGATTACGAACCAAAAATTATGATGAACATAGTAGATGAAGAAAATATAATAGAAGAATTTTTGAAAAAAGTTGAAAAACATAAAAAACCTAGTTATCCTTATTTACCTAAGAATACCACAAATGAAAATTTGGGGATATACATAAAAGATTAGAGAATCTAGAACATAATCTACAAATAGGAAATGCCCTATTAGATAAAAACCTTAGAGGAAAAGATAGGATTATAATTAATCCACCCCAAGATTTTAGAATAATCCAAAAAGAAAATAATAAAGGGAAAAAACATGAAGAAAGACAATATATGATTACAGATGTAGAAGAAATAGAACAAAAATTCTTAGAATCAACAGGTGAAGAATATGAAGAATATAAAAAACAGTTAGAAGAATTAACTGAGAAAATGGAAAATATAAAGATGAATACTAATCCATCCTCAAGTCATGATATAAAGGTAGAATTTAGTAGTGATGAAGAACAAGATTATCCTTAGGGTACTACAATACCACTTAAAGATGGTCTTAATCAATATAGAAAAACACAGAAAAGATATACTGAAAATGTAAGAAAACAATCCATAAAAGAAATAAATCCAATGAAATCTTATAATGAACCAATCCACACAACAGGAATATGGTTAGATTTAGATTGTGTAGATAAAAATAAAGCTATTGAAACATGGATAAAAAGTACAAATTTAGCTATACAATTTAATAAATGGGAAACATATACAGCTTTTGGATTTATAGAACATACATTCAGAGGAATTGTTTCTGAATGGCGGAGAAAGTTACCAGAAATTATTAAAGGAAGAATAAAATATGGAACAAATAGAACTGAAGTATTAGACAATAGAAATACTTTAAATGAACAAAATATACAGGAAATATTAAAAAGATTTGAAAAGATCTTAAGAACAGAATTTCTAGGAGATAGGTATGCTTCTAATGAAGAAGAAAGAAAACAAGATGAATATAACCAAGGAATGATTTTAATGGAAAATTTAAAGATATGTGATATGTGTGAGTTAGAAAGATATAC
>NC_036258.1:4304237-4305847 GCF_002742605.1 Olea europaea var. sylvestris | reverse complement strand
AATAAGAAATTTAAACCAAGAAATATTAAAAAATGTAGATGTTTTATTTGTAATGAAGAAGGACACATTGCCCCTCAATATCCTAAAAAGAAAGATAGACAAAATATAAAAACTCTTAGAATTTACGAAAAATTCCAAGAAGATAGTGATATAGAACCAATTGAATATTTTGAAGATTTAAGCAGTAAATGTAGTAGTATTTATGAATTAAATACATCTTCATCAGAAGAAGATTATGAGGAAATAATATATATGAATCAAGAGATACAACAATCAGAAATAGAAATAGAAACAACTGAAGAAGTTGAAGATTCTATAGAAGGTATTAATCAAGATAGAACCAATTGAATATTTTGGAGATTTAAGTAGTGAATGCAGTAGTATTTATGAATTGGATACATCTTCATCAGAAGAAGATTATGAGAAGATAGTATATATGAATCAGGAGATACAACAATCAGAAATAGAAATAGAAACAACTGAAGAAGTTGAAAATTCTATAGAAGGTATTAATCAAGAGATTACTTTTGACATTAAAAAATACGCAGGAATTACTAAAAAGATTTTAGATCTACAAGAAAAAGATATATTCCATCAAGGATTCTTAGAAATTTTACCAAGGATAAATAAAACAATTGTAAGTATGAATTATAAAGAAATGTCTATCAACATAGAAGATACTATAGGAAAAGCAAGAATTCCTATAATCACAAAAGAATGGGTAAAACAAAAACTATCCAAAATCCCAGAAAATGTAAGAAACAAATTAAAATGTATTGAATTAGGAGGAGTCCAGATAATGGTAAAAGGATTTTTTAGAGAAGGTATGAATGTACCAATAGAAATATACTGTATGGACAACAGAATCTTACGAGATCCTATAGATGCTCTATTAGGAACAGTTGTAGGAAATTTGGTCTATCAAAAGATAATATTTACAGTAAAACCAAATTATGCCATATCACTGAGTGATGAAAATATTGACCAAAGTTTCAATCTATACTATAGAATTGGAAACTTAAGGATTTTATGAAGAAGTAAGGCTATTAGTATAAGTATAAAATCAATTTTTACTTTTAGTACTAGCCATCATCACAATTTAAAGAAAATAACTGATAACATAATCATACATAAAGATTTTGAGGAATTAGCACAATACATACCTCCTAGGAAATATCAAGAACATGAAGTAACAATACCAGAACAAATAATGCTTGATTTTCATAAACAAGCAAAAGAAATTAATTCTGAAGGAAAATTAATAAGAAGAAATAGTGTCAGCTTAGAAGGAGACAATCTTATTGCAAGATTTCCCTCTAGACAAGACTCTAGGATAAGCAGACTTAAGAATTTAAGTATTGCTGAACCATCAAGTTCACAATATTACATTAAGACTAGATATGTAAACCAAGAAGGATTTAAGAAAAATCTTCTTGTCCTTATAGATACTGGAGCAGATAAAAGTCATGTAAATGCCAAGTTTGTTAATCATCTAATAGACTTTGAAATATCAGAATCATATATATTTAAGGATTATTTAGGAAATAATATTGAAATAAGAAAATATGTTAAATTTCCCCTTATACTTGTAGGAGAGGATCAGAGAGAAT
>NC_036258.1:4301056-4301622 GCF_002742605.1 Olea europaea var. sylvestris | reverse complement strand
AAAATGGAGAAGTGATGGTGACTAAAGTAGCCCTTTATCACTACTTTAATAAAGAAATTTATTAAAGAAAAACTGTGGCTACTAGAAAACAGAAGATAATACAAGAAAAGTCTCTATAATTGTAACTACTCCTCACCAATAGTTACAAGTGGCAGATAAACTCAAAAGATAAGGCATCTACTTTCAAAAGAAGTGGTCCACCCAACAAAAAGACAATGAAGAATTCGGTGGAGATAAGATGGCCCAACTACTCCAAGATAAGATTCCAAAATCGTCTATAAAAGGGGAGATGAAGGAAGGAAGAAGAGATCTTGAAAAATCTATCTCTATTCTCTGAAAACACATTGGAGAAAAATTCTTTGTAATCTGTATACACCACTTGTATTCAGAAAAATATATTAGATAGCTTGAAGATAGGAAAGCGTGTAATAAGGTAATCACTTATGGAGTTTTAAACTTCATAAGGTGATTACCAAAGGCATGTAAATATAGTTTGTAAGCATGTACAATTTCAGTTCATGAATATTAAAGTAAAGTTTGTTATGTTCAACAAAGCTTACATAAAA
>NC_036258.1:4279517-4300976 GCF_002742605.1 Olea europaea var. sylvestris | reverse complement strand
ACAAAGCTTTCATAAAAGGATTTCGTTAAGTTTCTCATGACTCCTCGGCAGTACAGATAGAGATTTTAAAAGATTTTCAAAACTTTAATTTTTAAATGGATGTTAGCCATGCCAAAGTACCCGTATTTGATGAATGGTTTAGGGGAAAAAGGCAGTTTTCTAACAAAAATTTGTAGCACCTTGAGTGTGAGTTATCTTTTAAAATTTCGTTACAAGTAGGAATTTGATTCTGAAAAAAGTTTGGATAGAGGTGAAAACAGAGACTCTGGATACTGTAAGATAGCGTCTGTGGAAACACGGCTAGTTCTCTAGAATGAGAAGTGCAACCTTAATTGAAAAGCCTTTTGCGGAAGCAGTTGTGGACCCAAATAATTTCAAAAACATTTAAATCTTTACTTGATTCAGAAGGTTGATTAAGTACATGCAAAGCATCTATAAGAACATACTGGAAGGAAAGCCTGTTTATTTCCAATTGATTGCTGTAAGTTATTTACTTATTTTTACATGCTTATGTTTTAATTATCTACATGACCAATTCACAAGCATCCACTTCAAATATTAATAATGATAATAATCTTATTTTATTTTTAGATGAAAAAGATGTTTCTTTTCTGCTTAAACTAGATGTAAAATCTGATGTTATATTCCCTATTGGTAAAGAAAAAATTGAAGAAATATATAGAGATATAGATTATAGTTGTAAGAATAATATAGGATTTAATTCTGTGAGAACTCATAACGAAATACGAAAAGTAGAAGATATTATAATTAGACATAGAAATATACAAGAAGAAATTTCAGAAGGCTTATTTAAAGGAGACATAACTAAAAAAGGACAACCTATAATTTTTGAAGAACTTTTAATATACAGAGAATATTTAAAGGTGTTTGAAAGGCTGAAAAATATAGATATAGGACCTGATTGATAAGACCTTAAAAGATAAAGGATATATCTCATAAATAACCTTAGTAAGGGTAAAGTAGTACTTTTAACAAATTAGGCTATTGTGGAAAAGTGGAATAATTTCCCAGCCATTCTCAAAATTATCCCGTTCAAAATTTGAGTGACTACTACTGTAAAAAAATTATATCAATTGCCATTTTGAAATTCTGTGAAAATTTCAATGTTCGACGCTGAAATCAATCCAGAAGTTGAGATGTGTTTTTCTTAATAAAGACAAATTCTATGTATATAAATAATTAATTATGTAAAGACGATGATCAGTCTAATCGTGATTATTTTGTGAAACATAAGTAATGGCTGCATGTATACTCCCCAAATATATCCTGTAATTAAGCATAATAATATTAAAATGACTTTGAAATAGCAATATTATCATAATGACTTGGTCTTATAATAATAATAAAAAAATAAATTATTTTTTATAATTGAAATACGATTCGAAGTGTGAAAATGAGTGCATTAGATGTGCATTTTAACTTTCCTTCATGTTTTTCTTGGGTTTGGTTTGGGTCGGTATGTGAGTGGGTGGGCATTATAGTTATATGTCAAAATCGTTAACTTTCAAGTAGCAAAAATGAATTGAGATTTGCTATCCAATAATATGCTGTCCACTAATGATTCATTGACACATCATTTTACACATATTTTTAAGTACAGGTGGCAGTGAAAGAAAAGTTAGACATGCTAATTTAAAGTGATGTGTTAATGAATTATTGGTTGGATAGTCAATTTTGGACGAGACCTCAACTCACAAAAATAGAAATTGATCCAAGAGTGACTCCATTTATGGATGGTGCCATTCAAAGAGGGGCCAAGGTTGATCGTTGGCACGAGAGATGAGGCGGACGGTCCTCTTGATAGTGCAACCTATCTCGAAAAATGAATGACCCAGGGATAGTCTTGTATGTCTAAGGTAAGTGATAGATCCCTTGTAGATGCCATATTGGATAAAAATAGAAGGATTATTCTTGTTTACCAACGGGACATAAGCCCTCATAATGTAACACTACTCAAAATATAACTCTAGAAAAAGTAACGGCTATTAAAGGAACCAAATCAAATATTCAATTGTGACAGGGACGATGGCCTACCGATAGGGTCAAATCAATCGATTCAACAACCAACAAGGTCTAAAATACCCCTAATTTAAACTCATCCAAAACTCCGTCTATTTATTTTCTCACAACCTATTCCAATATGTGACTTGAGTGTCGCGATGTGAATGAATATTAGACCTCCTTCGAAACGACATACATGCATTGTAAAGAAATGTTAATGTGCAGGTAACTCGTGCGGACAAAGAGGTGGTTGAAATCTGTTAATAGCAATGCCCACAAGATATGGAGGTAGACAATTATGGTTATTCTATTAATTGTTTGAGAAATTTTGTTAAAATTTCAGATACTGAGTCAACGAAGTATTAAGAGCATCTTGAACAAACTCTATTTTAAAAAATATATTTTGCAATTTAGAAAGTAAAAAATTTTAAATGCTTCAACAACCTTTTTATATTTAACACTTAGGATATGTTTGATTGCAAGTATGGAACTTGTATAAAATAAAAGAAGAAGTTATAATCAATTGAATTGTTTACAACTTATTTGCATTAAAATTGTCAATTAAATATGTTTGATTGACTTAATTTTCAACCTAAAAATTATTGTAATTTTTCATGTTTTATTGATGGGTAGATGATAGAGAAAATCAAGTTGAATTTTTGGAAAGTGTGAAGTGCACGGAAAACGTTTAACCTACTCCTGTTCAAAGAAAATGTTTTACTTATTTTTTAGAAAAATATAATCAAGTGACCAACTTTTGAAGAATATTTTCTATAAAAATACACCATAAAAGTAGAACTTGGATTAAGAAGAAGAACAAGAAGAAGAAGACGACATTTTCAATTAAAAATAAAGATGATCAAACACACCTTTAATTTTATTACTGTCGATATGTATTTAGCCCTCGTTTGATAGCAATTTTTTCACACTAAAAAATTAATTTTTTACACTAAAAAATCAATTTTTAACAATTATTTCACTATTCCAGTTTTCATTTTTTACTCTTTTCACTCACAGGTGGGATCCACTTTTTTTCCAAAGGTCAAAAAATCAATTCTCATAATCATTACCGAACAGGCCCTTGATATGGAAATTTTCACCAACTTCTTTTCAAATTATTATATTATTTTCTTCTATTTTCTTTGTATATTCTATTTAGCTAGATCAATATATGAATCGTTGAAAATTTGGATATTTTGTCTTCAATTATAAGAGAGTCAAACTTACTCTCTATTTTAAAAGAATAATGCTATATAACACAAATTTATGTAACATCATGTGATAAAGTCAAGTAAAAGGTAAAATTATGTGGTTCACTTAATTATAAATAATGTTATCTAGCATCATTGGAGCTACATAACCAATTTAGATGACGTGATGTAATTGACTCAATGAAATGTAGAATTAAGTAACTAATTTAATTATATATCTTATTGAACGTCATATTAGTGTCACATAGATGATGTCTTAACACCAGTTACGTTAAATATTATTACTCATTTAATAACACTTAGAACCACCTAAAGTGGTGTTGTAACACCAATGATATTAATTAGCATAAGTTATTGTAAAATTTTAATTTGAATAGTTTCCTGAAACAACATTTTAAGGGTTTAAAATAACTCATTCTAAGAGAGCTTTCACTTTTTTAGAATCATTTAGAGATGCCCTAATTCCTGTTTGGTACATATAAAATTAGCTTTTTAATAAATTTTAATAAATTTTAATAAAAATTGGTGAAATAAGTAACTAATAAATTAATAAAAATCATGAAATTCATAAAATATGCTATTGAGAATGAATTTTGAAAATTAAAAACCAAACAAAGGGTAAATATCTTCGACATTACTCCTTTGCATCACTAAAAAAAGCTCCAAATTCCTCCTTTTAGAGATTGTCCCATTCTACTCTAATTAGTTGAATTAGAAGCATGCGCGTAATTATAATTTAAGCGAGTTTTAAATAGATTTTATAATACCAGATGAAAAAATGAATTGGATCCTTGATTTCTGCCTCGATTTGAAGTGGGTCAGATCGTTGAATTTATTATTTTGTTTCAATCCAGTCAAATCGTCCAAACTCATGTGCTTCAGTGCTTGGATCAAAATTACTGTACACTCTATTCTCTTTTACGAGAAATGGGATTGAATGGAACAAAGTTGAGTAACGCCCCCAAACTTGTTTAAAGTTTTTGATTATTGTCAAGACCAAACAAACAAATATATTGTAGATAAATATAAATATCTTTAAATGCATCCAAATTTCAAGAAAGGAAATGACAATATTTCAAAGGTAGACGATAGAATCTAACATAGGATAAAGATACTTGGACAGTCCAAACAAGGCACCTAATTGGTGTCCCCCCTATTGGAGGGGCCCCCTATGTGGTCCAGGGCTTACGTGGCCTTGTCCGTCCAACATCTTCCTCTATCATAATTTAATTTTAGCACCATATCCAAGTGGCAGATTCTTTTGATGCCATCAAGTCAAGAGGCCATCTAACTCATGCACTTACAGCAGCAGCAGCATCGAAGATATGGTCGCGTCTACTTCTGATGAACTTTTCCCGGAATTGCTCAAATCTTCCTTCCTTAATTGCTTCTCTTATCAACCGAAAGAATCCCAGATAGTGGTGAGTGTTATGTCTGTAAAAAGGATATACACAATCTCATGTCAGGTAGGCAAGTATAACTTCTTGACAGTTGACAATAATACAACTGCGAATGGATCCGTACATTTCTAATAGAATCTGAGCCAACATTTCATGAACGTTAAACAAGTGATTTATATATGCCTTCGTATGATTCTGGCACGTGTAACAATTGCAACCCTCAACAATAGGCGACAAATCTTTTCTGTAAAGACAAATAGCAAAAGAAAACTATAGCAGTAAGTGTATTAATGAAGTCCAAGAAACAATAGCAAGAGAAATAAATTTGGACAAAGAAGACGAATGCATCAGTAGTTACAAGTTGCATTAAATTTGAGATGCAAAGTCATATTCTAGGAAATAACAGTCATTATGAGAAGAGTAATGCAATGCTATTTAGTACCAATGGCAATTTAAAATAAGTCTAGATAACAACATTTGTAGCATTAAATTATAAGTTTAATCAAATAAAAGGATTTCTTGCCCATTTAATAGGACATCTGATATGCTTTAAACTAGATTGATGTTCAACACCAGTTGTGCTAAATATCATTATTCTTAAAAAAATATATATAGGGTGATTATAAAAAGGTTTCAAAGTTACAAGGGTACTGAATAACATAATAATATTAGTTTTTAATATCACAAAAATTAAAATTAATAAAAAGCGTAGGCCATTAACAAGGGCTTATTATCCTCTGAAGATTAAGATAGGTGATTTTTCAATCCAATGAAATTCAATTATTTAATAATTCTTACAAAATTAAATTTCATGAATCCAAATGCATTAGCGTCTCTACATAGAAGTGTTCATTTTTTATATATCTTGAATATACTACTCACCCCTTTGTAAAGTGAACAACGATATAGTCTTTCAAAATAAAGCACTTTTAACTTCCAACTATGCACAAATATTAAGTTACAAATTATGATATCCAGTTTTTTTTTAAAAATTGGACATAAAGCTGTTATTTGCATAATTCATAATTTCATATAACCTAGAAACCTTAATATTTGCTTGAGAATTAATAATTAGAAACAATACTAAATCTCAGAATTAATAAATCACAATTTTTTGCACTTCGAATAGTAACTGGATACTTGGAATTACAGCAAGCCTTGACAGCACTATTCCTAACAATTACATCAATAATGGAGTCAAGAATATTATTTCAAAACTAAGATTTACAATGCAAGCTTTCCATAGGCTCCAAAGTTTACAATAAAATCAAAGTGGCTAAGAACAAAAAAGTACAGCAATTCACACCAGAAAGTATATAGAGATACGTGAAATTACATTTCCCACAGCAAATAATTTTAAGTCTATCTAATAAACCAAATAGAAGGAAAGAAGCTTAGTCATCAAGCCAATCAAACCACAAAGAGAACTACGTATGGAGCATTCCAACTACACAATTAATGAAATGATAATATGATAACATATATAAGCTTGATGTATCAATATTCATTTCAGCATGCAGCTACACAATCATAGCATAGATAGCAATGGTTCAAGAGGAATTTTCAATAGTACAGTAAAGCATTACCTGTAAATGGTTGCTTTGAGATTAATTTTTGTGTCATCAGAGCTAGTATCCCGTAGTTGATCATCGTAACCATGTCTACTGGTTTTCTCTGGATGAAATATAAGTGCAAAGCCCCCTAGTGTAAGATGGTAGATATACCTGTCAAACAATTATTAGTTCATTCGAGTTTTGTGGGAAAACTCATCGTGAAGAAACTGACGACATTCCTAAGCTTTAGCAACATACGCAGAATCAAATAGGTCAATGCCTGCAGCAACACCCTGCAAAACTTCCTCTACAAAATTGAAAAGTAGAAATGAATTTAGAATGAAAAACTCAATGAATGGTATACAAGATGGGGGAAAAAAATCACTGGAAGGAGTATTTCATCCTAAAACAGAGAGAAGTTGTCTAACAGCCATCAAGGAAGATTTGGGTCAAATCCACATTTGTTTTGGTTCATCAAACCACATACAGAGGATCAAACACTAAATTCCAGTTAACCTTTTTCTACTCAAGTAGCAAAAGCAATAAAAGGAAGATTCTAATAGAAAAAAAAATGGCAAGATCCAATAAAGAAGAGCTGATACCTGGAAGTCCAAGGCCACTTATCTGTCGTGGCTTTTCATCTGGTAAAATATCCTGAAATTTTAAGTTACATGCAAATAAGAATCATACTTTAAGCAAATATATCCATCAAAGAGAAGATAGAGTGAAGGTAAATTAGTGATGACATCAATTGAACTTAATCAGACAGGACAGCATAATATCCTAGCAATTTCTTCTCCTTTAATACGACCATGTCTCACTACTTCATTACAAGACATCTATTTTGAAGGAGACGGCCTCTTTCATGATAAACTTTTTCACCGAATAACTCGTCAGAATATTATCCAAAGAACTGTACAGTTGTTACACTTAACATGGTAACTCTCCGATGGAAATACTATTTAACGTGTAACTAATTATGCCTTTCTTGCAGAAGAACACATCTGAGTTTCAATAGAGTGACGCGCACGGTATTGTCATATAGCAGGGTCAACCAGTAAATATGATATTGCGATATGCAAAGTGAATTTAACTACTGAAAGCCCAAGATGAAAACCCGTTGCTTAAAACTTATGCGCAAGGATCAAGGACAGTTTTGCATATCAAAATGCAAGAGGGAAGCTAGAGTTCATAAATTAACAACAAAACTAAATCCCTGAGAGGGAAGAAAAATGGAAGACTGTAGAATTATCTGAATATGCACAATAGCCTGCTCAGTTCCAAACATTTTGATGTTTTTTTGCTTCTCCTGGAACTGGAAGCATGTTCTCTTCAAAGTCCACTTCCAGATATCTGGGAAAATTCACTGAACCTTATCTAAAAACTTGTGTGATAGGCAATTGATTTATGATGAGGATTTATGTCCTACTTTATATCAAAAAGTGAAAAGACACATAGATTCTTCTCTTTAAAAAGAATAGTATGTTGTCCATGGGAACAAGACAGGACATACTGTAACAGCACTGAGGAGGGCAGGACGCTCCTCCATACTCTCCCCAAGGCCAAAGCTGCCAATATAATAACCTGCATTGTACAATCACTTTTTAGGGTGGTAACAAAAGAAAATTAATTTACAAGACCATTAAATGAAATACGAAGTAAAAAGGGATATAAACAATATATCTAAACTGATGTGGCATTCGATTTGACTTAAGGAGCAAAAACACTGAAGGCCAACAAATTGAATAGGTTTCATCAAACCAAGAACAATGCTAGCAGTACCTCATAATGGCTCATCTAATTTTGCAGAAAGAACATTGACAAAATAAATGGCTACAAAAACCTGATACATTTTGCTGGGCAACTTCTTGTGCACAGCGTTGGCGTTCTTCAACACTAGAACCTCCCACAATGGATCCAAAAACAGCACCACCTGACTGTACTTCAACAGTTAATATGAGATAAATAAGAACCTGTTAAGAGCACGTTTGGTTTTGCTTCTTTCTACGAAAGACGTTACTTTTTTTGCCCAGAACGCACTGAAATTTTGAGCTTCTTTTGGTGTAAGGTGTCTTACTGTCCAAAGAAGATATTCTTTTGGCTACTTTTGTAGCATTTAAGCTAAATCAAAAACATGCTGTAAATCAATTATAAAAGCATGTAAAACAATTTCTTATTTTTTAACAATATGATTGAAAAGTGTCCAAGATATTTTATTAATCGGATACTAAGCATCTATACACCAGGCAAGCAGAAATCCTAATGTCTGCATTATAAGGAAGATTGGATAACATAGCTTTTGAGTAGACCTTGTATCATGTGTTGATGGATAAATATTGATTGTATGAGCACTCATGAATCAAAAGATTTAATGGCAACAAAAACATGGCACCCCCTACTAGACACATGCTGACATATCTTAGTATTTGGCAAATCAAGTTATCTAGTTCTTGACTGTTCATGTTCAGTGTTTTTGTAAACACATGTGGCTTAAGCTTTGAACTGCACTTGTACAAGGTAGCCATCAAGAGCCTCAAAGCTTCGCTTTGAGTTCGTCAAAGCTTACACAATGAGATGCATGGCTCAAGGCACATGTCTCATTGACTAGACCACGAAGACACATATATTGGCCCATGCCGGGACAGCCCAGTTTACACCTTTGGGTCAAATCAAACATGAACCTTGTATCTTGAAGTTTAAGACTGAAAGTTATCATCAGGCCACGAAGAAAAACGTGAACACTTTTCAGGTTAACTTAATTAAAACAAATTTCCTCTTTTGCTTCAATATAAAACATGGAAATGCAGTCCCCATATCTTTGTCAAAGGACTGGGTTAATGGTTGCTTGATTTCTTCTTACATGGTCTTCCATTTTCCAATTTTGTTCATTTTCGTCGAGGACAAATCAGCTTTCCTTTAATAGGAATTTCTTGTCTAGTCCTTTCTCCCTCTAGATAGTTCAATTCAATCAGAAAAATGAAAGTCAACAATGATCAAGTTTTTCGAATCCTACCTACATATATTTTTTGAGCCTTGTATATTGGACAAAAATTCAATTTCCAAGATTTTGGAATAAAATTGTTATTATATTTAGGTTGTGATTTCATTGAATTCATTACTGAATATGACTTCTCCAACTTTTGAAGGGGTGAATAAAAAATCCGGAAATTATTCATATAAAATCAATATGATATATGAAAATTGTAATACATACAGTGGTAGCCAAATTTGAGGTAATGCAATCGTTCAGCCATCTCACTGTGCGGTCAACTGAGGCCCTGTTCCTCTTCTCTGAAACCCAAGCAGGTACTTCATCTGCCAATGTGGCCCACATATTTGGCTTCATTGAAGAAATCATTTGCATATATTCTGCTGGCTTTATCTGTCACTCATTGGAAACATCATTAATTAATTCCAATTTCAACTGCACAAAGAATAACTCTACTTTTTGTAATTGCAATAATGACAATAACAAAATTACGAAACATTACCAGGCGTCGACCACAAGGAGTCTCAAAAGATGCACCGATCTTGTTAGTGCTCCCATAATCTGGAAGGGACAAAATGGAATCCCTCGGAATGGCCACAAATATATGTTCTTTCAAACCAAGCATCTGATGCAGCCCACCAACTTCAGACATCGTTTTGGGAGAAATGGAATCTAAACTGTATTTTAGGTTGAAAAAAATGAAAGGATTAACAATGTGAACGGTGTTCATAACGTGACGCTAGGACCAAATTACAAACACCTACCATGCATCACAAAAATCATGGAAACACAAATCCACTCTAACTTATTACATACACCGTCAATATTACATAGTAAGCACAAAATCAGCTCTAATATTACACGATGTTCATTATATTTCCATCCGAGCCATATACTTATTGTTGTTAATTACTGCCAGGCGACATAGTAAAAATTCTTTCACACCAAAGAGTAAAAGCTTTTGGAATGTTGAATATCCACAAACACACAGATACTTACAAGTGGAGGGGGCTGAATTGAAGGAGGCGAGAGTCTGGGGAAGGAAGAGAAGGCAGGAGGTCAGGGGAAATGAAAACAGGCAGGCCTTTACGGGTAGTGAGGAGGAGAGCCGGAGTTTCTAACTCGCAGCTTCCCACCTGGAGAAGGCCTGCCCGGGCTCTGCCATTGCTCCATGCCTTTACAGCGAACTTCATTGTCTATTTGTGTCTTCCTCTTTCTCTGTCTTTCCCGCCCTTGCCCACCCGCTCCAAGTTTTTCTCCACGAATGCGGGTAAATTGGCTCAAATAGATTTGCTTAAATACGTTTTTAGTCCAAATCTTTCAAATGTGCCATAAATAGTCCCAAAACCTTTTAATTTTTGGCACAAATGATCCTTTCCAACGAAGTCCATTCTAAATGGCATTAGTTGCAATACAATTGCCCATATTTTATTTTTATTTTAAGAAGCAATTCATCAAATGACTTTCTCCACCCAATAATAGAGAGAAAAAAAAAATTGTAAAAAATAAAATTGAAAAATTGAAAAAAATGTAAAAGAACAAAAATATAAAAAACTTCATTTTGATAAATAATAAAACTATAAAACTAATAATTTTAAAACCATAACAGAATTGTTGATCACCATAGTTACTGAATTTGATATTAGATATTTCAATTTACTGAAATTATAGAACAAAAAAAAAATGTGGTAACATTCTCCTTTGAAAAAAACAGCATGAATGAAGTTTTTAACATTATGTCAAAAGAAAATTGGTTCTGCTGATATGATGATATTGTGCATGCATGGAAAAGTTGAATCTTATCATAAATTTCCTGCAAAAATTAATATGTTTTCTTTCTGATATATAAAAAGAACAATCTTTTCGATTAATTTCCTGAAAATCGGTAAACTTAAAATGATGATGAACTTTGGAGTCACAAGAACTGCAACAAATGGAGAAGATGAAATTGGCTTTTCAGAGTTGTACTTGTGAAGAGGAACTGGGCTGCATTATTTACAAATATTTGCTATATATTCGTAAAATAGATTGTGTAATTTGTAGTTTTCATTCAAAGTACTTCAAGTTTAGCAGATCCAGAAGTCACTAGATATAATATGAAGTCTTCCACTTGCCTGCTTATATGAAATAGAAATGACTTTCTTGATTTTTCGACGGTGGCAGTTCAGTAGTGTCATTTGTCCAGACGTGATGTTGCAGTAGTGGCAGTGTGAGTAGGAGATGAATTTTTTTTTCTTTTTCATTTTTTTTTCTAGTTCTTTTTTATAGAAGATCATTTGACGAAATTGTACCTTGAAAAAAAAAAAAAAAAAAAAGGATAATCACATTTCGCCCAGTAAATCTAAAAGGATCATTTGCACAACGTTTGGAAGGTTTGGGCAAAAACTTTATTTGGGCAAAGTCTTGAGACCATTTACGCCATTTTTCTTAATTGTTCATATGTTTGACTTATGTTTATAAATTGTTTTAAGTAAATTATTCAAACATTTTGAGGAATCAATAAGTACTATTCATTTATTAACCACTTATTTATTTTTATTTATAATTTAAGCAGTTTATAAACACTTTCCAAATATGTGTTAAGTGAAATTAAATTTCATTTCATCATTTAAACTAGTGATATTACGCATTATACTACCATAACTTACCTTCCATTTAAGTTATACATGGTACTCTAGAAATGAAAATAGCAAGAATGAAAGTTGTGACATTAATGTCTTTTAGATTAATAGAATAAAATATTCTTGCACTCTTATGACATGATATAATGGTAAATTGGCATGTCACACAACGATTACGTGCATGGGCAGACCCACATGGGTCAAGTGACCCCCAAAATTTTTATTTTTTCAAAATTTCTGTTTATATGGGAAGAAGAGAAATTTTTTTAAATTTTTTTGTTTTTTCCCCCCCCCCCCCCCCCCCCCCCTTTTTTTTCAAGTGTAAGTTTCTTGCTCACGCTCAATGAGTGTCCCTTTTGTTAGTTTATCTGATTATCCATTTGTTAGTGAAATGAATTATTAAGTTTTGGCTTTAGAAATTCTTCAAATATGAATTTAATGGTGAAGAAACAGAGGAGGGTTTCAAACATAAAATAATCTATACAGTTTCTAAACTCGTTTTGGACATCTTGGAGAAGTAAAAATTGCCAACAACTGTGCAGTTTTCGGGTCTAAGATCACAGTTTATGTGTTAGATCCTTGTACCTTTTGGAGGTCTAAGGTTCGATTTTGTTTATCGCATATAATATTTGATTGAAATTAATAAGTCGGTTATTTTCTTTTTTCTGTATTATAGATGGAGGATTTTTTGGAGTTCAAGATTTGGGCAATTTCAAAGTTTACTGAAATTTGGCCTCTTAGGCATAATAGCGTTCGTTCATTTGCTAACAACGTGTTACAATTAGATATTTAGATTAATAAATTATTGCCCATAAATTTCAATTTTCTGCAAAATCCTTACCTCCAACCTTATTTTCTCGCAAAGTATGAAAATGTGTAGACTACAATTGTAATAATAAATTAACTTATTTTTATTGATACGATGTTGTTTAATAAAATGCATTTAATTTTTAACCACACGATGCAAAAAGTTTGGATCTACCCTGATTACGTGAATATCCGTTGTGATATAGCTACTAGTTAAGCAATTTTCATTCATTTGAAATGCGACAAGTGATAAAGTGGTAAATTTTGAATTCCAGAGGCTTGTTTGAAGCTGAATTGAAGTTTAGCCCGAATTGAAATGACTCAAAATTTAGTGAGCCTACTGAAATATCATGAAGGCTCGAGTGAATGCTGATGAAAATATGAACATGAACATTAAAATTACACTAGTGTAAATTTAGATTGCAACGTTACATTTTTTACACTTTTCACTTCCTAGTGTAAGTCATGTCAAAGTTCACATTGGCTCTTTTGCCACGTGAGACACATTCACATAAATAATTTGGAGATCAAGGACTTCACTTTTGAAAGTTGAGGAGCCAAAACCATAATAATAGAAAGTTTAAGAAGTCCAAGTGTCCAACCCTAATTATCTCAAAAAATAAAGACCACCCCAACAACTCAAGAAAGCAATGAATTTGTACATAACTACATCGACAAAATAAAACACGATGTAACAATTTCCATTTAGATGAATTTGCTTTCGTATATTTGAAAATCATCTTCTGGAATACGACAATTATTTATCATAATAGCACTCCAAATAACAAGAATAACGGGCCAATTGATGCCTTCTATCCTCTACCAAAAAAGAGAAGTATATTTATAGCCATTGAGAGTTTTTGTTTGAAACATGTCTATTAGAGAACGTGTTTATAAGGAGATCTTTTATTTTTTCGAACTTCATTGTTGATAGCGCACTCGCTGATTTAGCGACTCAAGAATACAATGCTTGCCGGTATTGAACATAAAACACTTCATATCATGCTGCAAAACGTATGCTTTCAATACCATTTAGTTGAGAACCAAATTCTCTACAAAACATCAACACAAACAAGAATACTCAAATAATCAAGATAAGGCAGCAACTCCACATGGTAACCAGCTCTTTCACTATTCAGAACTTCTTGAAATAAACTTCGAGTACATTACATTTGATTATGATATCCTTGCATTCTTGAGAGATTGGGAAACTATTAAACCTGCTGATGTTCGCATGTAATGCGTTCCAAGCACAGCAACACAAGAGTCGTCTGTCTCGAGGTGAGGTTGGACTTGTTCCCATATCTTTTTCTTCTGAACCTGTATCGGCATATTCATTAACCAACGAGTAGTAAGCCAATAATACAAAAAAGCCACTGCAAAATGCTGCTATGTTTTGTCTTATTTTTCCAATCTGCTATGAGCTTCAACAGTTCAACTTACGAATTCAAGAATGAATTATATCTCCAACTATGTTTTCTACCATGATATACAGGTAGAAGATGCAACATTACATTGCCCAGAAATGTCATAAACAGAAACTATTAAAACAATGACAGCACAAGTAAATTACTTCTTTTTTCCCTAAACCGTTCAAGCTAAAAATAATTATGTCTCACACACACATCCCAATCATCCTCACCATGTAACATCAACCTTTCTCACCTTTCTTACTTTATCACACCAGCTAATTGATATCGTCTAAATGCATTTTTGGTGCAATCTAAATTGGGCACTGGCACTTTTAGTTATCTTTTTTTACCTAAAACAAGTCTGGCACCATTCTAGTCTCTTATCAAACAACCATAACAACATCCATATCGTTCTTATCCTGGGGTCTGTTCTAATCTCATGATGATGTTAATTAAATTTCCATGGTCTTTAAGTCCTTCAAGCACATAACTGACAACCCTTTGTTAATTCAAATTCAATATCCAATAATAGCTTCTCCAAATGCAGCGGGCATAAGCTACAAATCCTTTGCTTTAATCTTGTCGATGACAAAGAATAAACCGCAATTCTATAATTTGCTCTACCAAATTGGATAATTGCAGAAAATGAGGAGGTCTTCAGCCCTTCTGTATAAGAATAGTTTGGATAACATGCAATGAATGCTTTTCATCATCATAATCACCATCTAAAAGTATTACAAGCTTAATTATTCGAGATATGTAGGTGATTAATATTCTTGTTCGTTTGAGATCTTAAATATATATCCTGTTACATGTAACTGTTCTGTGGAATCTGATTCTTAACAAAGATAATTTGTCACATTTTTAATAACTGATAAATTCCACCGATAGTTCCCAATGTTTGGAGTCAGTAGAACTTGGTCCTCGACCCTGATTTTTTGAGCAGCTGACCAAAAACCATCCAAAACAGGTATTGATTTTAATGAAAGACAGTTTTGTCATCAAGTTCCTATAAAGAGAAAATAGATAAAAACAGAAAATAAAAGTTAAGATGAAAAGGAATATGGAACAGAAAGGAAAAAAACACTCTTCAGAACCCCTTGCCCCCCAAAACCCACACCCACCTCCTATCCTCTATACAGTCCCCTCTTGAGCGGTTCAAGATGGTCAGCAGAAATATGGGCAGTGTAGTGTTAGCGGGATAATTGTGGCATGATATTCTATGATTAGTGTATATACCATATTTAGTTAGCATAACTCTTGTAATGGTTGATTCTCAGCCGTGTATTGATGTAATAGGTGATTCTAAGCCTTGTAATTAACAAAATTCTACCTATTTAATGAAGGGAACACTCAAATGAAGAGGCATTCAAAACAGAAAATCATTGAGGTTGACATGTAGGTCTGAAAGGATTGAGCTGGTCCTGAATTGAAGAAAGGCTGTTAAAGGCACCGCTGCTGCATATTACCGATGCTGATGTGGAGAAAATGAGGAAGCAATCAGTTACACATATTATTTAGTGGTTACTTTCTTGAAAGGTTGCACCTCTATTGATTTTCACATTACTTTCAGATCAAGAACAATATTTCTCAAGCATCACCATTTCTTTACATCTTTCCTCTGACACCTCCCAGGCTCAGGATCCCATTGCTGTGGACTAAGCACCTAATCCAGTACTACCAAGAACAGTACAACACAAAACAAAACGAAAACCAAAAGCAAGTAAAGAACACACGAGTTAGAGTGGTTCACTCTCAATGCAAGAGCTACATGGCGGAGGTCCCCTATAATGAAGAAAATGCTACCTCCAGCAATGGTTCCTGCAGTTGCACCAACTCCCCTTCCTCAAGTGAGAAGCCCAATTGAAGTTGCACGTAGCTTTAGTTTCTATGACCCCTAAGTCTTCTCGAATGCTAAAACTACATCTTCTAAACTTAAAATGTACGTTTAATGTATGAAATGAAATCTGAGCTATATATGTTTTTTCATGGCATGATAAACCGTAACTTTGCCAAGTATATAGCACGGCAACTGTTAAAATTCAAGATATTATAATAAAGGCGTTTAGAGTCAAGAAATTTAAGGTAATTGTGCAAAATCTATTGAAACAAAATCCATTCTAAGAATCCGAACCTATATTGAAAAAAAGTTCAACACAAAAATCACCACATTTAAATTAGCTCATTTGAAAAGGAAACAAGTAGAGACAACATTGAAGATCACAAACATTGAGCAGTTATGACTTATGAGAGCCAAATGTTCCCAGCAATATAAAAAAATGGAATTTATAATAGCAACTTACACAAAAGGCTTACCACTGTCAAAAACGGTCAAAATATTTTGCTCAGAGATATTACCTGGTTTGGTGATGCAGCATCAGGTAGGTTCTCTTTTTCTTCTGGAGAACCAAACCAAACTCTTTCACCAGGGATTGCACCCTCGGGTGGCACAAGAAGCTCCACACTCTCATGTGATGCATCGGAAGCAGCCATCAGCATTCCGTTTGACTTCACACCTCGCATATTTCTAGGCTTCAGATTAGCCAGAACAACAATATTCCGGTCCTGCAGTATCAAAATATTCACCACTATACTATTTACACTTAAATTTGAAAAAACTAAAAAGTACAAAATAAAAAATAAAAAAAAATCTTCTGAATGCATTGGAGTTATATTACATTTATGACCATTTAATTGAGTGCACATATGCAAAACTGAGAGAACAGAGGAAAGCAATCATCCACACCAAAAACAATTAATAACAACCAGTGCCATCAGTTAAAAGGGCAATGCATGAAATTTGTTCAGAGGATAAATGGCAATTGCATGAAGCTGTAGCTGTAAAAGTAGCTCACGGATTTAGCATGAAGAAGGACTGGCAGAACATTATGCTGGAAGGTGAAGATTCAAATGGTTTAAGAAAGATTAAATGAGTTTTTCTTAACCATAGCTTCATTGTTGCTAATATCCGAACTTGATAAACTACAGTTTTCGGTTTCCAGGCAAAAAACCACTATGCTATTAAGAAGTATTCACAAATATGAGTAGGATCAATTTTAATAATGCACATTTATATATAGAGGTCCCTCCTTTGTAGTGATGGCAAAAATCCCCACCCCGTGAAGAAAAAAAATAAAATAAAAATAAATGGGGTGGCAAATGGGGCAAGCCGCCGCCCCACCCAGTCTAAGGCGGGGCGGGGCAGGGTGCCCTTTTGCCATCACTACTCCTTTGCTGTAGTTCCCTGATATATTTTGAGGATAAATTGTCTTGCTTATTTGAAAATGTGAATGGATAAACACCTAGCCCTTGTCCGTATACTATTGGCCAAGGTCAAACTCATTTCTCAAAGTGTGGAAAATAATTAGTTTCCATTTTAGTTGTAAATTATTGTAAATCTTAGGATACTAATTCCTGATTCTGTGGGAATTATTTGAGCATAACAGGGATTGAATAGTTAGAGCATTATCAGGGATACTGTAGGAATATTTTATATGTTTCCTTTTTTTGTTAGTTAACCTAGATTTGTACTAGCCTATAAGGTATCTGTTTTGTGACTAAATAAGACACACAAAAATTAATCTCATGTTACCACATGGTAACAGAGCTTTAGGCTTAAATTTTCTAGGATTAGAATCACCTTTTTTTGGCCTTCATTGCCGAACCTGCATAACATCTTTGCTGAATTTATTTTTTCTTTGCATGAAAATCCCTCAGCCTTTATTGCCATTCTTTTTTTCATTCAACTTTCATAATTTTCTAATCCTAATCTTTCTTCTTTGGTCCAAATCCTGGAGATTCAAAGTTTGATGCTTGGGATGAAGAAGAAGAAGACGCTATGATTATGTCATGGCTGTGGAATTCAATGTCACCTGAAATCAGTCACTTGCATGTTTTTGCCTACCGCATAGGATATGGGAAGCTGTTCAACAAACATACTCAAAGGTTAGAGATGCTGCCCAAGTTTACAAGATTAAGATTAAGACTGCTGGCACCAAACAGGGGAACAAATCTGTTACTTAATGTGCTAATATCCTGAAGAATCTTTGGCAAGAGTTGGATCACTACAGGTGCATTCAGATGAAATGTAGTGAGGATTCAGCAATATTGAAGCAGTTTATAGAGAGGGATCGAGTATATGATTTCCTTGCAGGTCTTAATGCGGAATTTGATCAAGTCAGGCACAAATTTTAGGCAAAGAAGAAGTGCCACTACTAAATGAAACCATCTCGTTGGTTCGAGCAAAAGAAAGTAGAAGTGTCATGCTCCAACCTCAAGCTTTGGATGGGTCAGCAATGGTAACCACTAGTGTAAACAATTGGCATTGGGGACCATGTCCAAATCAGAAACAAGCAAATCAAAGACAACTAGCAACTGAAGAGGGAAGGGCAAATTCTTTTAGATCTCAAAATCGTGATGACAAGGACAATCTATGGTGTAGCTATTGTGAAAAATCGCGACACGAGAGGGAATATTGCTGGAAATTAATAGGAAAGCCTCCTAGCAAAGAATGGGGATATAAAGGGGGGCAATCAACCAATCGAGGACAATCAAGCAATGAAGGACAAGCTTACCTGACTAGTACACAACTAAACTTAGAAGCAAAATCAGAGATAGGAGAATTCAATAAGGAAGAAGTTGAGAAGTTGAGAAGCTTGTTGGGGACCCTGGAGAAACAGTCGGGGACATGTTCTTTGGTGCACTCAGGTATGTTGCTCACTTCTCATGGATTAAATGTCTCGGATACACCTTTTTCCAATTCGTGGATCATTGACTCAGGAGTTACAGATTAGATGACCAACCTATCACAAAACTTTAGCACCTATACTCCCTGTCCTAGTAATAAAAAAATTGCAACAGCGGATGGTTCATTAACCCTTGTAGCTGGTTTAGAAGACATACAACTTAACTCCTTTCTTACCCTTAAAAATGTCTTACATGTTCCAAAATTGTCAATCAACCTTTTTATCTGTAACTAAACTCACTGAAGATATGAAGTGTAATGTTGTGTTTTATCCCACTTATTGTATATTTCAGGACCGGGATTTGGGGAAGATGATTGGGCATGCAAAGGAGAAGGGAGGACTTTATTATCTTGATACACTAGGCAGCTCAAGTATTATTAAGAATAATGTACCTTTATCATTACATTCTGAAACTCTTTTAAACAACAAAACCAAGATTTCGCTTCACCATCTCCGTCTAGGATACCCTTCTTTCCAAGTTTTAAAATTAATGTTTCCTTCTTTGTTTCAAGGATTAGTCATTGATAGCTTTCACTGTGCTTTATGCAAACTTGCAAAACACAAACGTGTCTTTTCCAATAAGCAATAAAAGAAGTTCTATTCTTTTTTATTTGGTTCATACCGATATATGGGGTCCTTCCATTACTCATAATGTTCCTATGTTTCGTTTATTGATGATTGCACTATGGTTTCATGGATCTTGTTGCTTAAATCCAAATCTGATTTGAGTCATGTGTCCCTAACTTCCATAATATGATCCAAAATCAATTTGGGGTCAAAATCAAGAGAATTAGGTCAGATAATGCAAGAGAATGCATAATGCTTATTCACAAGCTTGAGGGGAGTGTGGAAAATAATTAGTTCCCTTTTTAGTTGTAAATTATTGTAAATCTTTCCTGATTCTGTGGGAATTATTAGAGCATAATCAGGGATCCTGTAGGAATATTTTATATGTTTCCATTTTTTGTTAGTTAACCTAGATTTGTACTTGTCTATAAGGGCATCTATATTGTGACTGAATAAGACACAAAAATTAATCTCATTTTACCACACAGAGCATTAAATTTATGTATTTATGCATGCATTTAAAAATAAGTTTCTTAATACCAACAATTGAGTTTCTACTATCTCATTATTATTGATATCGAATAAATCAAGATATACTGTTATCTTCTGCTTTTGTTTTTTATTATTATTATTATACTCGAAAAGTCAAATGACATCAATTAGTCTGAAAATTTCTGTAGATCTCTGCTTGAAAATTTTTGCCACAAGTCGTAGCCATAGTTCTTAGAGGAAGTTTCTAATCGAGTAGCAGGGAAGGAAGCACATGAAACGGAACTCCCTCAGGGAAGGGCTTCAGCATTCTCTTTGTCAAGCTTGGAGAAAGTATGAAGCAAAAAAATCAGGTGTCTATAATGGATGAGAATAAATTTGACTCGACGCGATAGAGCGAGGGGTTTATGCTAGTTACCAACAAAGCAATATGGCACTTTATATTAAGAATACAGTTCCACAATTGTTTGCCTCAAGAGTTAAGCCTAACAGTTACTAGAAAGTTAAACCGGGTGAAATACTTCACGAAAAGGTCCCATGAACTTGAGCATACAGTTAACTTTATAAAAGAAAATCTAGAGATGAAAATTTCAATAAAAAACCCCAGATTTTAGATTCGATTTGAAAACATAACTTCACGTTGCTATAAGAGGAAGAAAAAGTTTCATTCAGGGGAAAGAAAAACATGGGAAAGTTGATTAAGGTCTCAAATTCAAACAGAGTATTAGCACAATCCATTCCCACAGAGAATACGTATCAATATGATAATTTCAAGTTAATTATATAAACACCTAAGAATAACGAAGAACATATTTCATACGAAGCATCAATCTGCAAACTGGCATTTCACTGAAATGAATAAACAAGTCCGTGAATCCACCGATAATCAAATCTTTTGGGACACAGATAACAGCAAATATGAAATGGGAATATAAGATCAATGTAAAGTAAATGACATTATTTTTAGTTATAAAGATGGGATCTAACTCTGATATTAATAAATTACTGAATAAATGGACAGAAAAATGGAACCTGTAGAAGGTGAAGAGGGACATATTTAACAAGGCCGCTACAAATGATTCTGGGCTCGGGCTCGCCAACGTCCACTTCCTCGACGTAGAGGGAATCGGCCTCCTCGTGCCTCCACGCCTTTAGGATTCTTCCCACCCGGATGTCCAGCGTGTTAGCCGCCTCTCTTATCTTCTCCACCGTTAATTCTCCATTATCCTCTTCGTTCTTAGCATTTCCTTCATCCGACGCTACAATTGTATCCAACGCATTCGGAGCTGTGCAGTAGCACATCATTCCTTTTGGTAAACTTGTTTTTGTTTGGTCATAAAAATCCCTATGCAGGGAAATGGGAAGTGGGGGAGCGGCAACTGGTGTAACGATTGTACTACGTATACGATTATTGATAATTCTGGCGGTGGTGGGAAGGAGAAAAGGGCAGCGGCGGAGGATGTGGTGGTGGTGAGAAGACAACAAGAATGAGCCACTGCCTTTGAGCAGATGATTGGTAGTAGTAGTTGAGACCATCACTGCCAAATTCTACTATGCTCTTTGCAACTCCTCCGTTTTGCCGAACTGATTGGATTTCATGGGATTGGATCATTGGAAGGATTACATTTTTATTTTTAAAATTT
>NC_036258.1:4169078-4278802 GCF_002742605.1 Olea europaea var. sylvestris | reverse complement strand
TATATATATATAGAGAGAGAGAGAGAGAGAGAGAGAGAGAGAGAAAATATATATTATTTAAGGTATATCTTCCCATTCTATGTTTCTCATATTACTTCGGACTTCTGAATCTTTTCTTCCTTGTTAGTATGATTCTTCAAGTCAGGTGTTTATTAACTTTATTGTTGATATTGTCTATTTTGCGGATAAATAATGATAATTGTTATGCCCGAACTGAACTCACGTCAGGTAAGGTATGGAACTCTCATACAAAGTGGTTCCACTTCGGAAAGTCCACCACCATGTCAGTCGATGTGTGGAACGCTCATACGAAATGGTTTAGAAGTGGTCCCCATAAGTGGTTCCAATTGAGATGATCTGCAATCACACTACGAGGCACAGGTAATTCTGTGAAACTGGCCGAAACGCCCTATCCCCCTGAATCCGAGGCGAAACGATCCCCGTGGACCTCAGCTTGAAGATCCGTCGCCGATTTTAGAATGAGATCTTTGTCAAAAAAATTTCTGTCCCTAAGGTTTAAAGTGATTTGACGTCTTCATGAGGCTAGTTGATGTGATCTATCTACTTTATGTCAACTCAACTCAGGAGAAGTAACTTCCCGCCCACTCTATGGACGCGGCTAATTAACGCCTATGAGCAGACGCATCATACCGTTCAGATGGATACACGTGTCTCACATCCAACGGCTCTCTTCACCTATAAATACCCAAGGTTTGGCAAGAAATAAAGGTAATGAAACTCTTTCTACTTAGCACTCCATAGTAAGAAAACATATATTCTCCTTTCCACTATTTTGCACAACCTTGGTACTGTTCTGATCGCCCGAGCCTAATTTGACTGTCGGAGTGTATACGGCTGCCGCCGCCCCCGCTGGTTCCGGCCGTGTGCATCTGACCATGCGTTGATTGTGCGCAGGGAGGAATACGTGGAGTGGCTATCGGTTGGCCACATGGAGGGTCCAATTTTCGAGGTCAACAAATTGACGCCATCTGTGGGAAACGCTTCCCGTTCAAAGTTCTACATTCTCCACCGAAAAACTAGCGGCTTGCCCTGAAAAGGGCATGTTTTTGAAAAAGAACAAAGTCGAGTTATACCCTAAAGTCTCATCACCATTGAAAAAGGAGATAGAATAAGTTTTAGCCATGCAGACGACAATCCCATGAGAGAGGCCTCTGAAGAAGAGGTGCTCCATAACAATGTCATTCACCAGAGACCCCATCACCGGCGTCGTCGAGGCGCAAGAACAGCAATGTTCACTGAAGGGATAGCTCAAATAGTGGCGGGCATGAGAGACAACGTAGCTCAGAATATGGCGATGCATGAACTTTTCGTGCAAGCCCAAGGTCATCAGGGCCATCAAATGCCCCAAGGATTTTACCCGGTGCAGGAAGCCCCTGTGTCTCGCTCCCGAGGCCATATGAGCCGGCACACAGAACGTCCCCTCGAAAGAGAAGTGGGCGTGGAAGCCACATCCTATGTGCAGGGAAGCCAGCCAGCAGAATCACATCTAGGGGACAATTTTCCTCAAGAATACGAGGAACAAAAGTCAGTAAGCGTCTTCGAACTGAATAGGGCAGGACCCTAGTAATAGGGCCCGCTCAGTGCGAAGATCGGTTCGGAAAGACCAGAAACAAGAACAGGCACCTCCTCCTAGAAATAGAAGGGATAGAAGGAACCTAGTCGATTAGGAAAGTCGAGGAGAAGCACCTCCACCTCCCTAGGATATTCAAGATGATGAAGGGTCAGATGGGCCCTGTCGATCTTATGATATCGATGACGATGATGATAACCTCCCTTTTTCAAGGAAGATCCGAAGCTTCCCGATGCCGGCAAACTTCATGCCCTCTAAGATCCCCAAGTACAAAGGAAAGGGGGATCCGAAGAAGCACCTCACCAAGTACATGACATAGATGAGCCTTAGGGGAGCCTCTCCTGCTTTGAAATGCAGAGCCTTCCACTTAACCCTGGGCGGAGCTGCTGAAGTGTGGTATAGCAAACTTCCTCCTCTGAGCATTAGGAGTTGGCCAGATTTTAAGAAGGCATTCTTAAACCTATACCTCTCACGCAGGGAAGGAGAGGCCCCAGTGCAACGCCTGCAAGGCATGAGGCAGGCCCCTGGAGAGACGCTGAAGAGCTATCTCGCCAAGTTTACAGACGAAATCACATACTGCGAAAAGATTACTGACAGAGAAGCCCTTTCAACACTGAAAGGCGGCCTCAACATGAACACTTTGTTCTGGAGGGACGTGCGCTGCAAGAATCCTCTCACCTATGACAAGCTGGTGGAAATGATGAGAGTAGAAATTTTAAGTGAGGAAATGATTGATCACCGAAATCGTGCCGAGCAAGGACTCCCTTCGCCTCAGAGCCAGGTGGATCGAGGACCTGCAGCGTACCTTGTCACTCAGCAATGACTCAAGCAGGTCACACAATAGCTCCCATCTTCGGACAGGCACTGGCTTCGGCTACATTGAATGCAGTGCCAGTATTGGCATATAAGAATGCTCCTAGTGAAGCAGGATCATCCAGAAGAGCTGAGAATAAGAAGAAGAAGAAGAAGAAGAAGCGATCGAATAGGCCCTTGGAAGGGGCAAGGTTTTGCACTTTCCATCAACTCTATGGGCATGACACTAATGAATATCGAGATGCTAATCGACGTCCAGATCGAGGCAACCCACATCCTTCCAGCAGGAGTGAATATCCTCACAGATCCACCTCCCCGAACAAGGGAGAAAGAGGGCATAGAGAGCAATCACCTCAGAAAAGAGAATCAAGAGATCGAGGACAGTCTAGATAGAGAAATCAAGCCCCATTCTCTGGGAGCGAAGTCATCAGGGAAATCGACAAAATCATTAGGGGACCTCACATCGGTGGTAACACCAAGAACGCCCAAAGGAATTACACAAGGGAAGCAAAGGACCCGCGAATGGTTACCTACATCAACGAGTCACAAGCGGCCGATAAGATGGCCCCAATCACCTTCTCCCAGGAAGATGCAAATGGAGTTCACCACTCCCATTGTGACACATTGGTTCTAAGAGCCGTAGTGGCCAGAAACGAATTAAAACGCATGCTCGTCGACAATAGAAGTTCGATGAACATACTGTTCGGCTCCACCTTCGATAAAATGCAAATTGAACATGGGCTGATTTTCATGACCGACCCACTATTTCGAATTTATTGGAGACATCATCGTCCCGAGAGGGCAGATCACTTTGCCCGTCGAGATGGGTTCAACACCCCTAGTGGCCCAACACTTCATGGAATTCTTAGTGGTAGACCACATATCGGCTTATCATGAAGTATTGGGCAGACCTGCTTTGAAAGATTTTTGGGCCGTCACTTCCATCTACTACTTGTATATGAAATTCCCAGCTGAACATGGGATTGCTACGGTCCGAGGTAACCAGATGGGCTCCATGGCATGTTATTTGAACTCTCTGAGAAAGTCGGAGCCCCGAACTGTTAACGTAATCATAACTGAAGTTGCCAATGAAGCCAGTATGGACGTGAAAATACTCGACGCCCCTAAACAAGGGCATACCTTCGAACAGGAGTAAGACATCAACATGGAAGAGGCTCCTGAACAAGGACACCCTCTTGACGAGTTAGATCTCCGGATAATTGACTCTGAACTAAACGCAACTCCAATGGAAGAACTAGAGACTCTCTCTGTCAACCCAGAGGACCCTAGTCAGATCTTGCGAATAGGGAAGGCACTGCCCTCTGAACCGAAAGAGGAGATGGTAAACTTCCTGAAAAGAAACTTGGATGTCTTCGCTTGGAGGCATGAAGACATGGTGGGGATAGATCCAATGATCAGTTGCCACCATCTTAACATCAACCCCTCATCGGCGGAAAAGACATGCCCTCAACCCAGAAAGGTACGAGGCTCTCAAGGATGAAGTAGGCAAGCTTAGCCACAGTGGTTTCATAAGGGAAGCCATCTACCCGAAGTGGATATCCAACCCCGTCCTGGTGAAAAAGTCCCGCGGGAAGTGGAGGGTGTGCGTAGACTTTACCAACTTGAATAAGGCATGCCCTAAAGACAGCTTCCCACTTCCAAGAATAGACCAACTTATGGATTGCACTGCTGGACATGAACTATTGAGCTTCATGGATGCATATTCGGGGTACAATCAAATACCCATGTTCTGACCTGACGAGGAAGCTACGTCATTCATCACAGACAGAGGACTCTACTGCTACAAAGTCATGCCATTCGGATTGAAAAATGCTGGAGCCACATATCAGAGGCTGGTCAACATGATGTTCGCCGAACTCATTGGCAGAACCATAGAGGTCTACGTGGATGACATGCTAGTCAAAAGCCTCCAGGCAAGCGAACACGTAAGTCACCTTAACCAAACCTTTCAGATACCTAGAAAATATAAGATGAAGTTGAATCTCCTCAAGTGCACCTTTGGGGTGGCTTCGGGTCAGTTCTTGGGATATATTGTTAACCAAAGAGGGATTGAAGCCAATCCAATAAAGATAACGGCCTTGCTGGAAATGAGGTCACCTCATAAGTGGAAGGAGGTCCAAAGCCTCAATGGTCGAATAGCTGCACTCAGTCGCTTTATCTCCAGGGCCACTGATAAGAGCTTACCTTTCTTCAAGGTGCTTAAGCAAGGAAAAAAGTTCTAATGGACTTTTGAGTGTGAAGAAGCCTTCCAGGCGCTGAAAAAGCACCTCGAATAGGCACCCCTTTTGTCAAAACCTTGACCGGAAGAGTCTCTGCTGCTGTATTTGGCAGTATCGGACGTGGCGGTCAGCGCTGTTCTAGTCAGAGAAGAAAATGAATGACAGTTGCCAGTGTATTACATCAGCAAAGCACTCTTCCCAGCTGAAACATGGTACCCAGACATGGAGAAATTGACACTTGCCCTCATTACAGCCTCAAGGAAACTGAGACCATACTTCCAGGCCCACTTTATCGACGTTCTTACCAATTTCCCATTGAAGCAGGTGCTGCAGAGAACGGACGCATCAGGATGCTTGCTAAAATGGACAATCGAGCTCAGCGAGTTCGACATACTGTTCCGACCTTGACATGCCATCAAGGGCCAAGTCCTTGCAGATTTTGTGGTTGAGTTTGCCAAAGCCCCAGAAATGGAGGCAATAATGGAACCAGCCGAGCTCCTAACCTGGAAACTGTTTGTAGATGGGTCCTCAGGAGAGGCTCGCTCCGGGGCAGGGATAGTCTTGGAAAGCCCAGAGGGTCACAAGCTAAATTGTGCAATAAGGTTCGGCTTCAAAGCCTCGAACAACGCTATCGAATACGAAGCCCTTCTAGCGGGCCTTAGACTGGTAAGAGAGATGCAAGTCATAAGACTCGTAGCCAGCAGCGATTCTCAGCTGATAGTGAATCAGGTCAGTGGAAGCTTCGCGGCCAAAGACAGTAGCATGGTCGCATACTTGAAGTTGGTTCAGGACCTAGTCCCTTAGTTCGAAAGGTTCGAACTAATTCAAGTCCCACACCTAGAAAATACACATGCAGACGCCCTTTCAAAATTAGCCAGAAACAAGGATTCTGAGCTATTAAAGGTCGTCCCTATTGAACACTTGTTGAAGCCCTCCATTTCTGGAGGAAAAGAGGTACTTTGGGTAGAAGGCACCCCATCATAGATGCAGCCCATCATCGCCTATCTAAAGGATCATACACTACATGCTTCCAAAAGTGAGGCAAGGAAGTTGAGGAGAAGGGCTGCGCACTTCGTCATGAAAGAGGATGTGCTCTACAAAAGAGGCTTCGCCTCACCACTTCTCCGATGCGTGGGAGGTAAGGATGCCACATATATACTTAGGAAAATCCATGAGGGAATCTATGGAAATCACTCTGGAGGAGCGGCCCTGGCACACAAGGTTCTCCGTCAAGACTACTTCTGGCCGACCCTGAAAAGGGATGCTTGCCAGTTTGTCCAGAAATGTGACAAGTGCTAGCGCTTCTCAAACATTCAAAGACAGCATTCTCAGAACCTCTCTGTGGTAACTAGCCCCTGGTCATTCACCAAGTGGGGCATCGACTTCATTAGTCCACTCCCTAAAGGAAGAAGGAGCGCGACCTTCGCCATTGTCGCCATCAACTACTTCACCAAGTGGATCGATGCTGAACCTCTTGCGAAGATTACCGAGGCAAACACTACAAAATTCGTCTGGAAGAATATCATTTGTAGGTTCGGTATTCCCCACTCTTTAGTGTCCAACAATGGGAGATAGTTCGACAACCGAAAAATGCGGGAATTGTACGACGAACTGGGGAAAAAAGGATTTCTCAACGCCTCATCATCTGCAAGTGAATGGACAAGTTGAGGCAGTAAACAAAACCATCAAATATATCCTGAAAATGAAGCTTGACACATCAAAGGGGGCTTGGGTCGATGAACTTTCCCATGTCCTCTGGGCAATTAGAACCACAAGCCGAACTGCAATTGGGGAAACACCATTTTCAATGACCTACGGGCTGAGGCCATGAGCCCGGTCGAGGTCGGGGTCCCATCACACCGTCGAATACACTTCAACGAGATCAGTAACGACGAGGCTCGGGTGAATGAACTCCACCTCCTTGAAGAAAGGAGGGATACCTCCAAGGTGAATTTGGCAAAGTATCATAGGAAGATGACCCGCTATTATAACTCCGAGGTCAGAAACCGAACTCTTCGCCTGGGAGACCTCGTCCTCAGAAGGGTCTTCCAATTATCAAAGCCAACCGGGTTAGGAGTGTTTGGACCGAACTAAGAGGGTCCTTACCGCATCCGTAGGGAATCTCGACCTGGTACTTTCGAAATTAAAGACATGGCAGGGAAATCACTACTCATTAATGGAACATCGAACACTTAAGGAAATATTACTGGTGATGAGGTTTTTGTTCCGATCTGATGTCAATGTTGTCTGTATGTATGTGTCCCGATCCGATCTCATTTTTTGCCTACCTTACTGAGCGCTGAAAATGCCTTGGTAATGGATAATGTAACTTTTTCAAGGATAAATACTTCAGTTCTTCGTCACATTGGCTATCAAATTGTTACCTCAGTCCCTCGGTATTATTACTTAAGTGGTCCAATCTTCTGATTGTTAAGAGACGCTTGATGATTACTTAATGATTATTTAAGTGGTCCAATCTTCTGATTGTCAAGAGGCGCTTAGTCTTAAAAGGTCTGTCGTTCATATATGCGTAAACAGATTAATACAATAAGAAAGCAGAAGCAATAACACTTGGTAAAAAAAAAATTTCCATTTCATTCACTTCAAATTTACAAAAGGCCGAAGCCATTACAAAATAAGACCTACTCTACAGAAGCCTCCTCTCTCACCAGCCTCTAGCTCGCCAACCTTGGGAGCTGCCGGAGTGTCCTCTACTAGCCTATCAGGTCGACCTCCAGTAGGTTCCTCGAACTCTGCCTCTAAAGAGGAGATGTTCAAAGTAGGGTGGACCTCTTTCTGCCGACCCAACATGCCTTGGGCACTCCAGGAGGCCTAGAAATTCGTAAAGTCGTCATACAGGGGATGTTCCTCGAAGTGGTCAATGAAATTCTTAACAGCCACTTCCCATGCCGACTTCAGCTCCTCTTTCAAAGAGGCAATTTCCTCATACTGGGCTTCCGTCCTCAGCCTCAGCTCAGCTTTCTCTTTATTGGAGGCCTCCAGAGCCTCCGTGGCAAGTCGGTGGCATGATCCACTCTTCGGGTCATGGCAGTCACTTGACACTCCACTTCATAGAGCTCCTTCTTTAGCAGCTCAATGTCTCCAGCAGCAGTCGCTAGTTGAGCCTCAGCCTCCATCCTCCTATTCTCCTCCTCCGCAGCCTTAGCCCGGGCCTCCCTCACCTTGTCCCCATATTGCATCGCCTCCTCAAGGCGCTTGGCGTTCAGGTCCTTCACCAAACCCTCAAGCTGGATGCTGGTGCTCAGAGCCTGGGCCACACATGCACTATTGGCAGCCACCAGGTCCTCGACTGTGCAAGAGACGGTGTGGTCCCTCCATTCTTCAGTCCAATACTTATTGTGGACCATCGCCATTGCAGCCATTTCCCAAGTTCGAGCCCAGAAAGTCCACCTCCTTGGAGGGACAGGCTCTTTTCTTCTTAGGCTCCCCCGGCATCTGGGTGAGAGGGATGGAGGCAACTGGCGCCCTCGTCGGGGTAGGAGAAGCCTCTAATGGCACGGACGTTCGCTCTGGAATGGCCACCCCGGTAGGAATTGTGGTTTGCCTCAGAATGGGGGGTGACATCGCCACCGTTGGCCGCTTGGAAGGGGCATCAGGGTTCTTGCCCTTCCGAAGCAGGTTCGCCTCTGGATCCTCAGGCACCTCTTCCTTCGTCGGAGGTGGGAGCCTCTTGCTGGCATCCACTAAGTCATCCATCTGCTTCTTGTAAGAGGAGGAGGAGGTCTTTAAGGCCCTCGCCTCGGCTATCATCATCTATATTGTTTTGAAGTAGGGTCGGAGATGCATCTTCTTAATGAAGTTATCTGCAAGAAATAAGTAAATTAGTATAAGTGTGAACGACTCAAAAACATTCAAAGGTATCCGCTTCGAGACATTACCTTGTGAGGCCATCAGATCGTACGTCACAAAATGGAGGTTCTTTCTTATAAGTCGATGAAACGACCTCTTCTTTAGAGGCAGCTGATAGATCACGCAGACGATCTCGAAATCGTCTAAAGACAGCTCGCACCGAGGAAGAGTGCCTTAAAAAAATGAATATGAGTGTTAGTTATAATCCGAACTGAAGAGAATAAAGAAGAAATACATCTATAATACTCACTAAGTGTCGAGTACTTCATGGGGACCGTAAGAGATGCCAAGGGGTCCCACTCCATTGTGTCCCATCTCCCGGCAGCCCAGCACCACGAGTTCTTCCAATCCTTGATGGAGCTCGGCAGATTGAGCGCGAATGGAGTGTGAGAACCCCAAGAGGTCAGGTAATACCAGTCCTTGGTCTTATCCCCCCTCCCGACTGTTACTTTCGGAATATAGAGGGTCTGAAAAATTGAGAAGGGCATCTCCACTCCTAGTGATGCCTCTTTCCATAACATCCAAGAGCCCACCATTTGGCTCCAGGAGTTCGAATTCAGTTGGGTCGGTGCTAAGCCATATAACCTAAGCGCCATCCAAAAAAATGGGTGAATTGGAAGCTTAAGGCCAGCCCTAAGGATCGCTTCACTTATCGCTACACACCCTGGCCTAGGGTAGCAGGCCCTCTCGTCAGGCTCGGGTAGGATCAGGTCCATGCTATCAGGTATCCTATATTCAGTCCTAAATTTTTTTAGGTTGGCCTCCTTTAGCTTGGAGGGATAATCTGACGCCCCCTAATGTATAGAGATGTCTACTGGACTATTCGGCCTCTTCCAAATATTCTCCCTTCCTAATATCGCCTCGGCCACTTCGGAGGAGGTCGCCACAATGGGTTCATCCATCCGTACTAACTCTAGCCCCCTCCTCGACCTAGCACTACCCTCAGAGGCCATTTTCAGAAAAGAAAAATCTCAAAATAGTTACTAAAACTTATGAGTTTGAGTGTTCCCCAGCCAAAAATGGTCAAAAATTGGTGTATGGTCGCCGAAAAACCAAAGTTCTCACCGAAAATGCTTGAAAAACGTCGGAAATCGCAAAGAGATTTGAGAGCAATGGAGCTTTCTGTTTTCGCAAGAGTAAAAAACTCCAAAAGTGCTCAACTCCGCTTTTTATAGAGCGCTCCAGCTAATCTCCACCATCAAATTCAAATACAATTAATCTAGGTCGTCTGTCGCACCATCAATCTAGACCGTTGAAATGAAACGCCACATTTAATTTACTCCTAAGATTTTGCTGTGACCCTCACACTCGCATATAACGCGTCGCCTCGGTCACCATCAGCCGTCAACAATAAGTAGCCACAGTAGCTTTTTAGGAGAATGGGTGCTGCACCCAACTGTCACCTTGGAAATACGCAACAGCTGTTAAATCATTTAACATCATATACGCCCCCCTCGAAATGACCTCCTCACTCAACTTTACAAAGTTTAGGCATACCTGACGCGAAGTCTCCCGTGGGTCATCGCCTCGGTCGCTGCGTTCCCTCCTAAGCATTACAAAGTTTTAGCCATCTCCCAATGCGTCGTCCCCTGTGGGTAACGCACCGGTGGCAAATGAGCTCATCCTCAACTTTACAAAGGTTAGGCGCACCTGACGCGGAGTCACCTGTTGGTCATCGCCTTGGCGGTGTGTTGACCACCTCCCCACACCATCTAGCTCGTTAGCACCTCGACTCGCATGAATTTTTTTCGTCACACAGAAACGAGGATTTAGCGCATCTGCCTATGATCCACGCTTCGGTGAACATAGAAAATCAACCCTCAAGTTCTCACAAATCACGATCTCCATCCCGAGGCGCATATACCCGATTAGAAAGACAAGTCCACCCATGATATAAATATTCATACCTGGACTTGGGGGACCACTGTTACGCCCCAAACTAAAACCACGTCAGACGAGATATGAAACTCTCATACGAAGTGGTTCCACTTCGGAAAGTCCACCACCACGTCAGCCGATGTGTGGAATGCTCATACGAAGTGGTCCCATAAGTGGTTCCAATTGAGATGATCTACAATCACACTACGAGGCATAGGTAATTCTGTGAAACTGGCCGAAGTGCCCTATCCCCTTGAATTCGAGGCAAAACGATCCCCGTGGACCTTTGCCTGAAGATCCGTCGCCGATTTCAGAATGAGATCTTTGTCAAGATCTTTTCTGCCCCTAAGGTTTAAAGTGATTTGACGTCTCCATGAGGCTAGTTGATGTGACCTATCAATTTTATGTCAACTCAACTCAGGAGAAGTAACTTCCCGCCCACTCTACAGACGCGGTTGATTGACACCTATGAGCAGACGCATCATACCGTTCAGATGTATACACATGTCTCACATCCAACGGCTCTCCTCACCTATAAATACCCAAGGCTTGGCAAGAGGCAAAGGTAATGAAACTCTTTCTACTTAGCACTCCATAGCAAGAAAACATATATTTTCCTCCCCACTATTTTGCACAACCTTGGTACTATTCCGATCGCCTGAGCCTAATTTGACAGTCGGAGTGTATACGACTGCCGCCACCCCCGCTGGTTCCGATCGTGTGTATCTGACCGTGCATTGATTGTGCGCAAGGAGGAATACGTGGAGTGGCTATCGGTTGGCCACGTGGAGGGTCCAATTTCAAGGTCAACAATAATAACTATTTCTTTCGATTTTTTTATGTTGCAATATGTTCTATTGCATTATTTCATCGGTTGGACAATATCAATGTGGAAAGAACTGTCGAGTACATCCTTAGTCGCCAGAATTTGGACGGTGGATTTGGATTCTATTATAAAATGGAAGTTAATGAGAGAATTATAGAGAGGAAATTGAAGAGGATGAATGGAATTTCTTATTGAAGAAAGTGTCTACAATTATGCTATATATATACCACAGAATGTGTGTTATACAAGTAACCTAACAGAATTTCTTCTACACAATTCTTCAACCAGCATCTACGGTATATTCCTTGATGCATCTTCCATCTTCTAGAATGCTCTGTTGGTGTTGAGCTACTGATTTGATTTGTCCAAGTGGCACTTCCAATTCCCTTCATACTTCAGATCCTTCCTACAAGATGGAGAGTAGATGTCTTTTGCTCCCATTTTGTTCAAATGGGAACAAAAAAATAGGTGAGCAAAATGCCTTAGTTAGAATATCAGGGACTTGAGCGTTGGTCTTCACGTATTCAATTACTATACTTTATTCTTGAATCTTATCTCATATTAAGTGACAATCAAGCTCTATGTATTTAGTTCTTTCATGGAAAACGGGATTTGCGGCAATATGAATTGCTAGTTTACTATCACAATATAGCAAAACTACCTTTGGATGGCATACTATTAGGTCTTTGAGCAAAAACCACAACCATGTTAGTTCACAACAGGTATTCGCCATAGCCCTATATTCTGCCTCTGCAGAGGACCTGGAAATTGTTCCCTTTTCTTTGATTTCCAGAAAATTAAGGAAGATCCTAGGAAAACATGGTAGCCTGTGATGGATCTTCGAGTGTCTGGACATGAGCCCCAGTCAGAGTCGTTGTAGGCTCAAAGTTACAGCATTGATAAGGATAGATAGAACAGACCTTAACCTGGACTTCTCTTGATGTAATGAAGTACTTTGTGCCCCTGACGCGGAGTCACCTGTTGGTCATCGCCTTGGCGGTGTGTTGACCACCTCCCCACACCATCTAGCTCGTTAGCACCTCGACTCGCATGAATTTTTTTCGTCACACAGAAACGAGGATTTAGCGCATCTGCCTATGATCCACGCTTCGGTGAACATAGAAAATCAACCCTCAAGTTCTCACAAATCACGATCTCCATCCCGAGGCGCATATACCCGATTAGAAAGACAAGTCCACCCATGATATAAATATTCATACCTGGACTTGGGGGACCACTGTTACGCCCCAAACTAAAACCACGTCAGACGAGATATGAAACTCTCATACGAAGTGGTTCCACTTCGGAAAGTCCACCACCACGTCAGCCGATGTGTGGAATGCTCATACGAAGTGGTCCCATAAGTGGTTCCAATTGAGATGATCTACAATCACACTACGAGGCATAGGTAATTCTGTGAAACTGGCCGAAGTGCCCTATCCCCTTGAATTCGAGGCAAAACGATCCCCGTGGACCTTTGCCTGAAGATCCGTCGCCGATTTCAGAATGAGATCTTTGTCAAGATCTTTTCTGCCCCTAAGGTTTAAAGTGATTTGACGTCTCCATGAGGCTAGTTGATGTGACATATTAATTTATGTCAACTCAACTCAGGAGAAGTAACTTCCCGCCCACTCTACAGACGCGGTTGATTGACACCTATGAGCAGACGCATCATACCGTTCAGATATATACACATGTCTCACATCCAACGGCTCTCCTCACCTATAAATACCCAAGGCTTGGCAAGAGGCAAAGGTAATGAAACTCTTTCTACTTAGCACTCCATAGCAAGAAAACATATATTTTCCTCCCCACTATTTTGCACAACCTTGGTACTATTCCGATCGCCTGAGCCTAATTTGACAGTCGGAGTGTATACGACTGCCGCCACCCCCGCTGGTTCCGATCGTGTGTATCTGACCGTGCATTGATTGTGCGCAAGGAGGAATATGTGGAGTGGCTATCGGTTGGCCACGTGGAGGGTCCAATTTCAAGGTCAACAATAATAACTATTTCTTTCGATTTTTTTATGTTGCTTTTCTTGCATTATTTCATCGGTTGGACAATATCAATGTGGAAAGAACTGTCGAGTACATCCTTAGTCGCCAGAATTTGGACGGTGGATTTGGATTCTATTATAAAATGGAAGTTAATGAGAGAATTATAGAGAGGAAATTGAAGAGGATGAATGGAATTTCTTATTGAAGAAAGTGTCTACAATTATGCTATATATATACCACAGAATGTGTGTTATACAAGTAACCTAACAGAATTTCTTCTACACAATTCTTCAACCAGCATCTACGGTATATTCCTTGATGCATCTTCCATCTTCTAGAATGCTCTGTTGGTGCTGAGCTACTGATTTGATTTGTCCAAGTGGCACTTCCAATTCCCTTCATACTTCAGATCCTTCCTACAAGATGGAGAGTAGATGTCTTTTGCTCCCATTTTGTTCAAATGGGAACAAAAAAATAGGTGAGCAAAATGCCTTAGTTAGAATATCAGGGACTTGAGCGTTGGTCTTCACGTATTCAATTACTATACTTTATTCTTGAATCTTATCTCATATTAAGTGACAATCAAGCTCTATGTATTTAGTTCTTTCATGGAAAACGGGATTTGCGGCAATATGAATTGCTAGTTTACTATCACAATATAGCAAAACTACCTTTGGATGGCATACTATTAGGTCTTTGAGCAAAAACCACAACCATGTTAGTTCACAACAGGTATTCGCCATAGCCCTATATTCTGCCTCTGCAGAGGACCTGGAAATTGTTCCCTTTTCTTTGATTTCCAGAAAATTAAGGAAGATCCTAGGAAAACATGGTAGCCTGTGATGGATCTTCGAGTGTCTGGACATGAGCCCCAGTCAGAGTCGTTGTAGGCTCAAAGTTACAGCATTGATAAGGATAGATAGAACAGACCTTAACCTGGACTTCTCTTGATGTAATGAAGTACTTTGTGCCCTGCATTAATGTGTGGAATTCTGGGTTTATCCATGTATTGGCTTAAAGTCGAACAGCATAGCTATGTCAGGCCAGTCATGATTACATGGAGAAGCCTCCCAATAAGTCTTCTGTATATGGATAGATCATCAAGCAATTCATCTTGGCTTGCTTCACATTCTGGTTTAGGGTGATCTTTGCTAGAGTAGCGCCAATCATACCCGAGCCACACAGTATATCCAACGCATATTTCCTTTGACAAACCATGATTCCACCTTATGATCTTGCTATCTCAATGCCAAGAAAATACTTCAGTGTTCCCAAGTCTTTAATTTTGAACTTTTCATCCGGCAGCAATTTTAACGTATTGACGGATTACATATCATTGTTGGCCACAATAATATCATCCACGTATACTAAGATGGTAGTGAACAAGTCCCCTTAAGACTTGGTAAACAAGCTCTAATCTGCTTTCAACTGAATGAATCCAAAGTTAGTGATGAAGGTTGACAATTTTGAGTACCATTGCTGCGAGGCTTGCTTTAAGCCATATAAGCTCTTGCACAATTTGCAGACCTTAGGTTGAGATGCCTTTGAGTACCCTAGACGTAATTCCATATACGCATCATCATTAATGCCGCCGTGTAGGAATGTATTGTTTACTCCTAATTGATGTAGAGACCATCCTTAAATGGCTGCCATGGCCAATAAGGCTCTAACGGTGACCATCTTTGCAACTGGGGAGAAGGTTTCTTAATAGTCTAATCCTTATGAGTGTATCCTTTAGCAACCAGTCGTGCCTTGTACCTTTCTACAAATCCATCCGAATTGTATTTGATTTTGAAAACTCATTTGCACCCTATGGCTGATTTCCCATCTGGTAGATCTGTAATAATCCACGTATGATTTTGCTCCAATGCATCAATTTCATTCTGTATAGCCCTGTTTTTCCTCCCCACTATTTTGCACAACCTTGGTACTATTCCGATCGCCTGAGCCTAATTTGACAGTCGGAGTGTATACGACTGCCGCCACCCCCGCTGGTTCCGATCGTGTGTATCTGACCGTGCATTGATTGTGCGCAAGGAGGAATATGTGGAGTGGCTATCGGTTGGCCACGTGGAGGGTCCAATTTCAAGGTCAACAATAATAACTATTTCTTTCGATTTTTTTATGTTGCAATATGTTCTATTGCATTATTTCATCGGTTGGACAATATCAATGTGGAAAGAACTGTCGAGTACATCCTTAGTCGCCAGAATTTGGACGGTGGATTTGGATTCTATTATAAAATGGAAGTTAATGAGAGAATTATAGAGAGGAAATTGAAGAGGATGAATGGAATTTCTTATTGAAGAAAGTGTCTACAATTATGCTATATATATACCACAGAATGTGTGTTATACAAGTAACCTAACAGAATTTCTTCTACACAATTCTTCAACCAGCATCTACGGTATATTCCTTGATGCATCTTCCATCTTCTAGAATGCTCTGTTGGTGTTGAGCTACTGATTTGATTTGTCCAAGTGGCACTTCCAATTCCCTTCATACTTCAGATCCTTTGTGGTTGGCATCTAGACATCGGGCAAGTTCGATGGATCCGATATGACATTGGTGTTTCACTGATCAACAATTTTGCAAGGAAATATATTTTCATGGAATATGACATTCCTTGAGACAAAAGCAAAAACCACAACCATGTTAGTTCACAACAGGTATTCGCCATAGCCCTATATTCTGCCTCTGCAGAGGACCTGGAAATTGTTTCCTTTTCTTTGATTTCCAGAAAATTAAGGAAGATCCTAGGAAAACACGGTAGCCTGTGATGGATCTTCGAGTGTCTGGATATGAGCCCCAGTCAGAGTCGTTGTAGGCTCAAAGTTACAGCATTGATAAGGATAGATAGAACAGACCTTGACCTGGACTTCTCTTGATGTAATGAAGTACTTTGTGCGCTGCATTAATGTGTGGAATTCTGGGTTTATCCATGTATTGGCTTAAAGTCGAACAGCATAGCTATGTCAGGCCAGTCATGATTACATGGAGAAGCCTCCCAATAAGTCTTCTGTATATGGATAGATCATCAAGCAATTCATCTTGGCTTGCTTCACATTCTGGTTTAGGGTGATCTTTGCTAGAGTAGCGCCAATCATACCCGAGTCACACAGTATATCCAACGCATATTTCCTTTGACAAACCATGATTCCACCTTATGATCTTGCTATCTCAATGCCAAGAAAATACTTCAGTGTTCCCAAGTCTTTAATTTTGAACTTTTCATCCGGCAGTAATTTTAACGTATTGACGGATTACATATCATTGTTGGCCACAATAATATCATCCACGTATACTAAGATGGTAGTGAACGAGTCCCCTTAAGACTTGGTAAACAAGCTCTAATCTGCTTTCGACTGAATGAATCCAAAGTTAGTGATGAAGGTTGACAATTTTGAGTACCATTGCTGCGAGGCTTGCTTTAAGCCATATAAGCTCTTGCACAATTTGCAGACCTTAGGTTGAGATGCCTTTGAGTACCCTAGACGTAATTACATATACGCATCATCATTAATGCCACCGTGTAGGAATGTATTGTTTACTCCTAATTGATGTAGAGACCATCTTTAAATGGCTGCCATGGCCAATAAGGCTCTAACGGTGACCATCTTTGCAACTGGGGAGAAGGTTTCTTAATAGTCTAATCCTTATGAGTGTATCCTTTAGCAACCAGTCGTGCCTTGTACCTTTCTACAAATCCATCCGAATTGTATTTGATTTTGAAAACTCATTTGCACCCTATGGCTGATTTCCCATCTGGTAGATCTGTAATAATCCACGTATGATTTTGCTCCAATGCATCAATTTCATTTTGTATAGCCCTGCACCATTATGAAGATTCTAATGCCTCAATGTAACTGTGTGGTTCTATGTGGGAAGTGATAGATGTGGTAGAGCTTTGTGTGCTTGTGATAACTTATGATAGGAAATAGTTGCCTCAATTGTTAAAGGTTTACCTGGAGCTGGATGGACCTTCTGCCCTTTGAATTCTTGAAATGGGTTGGATGAACTGGCCTGTTGACATACAAGATTTTGTAAGTATGAGGGAGTTTTTCTGGTTCTGGTGGATCGTTTAGGTAAGTGGGGACTTGTGCGGATGGATGGTGAGGTGCTATTTTCCAGTTCATTTAAAGGACTTTCTGGACTTGATTTACCTGAGGAGTTTATGAAATTTGGGTTCGTTGTTGGTGATCTGTTGATGTTTGGTGAAGGACTCTGATCATCTAATGGTGTACTGTTGCTGTTGTAGGGTTGGAAAAGCTATGAATTTTGGGATTTAATCATATGATAGTGATCTGTGGTTGGCATCTAGACATCGGGCAAGTTCGATGGATCCGATATGACATTGGTGTTTCACTGATCAACAATTTTGCAAGGAAATATATTTTCATGGAATATGACATTCCTTGAGACAAAAGTCCTTTTATTTTCTAAGTCTAGCAACTTATATCCTTCATTCCAAAAGGGTATCCTAGGAAGATGCTGACAAGAATTTGTTGAATGATCTTCCGTTTTGGGATTTCTTCCATTTAAATAAAGATAATTACACATGTTAGGGTCCTAAATATGGTAAACTATAATTACAATAATTTACAATCAACGTTGACATCCCCCCTCAAATTGATACTGGTTGATCAAAGAGCATCAATTTGCTAATAAGAAACTGATGTCGGTGTCACATCATCGCCTTCGTAAACACAGCAGTGATCTGAACATCCGTGGTGACATGTGGAAGAGAAATAATGCGATCGTCATAAGCCTCACGAATAAAGTGACAATCCACTTCAATATGTTTAGTGCACTCATGGAAAATAGGATTAGCAGCAATTTGTATTGCACTAGTATTGTCAGCATGAAGTGGAGTAGGCTGAAGCTGAAGATAACCAAGCTCCACTAAAAGACCCTGAAGCCAAATAATCTCAAAACAGGTAGAAGACGTAGTGCGATTCTCAAATTTAGTAGAGGATTTAGAGACACGATACTGTTTCTTACTACACCAAGATATAAGTGCATTCCTTAGAAACCTACACCAACCTGTAATCGAGTGACGAGCATCCACACATCCAACCCAATCAGCATCGCTATACCCTACCAATCCAAAAGAAGAGTTAGCAGGAAAGAAGAGACCCCTATCACGTGTACCCAGCAAGTAACGAATGATGCAACGAACAGCAACCAAGTGGAGATGTCGTGGAGCATGCATAAATTGATTAGATCATCAAGCAATTCATCTTGGCTTGCTTCACATTCTGGTTTAGGGTGATCTTTGCTAGAGTAGCGCCAATCATACCCGAGTCACACAGTATATCCAACGCATATTTCCTTTGACAAACCATGATTCCACCTTATGATCTTGCTATCTCAATGCCAAGAAAATACTTCAGTGTTCCCAAGTCTTTAATTTTGAACTTTTCATCCGGCAGTAATTTTAACGTATTGACGGATTACATATCATTGTTGGCCACAATAATATCATCCACGTATACTAAGATGGTAGTGAACGAGTCCCCTTAAGACTTGGTAAACAAGCTCTAATCTGCTTTCGACTGAATGAATCCAAAGTTAGTGATGAAGGTTGACAATTTTGAGTACCATTGCTGCGAGGCTTGCTTTAAGCCATATAAGCTCTTGCACAATTTGCAGACCTTAGGTTGAGATGCCTTTGAGTACCCTAGACGTAATTACATATACGCATCATCATTAATGCCACCGTGTAGGAATGTATTGTTTACTCCTAATTGATGTAGAGACCATCTTTAAATGGCTGCCATGGCCAATAAGGCTCTAACGGTGACCATCTTTGCAACTGGGGAGAAGGTTTCTTAATAGTCTAATCCTTATGAGTGTATCCTTCAGCAACCAGTCGTGCCTTGTACCTTTCTACAGATCCATCCGAATTGTATTTGATTTTGAAAACTCATTTGCACCCTATGGCTGATTTCCCATCTGGTAGATCTGTAATAATCCACGTATGATTTTGCTCCAATGCATCAATTTCATTTTGTATAGCCCTGCACCATTATGAAGATTCTAATGCCTCAATGTAACTGTGTGGTTCTATGTGGGAAGTGATAGATGTGGTAGAGCTTTGTGTGCTTGTGATAACTTATGATAGGAAATAGTTGCCTCAATTGTTAAAGGTTTACCTGGAGATGGATGAACCTTCTGCCCTTTGAATTCTTGAAATGGGTTGGATGAACTGGCCTGTTGACATACAAGATTTTGTAAGTATGAGGGAGTTTTTCTGGTTCTGGTGGATCGTTTAGGTAAGTGGGGACTTGTGCGGATGGATGGTGAGGTGCTATTTTCCAGTTCATTTAAAGGACTTTCTGGACTTGATTTACCTGAGGAGTTTATGAAATTTGGGTTCGTTGTTGGTGATCTGTTGATGTTTGGTGAAGGACTCTGATCATCTAATGGTGTACTGTTGCTGTTGTAGGGTTGGAAAAGCTATGAATTTTGGGATTTAATCATATGATAGTGATCTGTGGTTGGCATCTAGACATCGGGCAAGTTCGATGGATCCGATATGACATTGGTGTTTCACTGATCAACAATTTTGCAAGGAAAGATATTTTCATGGAATATGACATTCCTTGAGACAAGAGTCCTTTTTAGTGGAGACATGAGGAAGAGTGATGATCATGGAATCATAGGCATCCCGAATATAGTGACAATCCACTTCAATATGTTTAGTGCACTCATGGAAAATAGGATTAGCAGCAATTTGTATTGCACTAGTATTGTCAGCATGAAGTGGAGTAGGCTGAAGCTGAAGATAACCAAGCTCCACTAAAAGACCCTGAAGCCAAATAATCTCAAAACAGGTAGAAGACGTAGCGCGATTCTCAAATTTAGTAGAGGATTTAGAGACACGATACTGTTTCTTACTACACCAAGATATAAGTGCATTCTTTAGAAACCTACACCAACCTGTAATCGAGTGACGAGCATCCACACATCCAACCCAATCAGCATCGCTATACCCTACCAATCCAAAAGAAGAGTTAGCAGGAAAGAAGAGACCCCTATCATGTGTACCCAGCAAGTAACGAATGATGCAACGAACAGCAACCAAGTGGAGATGTCGTGGAGCATGCATAAATTGACGTACTTGTTGTACGGTAAAAGAAATATCAGTTCGAGTAATAGTGAGATAATTCAAACTACCTACTAACTGGCGATATAGGGAGGGATTGTAAAAAAGATCGCCCTCCGCCTTGCTATATTTCACATTCACCTCTAAAGGAGTATCAACCGAGTGACCATCCTGAAGTCCAGCTAAAGCGATCAACTTCTTCGTATACTTGTGCTGATGCAAAAAGTACCCGTTGGACTAAAAGTACCTCAAGACCTAAGAAATACTGCAAAGGCCCCAAATCTTTCATATGGAAAGACTCTTTCAGTTGGTTTTGAATATGAGATATTAGTGTAGAGTCAATCCTGATAATAACAATATCATCTACATAGACCAAAAGAAGTATTGTACCCACCTTAGAATTCGAGATGAAGAGAGAAGAATCATATTTACTATAGATAAATGATAAACTCAAGAGAGTAGAGCTACTTCAACCCATAAAGTGAGTAGTTTAGCGTACACACATCTGAAGATGGTAATGAGAAGAGACCTGCATGAGGGGTCATATAAATTTCTTCTTTAAGATCACCATATAGAAAAGCATTCTTGACATCCATTTGCCACAAAGACCATCCCTTGGAGGCAGCTACAGCTAGGACAGTTCGAACCGTAGTCATTTTGACAACAGGAGCAAATGTCTCCTCATAATCTACGCCATATTCTTAACGATTCCCAAGAGCCACCAATCAAGCTTTATAACGTTTTAGCGATCCATCACAGTGGAGCTTGACAGAATAAATCCATTTACATCCAATAGGTTTGATGCCAGGAGAGCAAGAAACGATATTCCATGTATGATTCTCTTGAAGAGCCTGAAGTTTCTCTTGTATAGCTTTCTCCCAACAAGGTTAGGTAACAGCCTGAGAAAAAGAAGACAGAACTGTGCAATGAGATAAGATAGCATAGAAACCATATCGATAAGGAGGGTGAGTAATGCGGGTGGATCGACAAAGAGTAGCATGGTCTGGCATCGGATCAGGATCAGGACTGGGATTGGGATCTAAAACTTGGATGGAGAGTGAAGCTAAAGGTCGTCGTCGCTAATATATCATGCCCTATGTGGTTGGCATCTAGACATCGGGCAAGTTCGATGGATCCGATATGACATTGGTGTTTCACTGATCAACAATTTTGCAAGGAAAGATATTTTCATGGAATATGACATTCCTTGAGACAAGAGTCCTTTTATTTTCTAAGTCTAGCAACTTATATCCTTCATTCCAAAAGGGTATCCTAGGAAGATGCTGACAAGAATTTGTTGAATGATCTTCCGTTTTGGGATTTCTTCCATTTAAATAAAGATAATTACACATGTTAGGGTCCTAAATATGGTAAACTATAATTACAATAATTTACAATCAACGTTGACATCCCCCCTCAAATTGATACTGGTTGATCAAAGAGCATCAATTTACTAATAAGAAACTGATGTCGGTGTCACATCATCGCCTTCGTAAACACATCAGTAATCTGAACATCCGTGGTGACATGTGGAAGAGAAATAATGCGATCGTCATAAGCCTCACGAATAGAGTGACAATCCACTTCAATATGTTTAGTGCACTCATGGAAAATAGGATTAGCAGCAATTTGTATTGCACTAGTATTGTCAGCATGAAGTGGAGTAGGCTGAAGCTGAAGATAACCAAGCTCCACTAAAAGACCCCGAAGCCAAATAATCTCAAAACAGGTAGAAGACGTAGCGCGATTCTCAAATTTAGTAGAGGATTTAGAGACACGATACTGTTTCTTACTACACCAAGATATAAGTGCATTCTTTAGAAACCTACACCAACCTGTAATCGAGTGACGAGCATCCACACATCCAACCCAATCAGCATCGCTATACCCTACCAATCCAAAAGAAGAGTTAGCAGGAAAGAAGAGACCCCTATCATGTGTACCCAGCAAGTAACGAATGATGCAACGAACAGCAACCAAGTGGAGATGTCGTGGAGCATGCATAAATTGACGTACTTGTTGTACGGTAAAAGAAATATCAGTTCGAGTAATAGTGAGATAATTCAAACTACCTACTAACTGGCGATATAGGGAGGGATTGTAAAAAAGATCGCCCTCCGCCTTGCTATATTTCACATTCACCTCTAAAGGAGTATCAACCGAGTGACCATCCTGAAGTCCAGCTAAAGCGATCAACTTCTTCGTATACTTGTGCTGATGCAAAAAGTACCCGTTGGACTAAAAGTACCTCAAGACCTAAGAAATACTGCAAAGGCCCCAAATCTTTCATATGGAAAGACTCTTTCAGTTGGTTTTGAATATGAGATATTAGTGTAGAGTCAATCCTGATAATAACAATATCATCTACATAGACCAAAAGAAGTATTGTACCCACCTTAGAATTCGAGATGAAGAGAGAAGAATCATATTTACTATAGATAAATGATAAACTCAAGAGAGTAGAGCTACTTCAACCCATAAAGTGAGTAGTTTAGCGTACACACATCTGAAGATGGTAATGAGAAGAGACCTGCATGAGGGGTCATATAAATTTCTTCTTTAAGATCACCATATAGAAAAGCATTCTTGACATCCATTTGCCACAAAGACCATCCCTTGGAGGCAGCTACAGCTAGGACAGTTCGAACCGTAGTCATTTTGACAACAGGAGCAAATGTCTCCTCATAATCTACGCCATATTCTTAACGATTCCCAAGAGCCACCAATCAAGCTTTATAACGTTTTAGCGATCCATCACAGCGGAGCTTGACAGAATAAATCCATTTCCATCCAATAGGTTTGATGCCAGGAGAGCAAGAAACGATATTCCATGTATGATTCTCTTGAAGAGCCTGAAGTTTCTCTTGTATAGCTTTCTCCCAACAAGGTTAGGTAACAGCCTGAGAAAAAGAAGACAGAACTGTGCAATGAGATAAGATAGCATAGAAACCATATCGATAAGGAGGGTGAGTAATGCAGGTGGATCGACAAAGAGTAGCATGGTCTGGCATCGGATCAGGATCAGGACTGGGATTGGGATCTAAAACTTGGATGGAGAGTGAAGCTAAAGGTCGTCGTCGCTAATATATCATGCCCTATTTAAAATGCTCAATAGGATGAGAACTATCCTCGAAGCTAATAAGAGGAGCTAAATCAGAAGAAGACACATATTGTTGGAAGTAATATTGATTCTCAAAGAAAATCACATTGCAAAAGATATGAAAACGATTAGCAACACCATCATAACAAACAAAACCCTTCTGAGTAATGATGTAACCCATGAAAGCACATCGTATGGATTGAGCAGCAAGCTTATGTCGCTCATAGGGAGGTAAATGAATGAAGCAAATGCAACCAAAAGTATGTTAACATGTCATAACCAAGATGTACACCATGCAAGCGAAAATAAGGTGAGTTAAAACTCAAATGCTGGGTAGGAAGTCAATTAATTAGATAGACCACTGTGGAGAGGGCTTCTACCCAAAATTTAGGTGGAATTGAGGATTTCAGGAGTAAGGCTCTAACAAAATCCAACAAGTGACGATTCTTTCTTTCCGCCACTCCGTTCTGCTGAAGAGTATATGGACAAGAGCGTCAAGAGAGAATACCCTTTGCTGTAAGAAGGTCTGGCACTGATGTGATATATATTCACCATCATTGTTGGACCTAAGAATTCAAATACTGGAAGAAAATTGTGTCTCAATGTAAGCTACAAAAGTCTGAAGAACTGTACTGACCTCACTCTTAGATCAAAGAAAATATATCCAAGTATAGCAACCAAAATCATCAATAAACGTCACAAAATACTTATAATTGGCATGTGAAATAACAAGTGTTATACCCTAAATATCACTATGAATAACTTATTAGCCTAGCTCCCATGAGTCGGAAATGGAAGAATCTTACCTTTCCTAAGTTTACAAGCATCACAGTCAAAAGACAGATTGGAAAATTGATGCTTATCTTTATTGCCTAACAAACCACATTTCAACAAATGAGATAAAATTGCAGTATTAGGATGACCCAATCGTTTATGCCAAATTTCATGTTTAAGTCCAACTTCAATACAAGCTAAAGACATAGTAGTAGGAATAGTAAACTGTAGCGGGAATAATCTTCCGACTTTAGGTCCCTTCTCGATCACTTTCCCCGATCCTACACAAGACAACCAACACGAGAGAAACTCACATCAAAGTTATTATCAACTAATTGAGCAACTGAAATCAAGTTAGTGGATAGACTCAGTGATACAAAAACAGTCTCCTCATAATCTACGCCATATTCTTAACGATTCCCAAGAGCCACCAATCAAGCTTTATAACGTTTTAGCGATCCATCACAGCGGAGCTTGACAGAATAAATCCATTTCAAGATGGCCCAATATCACCAACACTAGTAATCGGAAGGGTATTCCCATTAGCAATTTAAATATATTGTGTACTAAAATAGCGTCAAATGTTATATAATGAGGCACAACTACCTGTCATATGATTTGATGCTCCTGAATCGACAAACTAAGAAGAAGAAACAACTTGCCCCTTACCTTAACAGCCTGAGAAAAAGAAGACAGAACTGTGCAATGAGATAAGATAGCATAGAAACCATATCGATAAGGAGGGTGAGTAATGCAGGTGGATCGACAAAGAGTAGCATGGTCTGGCATCGGATCAGGATCAGGACTGGGATTGGGATCTAAAACTTGGATGGAGAGTGAAGCTGAAGGTCGTCGTCGCTAATATATCATGCCCTGTTTAAAATGCTCAATAGGATGAGAACTATCCTCGAAGCTAATAAGAGGAGCTAAATCAGAAGAAGACACATATTGTTGGAAGTAATATTGATTCTCAAAGAAAATCACATTGCAAAAGATATGAAAACGATTAGCAACACCATCATAACAAACAAAACCCTTCTGAGTAATGATGTAACCCATGAAAGCACATCGTATGGATTGAGCAGCAAGCTTATGTCGCTCATAGGGAGGTAAATGAATGAAGCAAATGCAACCAAAAGTATGTTAACATGTCATAACCAAGATGTACACCATGCAAGCGAAAATAAGGTGAGTTAAAATTCAAATGCTGGGTAGGAAGTCAATTAATTAGATAGACCACTGTGGAGAGGGCTTCTACCCAAAATTTAGGTGGAATTGAGGATTTCAGGAGTAAGGCTCTAACAAAATCCAACAAGTGACGATTCTTTCTTTCCGCCACTCCGTTCTGCTGAAGAGTATATGGACAAGAGCGTCAAGAGAGAATACCCTTTGCTGTAAGAAGGTTTGGCACTGATGTGATATATATTCACCATCATTGTTGGACCTAAGAATTCAAATACTGGAAGAAAATTGTGTCTCAATGTAAGCTACAAAAGTCTGAAGAACTGTACTGACCTCACTCTTAGATCGAAGAAAATATATCCAAGTATAAGCGTCAAGAGAGAATACCCTTTGCTGTAAGAAGGTCTGGCACTGATGTGATATATATTCACCATCATTGTTGGACCTAAGAATTCAAATACTGGAAGAAAATTGTGTCTCAATGTAAGCTACAAAAGTCTGAAGAACTGTACTGACCTCACTCTTAGATCAAAGAAAATATATCCAAGTATAGCAACCAAAATCATCAATAAACGTCACAAAATACTTATAATTGGCATGTGAAATAACAAGTGTTATACCCTAAATATCACTATGAATAACTTATTAGCCTAGCTCCCATGAGTCGGAAATGGAAGAATCTTACCTTTCCTAAGTTTACAAGCATCACAGTCAAAAGACAGATTGGAAAATTGATGCTTATCTTTATTGCCTAACAAACCACATTTCAACAAATGAGATAAAATTGCAGTATTAGGATGACCCAATCGTTTATGCCAAATTTCATGTTTAAGTCCAACTTCAATACATGCTAAAGACATAGTAGTAGGAATAGTAAACTGTAGCGGGAATAATCTTCCGACTTTAGGTCCCTTCTCGATCACTTTCCCCGATCCTACACAAGACAACCAACACGAGAGAAACTCACATCAAAGTTATTATCAACTAATTGAGCAACTGAAATCAAGTTAGTGGATAGACTCAGTGATACAAAAACATTATCAAAAGATGGCCCAATATCACCAACACTAGTAATCGGAAGGGTATTCCCATTAGCAATTTAAATATATTGTGTACTAAAATAGCGTCAAATGTTATATAATGAGGCACAACTACCTGTCATATGATTTGATGCTCCTGAATCGACAAACTAAGAAGAAGAAACAACTTGCCCCTTACCTTGTAACCCTAATGCAGAAAAGGTAGAAGCAATCATTTGCTAAACCATCTCTGAGGTAAGAGCAGGTTGGCTGGTACTAGCTTGGGAAACAGCTGGAGTAGTACCTTGAACAGCAGCATGAAAAGCATTGGCTTTCCGATTTGGAGGTCTGGTAGGACAGTCCCTGATGAAATGATTAGATTGCTTACAATAATTACATATTTTCTGAGGGCAGTTACACGCAATATGACCATGACCTTTGCAATAGAAATACTGAAGTTTACCTTTCCTCCATCCTTGAGCAACATAAGCCACATTGACCACATCAGGTGAGGAAAAATCGACTCCAATATGAGCTTGAATAGCCAGTTGTTGTTCCTCACGTAGAAGTTCACCCAGACACACATCCAACGAAGGAACTGGATCACGATTTAATAAGGCTGCTTGAACCACTTCAAATTACGGTCGTAATTTCATAAGAAACTGATCCCGCTTACTAATCTCCTGAACTTCCTGTAGTGCTAATAACGCCGTTGCCAGGACCTTAGCATATAATATGCCCGAGTACTCACTCCACAAAGCCAGAAAACCCGAATAATATTGTTTAATTGTGAGATTACCCTGACCGTATTTGGCAATCTCTAATTCCAAATGAAATCTCCTTGCATTATTGTCCTGGCAAATAAATGCTCTTTAAGTACTCTCACATTTCCTTAGCAGTGGTGAAGGAGCGTAAATTATTCACCATGTATGCGTCCATAGATCCCAGAATCCAAGAAATAATATGAGCATCCTTTGTTTCCTATGCACTAAAATCTTTAGAATCCTCCGACACTTTAGAAAATCCATCAATATGACCCGGATTCTTTCTTTCCGCCACTCCGTTCTGCTGAAGAGTATATGGACAAGAGCGTCAAGAGAGAATACCCTTTGCTGTAAGAAGGTTTGGCACTGATGTGATATATATTCACCATCATTGTTGGACCTAAGAATTCAAATACTGGAAGAAAATTGTGTCTCAATGTAAGCTACAAAAGTCTGAAGAACTGTACTGACCTCACTCTTAGATCGAAGAAAATATATCCAAGTATAGCAACCAAAATCATCAATAAACGTCACAAAATACTTATAATTGGCATGTGAAATAACAAGTGTTATACCCTAAATATCACTATGAATAACTTATTAGCCTAGCTCCCATGAGTCGGAAATGGAAGAATCTTACCTTTCCTAAGTTTACAAGCATCACAGTCAAAAGATAGATTGGAAAATTGATGCTTATCTTTATTGCCTAAAAAACCACATTTCAACAAATGAGATAAAATTGCAGTATTAGGATGACCCAATCGTTTATGCCAAATTTCATGTTTAAGTCCAACTTCAATACATGCTAAAGACATAGTAGTAGGAATAGTAAACTGTAGCGGGAATAATCTTCCGACTTTAGGTCCCTTCTCGATCACTTTCCCCGATCCTACACAAGACAACCAACACGAGAGAAACTCACATCAAAGTTATTATCAACTAATTGAGCAACTGAAATCAAGTTAGTGGATAGACTCAGTGATACAAAAACATTATCAAAAGATGGCCCAATATCACCAACACTAGTAATCGGAAGGGTATTCCCATTAGCAATTTAAATATATTGTGTACTAAAATAGCGTCGAATGTTATATAATGAGGCACAACTACCAATCATATGATTTGATGCTCCTGAATCGACAAACTAAGAAGAAGAAACAACTTGCCCCTTACCCTGTAACCCTAATGCAGAAAAGGTAGAAGCAATCATTTGCTAAACCATCTCTGAGGTAAGAGCAGGTTGGCTGGTACTAGCTTGGGAAACAGCTGGAGTAGTACCTTGAACAGCAGCATGAAAAGCATTGGCTTTCCGATTTGGAGGTCTGGTAGGACAGTCCCTGATGAAATGATTAGATTGCTTACAATAATTACATATTTTCTGAGGGCAGTTACACGCAATATGACCATGACCTTTGCAATAGAAATACTGAAGTTTACCTTTCCTCCATCCTTGAGCAACATAAGCCACATTGACCACATCAGGTGAGGAAAAATCGACTCCAATATGAGCTTGAATAGCCAGTTGTTGTTCCTCACGTAGAAGTTCACCCAGACACACATCCAACGAAGGAACTGGATCACGATTTAATAAGGCTGCTTGAACCATTTCAAATTATGGTCGTAATTTCATAAGAAACTGATCCCGCTTACTAATCTCCTGAACTTCCTGTAGTGCTAATAACGTCGTTGCCAGGACCTTAGCATATAATACGCCTGAGTACTCACTCCACAAAGCCAGAAAACCCGAATAATATTGTTTAATAGTGAGATTACCCTGACCGTATTTGGCAATCTCTAATTCCAAATGAAATCTCCTTGCATTATTGTCCTGGAAAATAAATGCTCTTTAAGTACTCCCACATTTCCTTAGCAGTGGTGAAGGAGCGTAAATTATTCACCATGTATGCGTCCATAGATCCCAGAATCCAAGAAATAATATGAGCATCCTTTGTTTCCTATGCACTAAAATCTTTAGAATCCTCCGACACTTTAGAAAATCCATCAATATGACCCGAAAGCTCCTTTCCTTTCAAAAATATTTTGAACTGGAACTCCCATGTCGAGTAATTCTTACCCGTGAACTTAACACAAAAAGTTTCAATAGACATAACTTTATAATGGAAATAAAACACCCACACTAAATATCCAACTGCCAACCTTGCACGGACTAATCCACAAGAAAATAAGCCCACTAGAAATTGGACAGGCGACGCACACAGTAATGGAAAAATTCACCAAGCCCAACTCTCAACTAACCAAACCGACCCTCTGACACTAGACCACAGAAATTGGCCAACATAGAAATTCAAAAAATTGACCCACCGGCCCACTTACACCATACGCCAGACAGAATAAGCGATGGAGATGAAGAAAAAGTTGAAGATCATCCCACCGACGAAGAAGATGGGACCTCAATGACCTCGACACGCTCCCCAACCGAAGAACCACCAAGAGTTGCGTTGAAGACTAGGGCTGGACATGGTCCGGTTCGGTTCGGTTCTAACGAGAACCGAATCAACCCAAAATTTTCGGGTATTTAGTAAGTGGAACCGTCGGGTCCAAATTTAATTACGGAATCGTTCGGGTTCGGTTCGGTTCAAGATGGCCCAATATCACCAACACTAGTAATCGGAAGGGTATTCCCATTAGCAATTTAAATATATTGTGTACTAAAATAGCGTCGAATGTTATATAATGAGGCACAACTACCAATCATATGATTTGATGCTCCTGAATCGACAAACTAAGAAGAAGAAACAACTTGCCCCTTACCCTGTAACCCTAATGCAGAAAAGGTAGAAGCAATCATTTGCTAAACCATCTCTGAGGTAAGAGCAGGTTGGCTGGTACTAGCTTGGGAAACAGCTGGAGTAGTACCTTGAACAGCAGCATGAAAAGCATTGGCTTTCCGATTTGGAGGTCTGGTAGGACAGTCCCTGATGAAATGATTAGATTGCTTACAATAATTACATATTTTCTGAGGGCAGTTACACGCAATATGACCATGACCTTTGCAATAGAAATACTGAAGTTTACCTTTCCTCCATCCTTGAGCAACATAAGCCACATTGACCACATCAGGTGAGGAAAAATCGACTCCAATATGAGCTTGAATAGCCAGTTGTTGTTCCTCACGTAGAAGTTCACCCAGACACACATCCAACGAAGGAACTGGATCACGATTTAATAAGGCTGCTTGAACCATTTCAAATTATGGTCGTAATTTCATAAGAAACTGATCCCGCTTACTAATCTCCTGAACTTCCTGTAGTGCTAATAACGTCGTTGCCAGGACCTTAGCATATAATACGCCTGAGTACTCACTCCACAAAGCCAGAAAACCCGAATAATATTGTTTAATAGTGAGATTACCCTGACCGTATTTGGCAATCTCTAATTCCAAATGAAATCTCCTTGCATTATTGTCCTGGAAAATAAATGCTCTTTAAGTACTCCCACATTTCCTTAGCAGTGGTGAAGGAGCGTAAATTATTCACCATGTATGCGTCCATAGATCCCAGAATCCAAGAAATAATATGAGCATCCTTTGTTTCCTATGCACTAAAATCTTTAGAATCCTCCGGCACTTTAGAAAATCCATCAATATGACCCCAAAGCTCCTTTCCTTTCAAAAATATTTTGAACTGGAACTCCCATGTCGAGTAATTCTTACCCGTGAACTTAACACAAAAAGTTTCAATAGACATAACTTTATAATGGAAATAAAACACCCACACTAAATATCCAACTGCCAACCTTGCACGGACTAATCCACAAGAAAATAAGCCCACTAGAAATTGGACAGGCAACGCACACAGTAATGGAAAAATTCACCAAGCCCAACTCTCAACTAACCAAACCGACCCTCTGACACTAGACCACAGAAATTGGCCAACATAGAAATTCAAACAATTGACCCACCGGCCCACTTACACCATACGCCAGACAGAATAAGCGATGGAGATGAAGAAAAAGTTGAAGATCATCCCACCGACGAAGAAGATGGGACCTCAATGACCTCGACACGCACCCCAACCGAAGAACCACCAAGAGTTGCGTTGAAGACTAGGGCTGGACATGGTCCGGTTCGGTTCGGTTCTAACGAGAACCGAATCAACCCGAAATTTTCGGGTATTTAGTAAGTGGAACCGTCGGGTCCAAATTTAATTACGGAATCATTCGGGTTCGGTTCCATTCGGTTCGGTTCGGTCCGGTTCGGTCCCATTCGATTTCCTATTATAATTAAATTTTTTAATATATACAAAGTTACGTTAATTTAATTAATGATATATTTAATATTAGCTCTTACAAAATAACGTAGTTCAATCTTATATGTTTCACGTCTCTCTTTGCTAAATTATTCATAAATTTGATTATTAAAATCACAGAAAGAGAAAAATAACGAGCTCAAAATAATTAAGAGAGGTGTTTTAGAGTTTTAATTCGATTTTCTCCGGTAGAAACGACACTACAGTAGAATAACAGATTTGGATAAAATTGAGGTCAATTTGATTAAGTCGATTTTGAACTGAATATTAGAAATTGGAAAATCATATTTTGTGGTTTGAACTAAATTAACTAGTTAACAAATTTATTTAGAAAAAATAAAATAATTTTACTTATTTAAAATAAATTAATTAAAAAAATTACAGAGATTCGGTTCTTATTCGGTTCTTCGGGTCTTGGCCTAGAACCGAGAACCGAACCATACCCGTCGGTTCCTGATTCAAATACCCGTTCGGGTATTTAACTTGAGAAGAACCGTCGGGTTCGATTTTGTTCGGTTCGGTTCGGGAGTTTTGTCCAGCCCTATTGAAGACGACAACTTGGGAACAATACTGATGAAGAACAGAAGATACCCATTTCCACCATTGTGCTAAAGACGACGAGATAACCCAACCAAGCCGTCGACCAGAATTGGTCGACTTGATTTCCAAATAACACCCACACAGTGTACTGGAAAACCGAAGGAAGTCCATCGAGTAGCTTCCATGCTAAGGACAGACCGAAAAAAATTGATGATTCAGGGATGAGTTCCTTTAGGTAGGCTCTGATACCATGACAAGAGTTGGCTGAATGATCTCCCATTTTTGGGATTTCTTCCATTTAAATGGAGATAATTACACATGTTAGGGTCCTAAATATGGCAAGCTATAATTACAATAATTTACAACCAATTGTCTATGCAATTATGGTAGAATAATATTCGATCGAAATCTTTTGTAATCTCATCGATTTTTTCATCAAACTCGTTGACAGATGCATCATCTAGCTCTTGGATCAAACTTATGCCTGTTGTGCATTAGGGTAGTGGGAAATGCTAAGCATCCAAAAACCTTAAGATGAAAGTAGTTTGGCTTGGTTTTGAGCAAAATTTCAAAAGGTGTCTTGTGATCTAGAAGCGATGAATGGTCTTATTTATAAGGTAAATAGCAGTGACAAAACAGTCATTCCAATATTTCATGGGAATTCCACTTTGAAATCTTAAAGCCTTTGCTACATTGAGTATGTGCTGGTGCTTGCTCTCCACAACAGATTTTTGTTATGGAGTTTCAACACAAGCCATTTGATGCACAATCCCTTTCTCAAGGTAGAAGTTTTTCTTGTTTTGTCACTTCTTATTATCTTGATTTCGGTTTCAAATTGGTTTTCAATCATCTCACAGAATCCTTGCAAAGTAATACCAGCATCAGATTTATTTTTCAAAGTATAGATCCAAGTGCATTTACTGTAATCCTCCATTATTGTCAAAAAATATCTTGAGCCATCATAGGCTATTTCATTACATGGTCCCCAAAGATCACAATGAACGAAATCAAAACATTTTGCCGACCGATGTTGACTAACAGGAAAAGGAGGCTTGTGCATTTTAGCTAAACGACAGATCATGCAAGGCTTAGTGTTATTTGTGTATGTGGGGATTTGATTGCTGTTTATGGATTTAAGAATGTTGGTTGAAGGAATGAAGGGTGCCCTAGCCTAGAGTGCTAGAGATCGAATTCTTCAGTATGTGTAACAACAGCTATGGTAGTCTTGGAATTGGATATAGCATCCAGGAAGGCAGATGGAAAATTTTTCCCTTACTACAAATGAGACAAGAGTTTGAAGTGGTAGCCAATTTTCTAGCTAAAATTAAGTTGAAGTAGAAAGATGGAACACAAAGCACGTCATGTAGAATTACAATTTTTGAAATTCTTATTGTGCCTATATGAGTGACAGCAATATTGGTGAATAGGAAACTTGTGCTATGATATTGGTGAATAGAGAGATTTCACTGATCATATGGTTTGTGGCACCTGTGTCTAGGATCCAAGGTGTGGTAGTTTGAGATTTTGATTTTAATGCATAAACAGAGAGACATAGAGATATACCAAAGACAGTGGGCATTTGAACTTCAGCAGTACAAGGAATAATGACAGAATGATCTTCGTTTGCCAAATGATGGTGATGAAACACTCTGTTTGTTGAGGAGTGCTATGAACTGGCTGTATTGAACCTGTGTAATGTGAAAATGAGCACTCTCAGGGATCTCAATATGCTTTTGTTCTTGGACAGTGATGTCGGTAACCTGATTGGTAGAATCGTTGGGAGATTTATCCTTGTTGTAGAGTTTGTGTCCCGCGGGGTAACCATGGATTTTGAAGCATTTGTCTATGCTGTATCCGGGAGGCTACAATGAGAACATTTTTGCTTGTTGGGATTAGTTTTGAGCACCTTTCCAATGAGTGGCCAACATTCTTACAATGGGTGCAAAAATACTTGGCAATTCAGTTAGCTGTGTATTGAGTTCTACTTCAAACTCCTCGAGCCATCATTGCCATGGATTCATTGATAGGTAGATCCATTGAAATCTGTCTCCTCTTCTCTTCCTACTGTATAATGGTATATACTTCGTTAAGTCCAGGGAAAGGCTTGATATGGAGAATTTGTGCTTTGATATCCTTATAAGTTTCGTTGAGGCCCATAAGAATCGCATGACCCAGTCGCTTTACTGATTATCAACAACAGTTGCAAGTCCTCCATAGGTACAATTAGGCACAGGTTCACAGTTCATTAATTCATCAAGGAGAGTTTTATAATTTGAAAAATAAACACTCACAACATCCTGATTTTGCATTAAGGCGTTGATGGTTTGAATTGCCTCATAAATTCGTGGAGCATTCTGCTGAGCCAATCGATGTTCGAGTTCCAGCCAAAGTTCTCTTGCAGTATCTGCATAAGGAGTACAGGATTTTACTTCAATGGACATGGTATTCTATAACCAGGCAATCACGAGGTCATTGCGCGAAGCCAGTGCTCAATCAAAGAGCTATTGGGGTCTGTTGGTTCTGTCAAGCTGCCATCAATAAACCCAAGTATGTTCTTAATTCTAAGGGCCCTTTTTATGGACCTTGTCCAGGCATAGTAGTTGGTATTGTATAATACATAGGTAACTAGTATTGTCCTAGAACTGTCATTTCCATCGATGTAGTATGGGCTGTGGGGATGAGTGGGATCATTGAGATTTGGTGCAGAGTAGCTGTTTGTATTAATGTGTGGGTTGGTATTTTGGTTTTGTTGAGCATTTGGATTGAGATTTTGATGTGTAGTAGATTGGGAATTTGGATTGATATCTTTATGCGTAGTAGATTGAGTCTCTATGCTATGACTTTCAGCCATTGTTATGGCTCTTATACCATATTATAAAATGGAAGTCAAGGAGAAAATTATAGAAAGGAAATTGAAGAGGATGAATGGAATTTGTTATTGAAGAAAGAGTCTACAATGATGCTATATATATATATATATGAGAGAATGTGTGCTATACAAGTAACCTAACAGAATTTTCTTCTACACAATTCTTCAGCTAGCATTTACGGTATATTCTTTGCTGCATCTTCCGCCTTCTAGAATGCTCTGTTGGTGCCGGCTACTGACTTGGTTTGTCCAAGTGGCACTTCCAATTCTCTTCATACTTCAACAAATGCACACCTGGAGCAGAATCTCATGCTGGGCAAAGTATGTTGCACAATATTCAACGTTATATTTCCCTAAGAATTGTTTTTAGTCATTTCTCCACTAGAAAAACACACACACATTATTTGTTTTTGCTGTAGTGATTTAGAAAATATTTGTGCACCAAGTAAATAGAACAACAAACGACAAAACCAATCCTTAAACCTTATTTCCAATACTAGTCTATGCTACGTGCGATGCACGAGCTATGCATAAATTATGGTTTAGTTAGCGTATGTATTGAATATGTTTGAAAATATATGGGAAGTTGGAATTATTGGTAAGGAACTAACCAGTTATACGAGTCGATCACTCATCTTCTTCCACTCGTCTTTCTTCCACAAAATGTCATTTTTCTACCAAAAGTTGCAGAATCAATAAAATCCATTAATAATGAGAATTCAAGTCATAGTTAGTCAAAGAAATACTCCACTAAACAGTAAAAGCATTCCAAGCAAAAAAAGCTAGCACCATAGCAGTACATCCTTCAACAAATTATAGTAGATATAAATGTATTATTGTACAGTAAAGAAATAATTCAAGATAAAACAGAAGTTAGAACCTGAAAATCCTAAAATTCTTCATCAACAGCTATTTTTCCTTAATGGAATGTTGAATACTCCTTAAAACGCGGTTGTTCTACAACACTTAGGTGTCCATTCGTGATGAGGAATTTGAGCAGTGTAACTAAACTTCAAGGCACTGTATTGTTAAACGATGCTTTGATAGATATTTCATTAACTCAAACTTTGTAGAATTCAAAAACTCCTTAACATTACTCAATACTACATCTAATTCTGTCCAATATTGAGATTCAATATTTTCAAAATCTAGAAGCTTATCCTCCATATGTATGCTTCTAACAATACCCGAATTTTTCTTGTCCACTTCAGAAGGAGGGATTGAATATTATAAAAATGAAGCTCTCCTCCAAAGGAATCAGCTTCTTTTAGAAAATCATTCTTTTATTACATAAAATATTCTAAACTGATGTTGTCGACTAAATAAACTAATTGTTGAATTTCAAGAAGATTAGGTAAAGTAAGGTCACAAGTAGGCATACCCTGGAAGAAGTTACAAATTCACATACAAACTAACAAGTGATATCTTTATTCTTAGACTGGAAAAAAGTGTGTTATCAGTACTTCGAGAGAAGTGGACTATTAGAAATTAATAGAAGGTAAAAACGTTATCTATATTGTGTACATATCTAAAGCATTTAGCCCTATGAGCAATAACTACTAAAATAGTTGTGGGAACGCAATTCTCAAGGGGTAAAAAAAGACTAGCATTTAACAAGTTTGAAACAAATTGCTTCCTTGGGATAAACTATAATGCAAGATACTTACAAGATACCACCCTCCTCCATTGCCTTTCTTGAGGTAGCCCAAATGGTTTTTATGTCCTCATCTCATTTATTTAAACTAATAATTATATCTCCAGATACTAAATTATTAATGTTCAAAACTGCCAAATGAAAAAGTTGAACAGTGGATTGGAAAAAATAAAAAATTATTCCAATTCTAGCTGCACTTCTACTACTAAAAAAAGGATGTTTGGAACTATCCTGAACAAGATTCAATACATATGCCTAGAGATGTGAACAAAAACTTCAAAACATTTATCATAGTACACTCAGCAACTTAACTCTAGGAGAGAATATCCAAGTCTTAATTCTTATATTGGTGAAAACAGCTATAACTAAAGAGTAACTTAGTGAGAAATATCACTGGTAATTTGACATGATTTTCTTTTATTATTTACACTTTGAGACAAAATGTTTACAAAGGCACAAAATTAATCTGTTTGTGTAAGATTTTTTATGTATAGCATGACTCATGAGATTAGTAAAACTTAGATGGTTAATCAGATGATATCTAATGAAACAATATGAAAAAAGAAAGAAAAGAACTCACTGGTTTATAGATATATAGTAAGCAAAATCCTTTGAAATAATATATATTTCTCAGTAGCATTAAGAAAAACCTAATTCCTTGCTTATCAAATTTGGAGCACTCAGGTTCATGATATCTTACACCCCTACATTAGAAACAGCAAAGTGAATGGTTATTAAGGAACGAAAAATGAAAATCCAGTGAAAAACTAAAGATGATTTCTACGAATGGTTATTAGAGCAAGGACAAGACCATATTTCATGCATCCAATATATACCCTTGGTTTAGAACAATGCCTAGTGAGAGTTGCTTCAAGAGTTGCTACAGTTTTTATTAAAATATAAATGCACGAGAAATTTGAAAGAAAAGTAGAGGAATACAAATATTAATTTAATTGTATAGTTCTTTTACTTTTAAGTGAACTTTTTAAGCTTAACCAAACAAGCTACCTCTAGTCCTAGGGCTCGTAATCCTGGTAGAATCTTCCAAAATATAGCTAAAGAATAAATATTGTGCTCTCAAATAACAATGCACAAACAACACAAAGAACAAATATTGCATTTTACCTAAATTTACATGTACATAATCATCAACTTTGAAATAGAAATATGCATCCCAAAAAAGTGCAACGGCAGTAGTAAAATTAGTCTTCATCTTGGTAGAGAGTTCAAGGCACCATTCAACATGTTCCTAAACAACATTGCATTAGTGAGAATCCATATAATATTCTACAGTCATCATGAATGTCTATCCTAAAAATTTATGAAAAAATAGAAAGAACTCAAAAGATAATCTTATTACCAATGTGATAAAGTCCCCATGTTTTTATCTTTTGCCTCAACCTGTACATATAAAATAAAATAAACTCAGCAATCAAACAGTTGCATCCCAAGTCAACTATCTAGTACCATAACCATTAAATAAATTGGAAACAAGATATAGAGAAACAAATTCGAAGGAGAAAATTGTGTATCAACCGCTTACAACCATCCCTTTGCATTTTCCAAAACACATGCTAGTGAAAGCACACATAGAATACACACATAATCTAGTTAGGAATTAAAATAAATTTTGTTCATGTATGATTTAAAAGTTTTTAACCAAATGATAATCCAATAAATTCTAGTATAAGCACCTTTACAGTGTTCCTCTTCCAATAGTCATTTTATACCAAAATTTAAATCTAAGTAGTGACATACAAATATAATGCCTCTCCACATCTGACAACCCATGTAAAAAGTACAAGGAATAAGCTAATAAGCATCGCTGAAGTGCATATTTCTAAAAATCCTAACAAAAAATTTCACAAGAATCGAATTCTTTAAAAAATTTCCCCGTTACCTCTACTCTTTCATAGTTTCTAACAAAACCACTATTCTAATCTCGAAATGCCACAATTAACACCAAATGGAAAAAGAGGCACAAGAAAGTGTAATTTTCCATTAAGATAAATATATTTTATAATAAAGTAGAGGATGAAAACCTTAATAGCAGCAAACTTCATTCATATGGAATATTACTCTAAAAAATTTTAACGTTCTAAAATTAAAGAACAAAAACTTATATCAAAACGATTGACAATGAAAATGTAGAGGGTAAAAGAAGAGCAAAAACAAATCGTATTTGGCAGGACTCTTCACCACCACTATCTTGCAAATATACTATAAGTGTTCAAGTGGTGAGTGTTTTCTTGATGTTTGTATTTCATTGCCTAAAAACGTGAGGTGTTGCATTCATCACTTACTAAATCCATATTTTTATCATCAAGTTATAATGAGGGTTTCTCATGATCTAAATTATCCTAACAATGAAATCCACCGGTGAATATATATTACTGACTGAATTTCAACACCATACACATTGCACAATGAATGAAAGAAAACAATAGAATTAACGAAAAAATATATATTAAAAGCTGAAACTCAAAAGAAAATCGTTACATGCTCATATTCATAGAACACAAGAAAAGATAACTGTTTACGGTAAAAATATTACACGTTTGAGGTCACCTTTCCAAGCACAAATGTGAAGCAGTGTCCAACCTCGATCATCCCTGTCGCCTCGCTCTTCCTGATTGGTCCTATCTCAAACTCAACATGATTGAATATTCCTTTTTACTCTTTATATCATACCAGTCACCCAAAAGAATTTCTAGCCTAGTAGTCTTACAAATCTCAACCCACAAATGCACCTTTATCTTCGATGGTCGGGCAAAAGGCTCAAATTCTTAACCTTTAATGTTGTATTCAAAAGGTCATACGGGGAAGACCCAGAAAGATTTTTCTCTATCCAAATTTGAAGAAAAACCAAATAATTTTATAGTGACAGAGTTTTTTCACATGACATGAAGAGAAAGAACAGAACACACACAAACATTCAAGGCAGAAGTTTCAATTTATCAGTGAATTTGGTCTTATCTTCAAATCTCAACAGAAACCCAGAAAATATATGAATAGATAAGACCCAATTAAAAATACCTGAAATTCAAAAGCTCCCAAAATTCGTTGTATAGAAATCAACTATGAGAGTCAGTCTTGAGGGAAAACAAAGGGAAAGAGCGTAAAGGGTAGAAGAAGAGGACGGGACAACGAGAGATGGGGATGAATTGACGAGACCTAGCCTCCTAGGGCATGTAGAAGAAAATTAGGAGCAAATTGTAAATATCAAATGCGGAAGGAAAAAAATACATATATAAATATATATACCCAACCTTTCCGTGTCACGGAGCTCCTCTCTCCGTGTTACGAAGATGTCATCTCCGTGACACGGAGAGGAACCTCTTTTCCGTAGCACGGAGCGGATTGGGCAAATGTATTTTTGGAAAAATATCCGGCAGGTTTGCAATGATGTACAAAATTAAATGGAAAAATTAATAAGAATTTAATTATTTCCTATTTTTTTAGTACTATTACATTTCACCTTCCCAAAAAAAATAATAAAAACATATTACTTTATAAAAAATAATTTTAAAAATTATATTTAATAGATTATATAATTTTGAAACACAATCTAACATATTAAGATTAGAATCATTTCATGATAAAAATAAAATGGTAATAAAAACTCATTTCTTGATAAATAAATATATTCATTTGTTAACATGATTGGTTTTCATTTTTTAAAATTTATTTTTCTTCAAACATATTTTCAATAATAACCTCCATAATAACGGAGGCATTATGGAACCATAATGCCTCTGTAATTACGAAGGTACAAATTTCATTTTTTTTCTTTCTTTTTCCTTCACTGACTCTCAATACAACAATTTAATTTCATTTAATCAACTTAGTTTTTTTAATAGACATGATTCCTAAAATAAATACATAAAATATAGATGAATTTTTTTTATATATACAGAGATTATATAAATCCTTCAAATGAGCAGAAATGTATATAAATGATAGACATGTTAATCACATTTCCAATCGTAACCTTTTAAGTGCAATCAAATAATGAGTGAAACGTGTTAGATCAAATAGTCACTCACGTCGATAGTTCAATAATTTTTTTCTCCTCACTTTTGTTTTTGGGAAGAGTAAGATCAGGCTTTTTCGGTAACATATTGTCCATTTCTCCAACCAGTGTTAATCTATTATGCTATTTCTACACCCAATTCTATTTTCTCTCTTATTTACCAACTTATTTCATCCATATTTCAATGATTCCCAAATATCTAAAATTAAACAATACAACACCATTCCTTTATTGAAACTCCTTAATTGAAATATAATATTCATAAGAAATTTACACACACATTATGCAAATAGATACATTATTCCACCAAAACATTTGTTTTATATTCACTTATATAGAAACCACCATATGCGTATATTTCATTTCTTTTTTTTTTTATATTTTGATACGGATCTATTGCATACCAAAAAAAAAATTAATAGGAAAAACTCCAAATGAAACCAATTCACAAAAAAATAAAAAATTAAAAAAATCAATCAAGCTCCGTTAAATGAAATTGAGCTGCCGACCACAAATTTCGATAAAACCAAGAATAAGAACTAAAATTCAGAACAACCAGACCTCAATCAATCCATACAAAATATACAACAATTAATTTCTATGGTAAAATGGAGAGAACAGGCTGTAGCGTCTGAAAATGGAGAAGAGGTAAGAAAGATCCACCTAAATTGAGGATAAGTGGGTGCATCACTGTAGCCTGCACGCTTTTTTTTGTTTGCAAACGGCGTCGTTTTTGCTCTAGAGATGAAAGCTGTGAAATGGAAGAATCTACTGTTCTTTCTACAGTACCGAAACATTGCCCTTTTTATATAGTAGTGAAATTTGGGTTTGGCTACATAAATTTTTTTTTTGTCAATTTTGTTCGATTTTTGCTACATGTATTGGAAGACATAATGTAATTGTATCCTAACATAGTTTTCTTCTACCTCTTTCTCATCTAATTCTTATAATAAGTCCCAGTCAGAACAAAGATGAAATGGTGGAAAAATAGTTCTTTCTTCGGCTGAAAGAAAACCACAAATTTCTCTTGGGGTGAGAAATAAACCACAAGTTACTTTGGATATATATTTCACTACCATTTATTATTCACTTAGCTCTTTAAATGAGCTACAGCTCAACTACTACTCTGATATGTATTAATTTGGTTCAAGGGGGGAATGGAACTGGAAGCAAAAGAATAGAGAGGGAACTGAAGCAATATCTCCCTGGTCTCATAGAAGTAAAAAAAGGGAAGCAGTAGACCTTGAGAAGAATGAATTAATTACTTTTTCCACGCATCAAAACAAGTCAACAAAGTTGTCTTATATAGACCCATACAGCAATCCACTAAGCTAGAAAACAGGAAAAGCCATGGAAATAAGAACAAACAATCCCAATTCCCAATAGTACATAGATAGATAACAAACATGAAATATATACTACTACTTTTACAATTTATTCTGACCAAGTCAAATAACTAACAACTAACAAGAGAAGCTTGATCCCATCTTTTCACTTCCCACTTCCTCTTCTAGCTCTCTCCACGTCTCCCTTTCAATTTGGTGCAATAGCAATATGGTGGCACATATCATTCCTCCCCCTTCAAAATCCTTGTCCGCAAGGATAAAATCTGACTTGGTAAAGCGTCGTTCATTTTCCCAAGTAGCATCTTCAATCATAAATAATTGTGGATGCTCACACCGATGGCCAGGAAGGAATTTTTCATCACAATAATAGCATAACCCCTTTTCCCTACGCTCTCGAGCTTCCTAGCTTGTGATTCCTTTGAAGTGGCTGGTATTGTTGTTGGCATTGGTTCCTGCCTTGAGCATGGGTAGGAGACCAAGAACCCCAGCTGAATTTATAGGGCCTAATTTGGGTTGATGGTCGAGCGCAGGAGGACGAGAGGAGCTGACAGATTTTCTTTGTAAAAAGTTTCTTTCTTCAATTAACCTGGAAACGCCAATGGCATCTGAGAGTGTTCGAGGCTATTTTATTTTTATATTGAGTCTTATCTTGTCACGTAATCCGGCTACGAAACATCCAACAAGAAAAGATTTCGACAGACCATCTATTCGGTGGGATAATTTCTCGAATTGGTAAGTATTGATAGTGGCTATTTGCTTGAGTCGAGTGAGTACTTTGAAAGGGTCCTCATAATCTGTTGGTCCGAAGCGAAGTAACAACGCCCTTGTAAAATCTATCCAGGTCACTGGTCCTTTAAACTTGGAGTATCATCGATGCCATTGGAGAGCAATTCCCTTGGGGTGAAAGGAGGCAAGTGAGACCTGTAGACCGAAGGCTACTTCATTGAAATCAAAGTACTGTTCAGCTTTGTAGACCCATCCAGTTGGGTCCTCTCCATCAAATTTTGGGAAAGTGAGTTTGAGATGGTGATTGTTATGGTAAGGGATGGTTGTGAGTGACTCGCTGAAGGTCAATTAAATTGATGGGATGATTTGGTTGGGTCAAACGGGTTTGTGTCGGGGTTATTGGTAAAAGGAATTTGTGATGCTCACAGGGATTATAGTTCTCGCAAAACCGTCTGTAGCGTAGTGTCAATTTCATCAATACCGAATTCATGGCGTCCCAATATTTCATGAACTTCATTTCGGAACTCAACATTGGACTGATTTCGAGTAGTCATAGTTAACCCAAAACCGACTCTGATACCACTGATATTTATTAATTTGGTTCAAAACTGGAAGCAGAAGAATAGAGAGAGAATTGAAGCAATATTTTCTTGGTTAGAATTCTCAGTCATAGAAGTAAAAAAGGGAAACAGCAAACTTTTGAGAAGAATGAATTAACTACTTTTTCCATGCCTCAAAACAAGTCTACAAAGCTGTCTTATATAGACCCGTACAGCAACCCACTAAGCTAGAAAACAGTAAAAGTCATGGAAATAGGAACAAACAATCCCAATTCCCAATAGTACATAGATAGATAACAAACATGAAATATATACTACCACTTTTTACAATTTTTTCTGACCAAGTCAAATAACAACAACTAAGAAGAGAAGCTTGATCCCATATTTTCACTCCTCACTTCCTCTTCCAGCTCCCTCCACATCTTCCTTTCAATCTGGTGCAATAGCAATATGGTGCCACGTATCATTTTCCTAAACTATTGCTACACATGACAACTGTCCAGCAGATCTTGGGAACTAAGATAAACAACTTTAAAGTAAACTAAACAAATGAAGAACAAATCCTTACTCTAATCTGCAACGTGTCAACAAAAATTCCATGGGCTCTTCCACGTGCATGCATGCATGATCTTGGAATTGGACTCCACTGTTGGAAAAATTTCATCAATTGGGGCCACACATGTATATGATTAAAGTGTGCATTGCTATCTTATAGTTTTAGTCCATTAAAGTGATCCAACGAATTTAATTTTGGACTAATGGGTATCAATTATTATGGGATTAAATTGTAGAGGCTGGGTGGTTGTTTTAAATTGATAAGGGGCCAATTTAAAACAAACAAAAGATGATAACTGCCTACAGTTATTTATCATGGGGTCATGGTCCCCAATTGATGTGATATTCCATAACCTCTCTATCCCCATCAACAGAGAGTTTTTCAAGAATTCCAAGGGAAATCACGGATCAATTGGAAGATTCCGTTCAAAATCACTGTTAATCTATGGATCAAGATACACTTCCGCTTTCTTGTTCTCTTCGATTCAACGTGGAGCATTACGATTTTGGTGAAAGGATCTGTTGATTTCTTTCAAATCTGAATAATCAAAAATCTATCATGTGGTATCAGAGCCTCTCCGTTGTTGAATCTTTGAGAATATAAGGTTTTAAGAATTCTGAAATTTTGGGTTATTATCTTTCACGTAAATATTTGGAATTTTTGGGCCGTATATGTGTGTGTGTGTGTGTGTGAATCAGAATTCCTCAAGAAGAAAACTCCATTTGTGTATATAAGATTATGTATATCTTCTATGGATCAAAGGAGACCCACTTCCCCCTCTGTGGAAGAGATTTTCACACGGGTAGAACATTTGGAGTTTGGGAATTAATTTTGGTTTGAAGTTTGGGCTATGAAAGATGGATTTTGTTTTGAGGAATTGCTGGGCATAATTTGTTTTGGAGTTGCTGTGTGTATTTTTTTCTTTCGGTTTGGATTGGCTGTTGGTGGTGCAGATGGTTGCACCATGCAGCACTGTTATCGCTGCTACGAACGCAGTAGCGCTGTTGCCAGCACATCGGTGTTGTTGTTCCGGTGCAAGGTTGCATCGGTGCTGGAGCAGGGAGAAAGAGATTAAAAAAAAAAAGGGTTTCTGTGTGATTTTGGGGATGGGGGCTTCAGATGCAATATGGGTTATTCCAGGGACCTTCTTGTAATTTTTATTTAGGTTAAAATTTAAGGATTCAGCCCCTGTAATTTAGAATTCATCCAATTGGGCCTTTTAAGTTACGAGTTTAATAATTCAACCCCCTAAGTTTGAAAATTAATTAATTTGCCCATTTAACTTCTGAATTTTACAATTAAAGCCCTCAATGTTCATAATTAATTAAAATTGGCCCCTAAAGTTTCAAAATTTTCAAAATTTTAACCCTTAAAGTATTGAATTATTAACTCTAAGGTCCCTAAAGTTTCCATAGGCATCTATTGATGCAAATTGGGGTTTCTTTTTCGCAAATTTCGGTACTAATACTTCTTTAAGAGGTATTAATTAAGGTTTAATTATTAGGACAATCCAATTCAAAATTTTGGTAATAATTTATGAAAAATTAAGGTTGTCTAGCATTTTAAGTAAAGTAATTGAAACAATATGTCACCAAAGTGACATCTTTTGTGTACATTGGTTTGTTTAGGATGCTTGGATGATGTGTGTGTGTCTTTTCATGCGAAAATTAGACAGCCCAAAGAAAGGTTAATAACTGGCCGAATTACATACACACTTGTGGTGATGAATGTTTGACAATTATAAGGTTTTCATGTGAATAATAAATCAATCTAAAGATGGGTTTATTATTTGATAGGAGTTATTGTCAATGTTTGATCACTACACTGAGAGTGCCACTTGCAATTAATATTACTGTCCAAAGACTTGATATTGATGTTGCACTAGGTATCTTGAGATGAGATTTACCATTAGTTGAATTTATCAATTATTAAATGTGGATATTAAATCGAGCATAATTAATCTTTTTTTTAATTTTGTTCTCTCTACAGCTAGCTCATCTGCTACTACATCTGCCAATATTAATTTTATTCCCATACTTAATGGGACAAACTTCAAGGATTGGAAGGAGAACATATTGATTGTTCTTGGTTGCATGGATCTACACTTTGCTCTTCGGATCGAGCAACCCACTACACTTACGGAAGAAAGTTCACCTGATGAAAAGAGGAACTTTGAGAAGTGGGATTGCTCAAATCGATGACTCTAATGATCATTAAGCGCGGCATTCCAGAAGCCTTTAGAGGTGCATATACCGAAGAGGTATCTAATACCAAAGAGTTCTTTGCTGAAATTGAGAAGCGTTTTGCAAAAAATGATAAGGCTGAAACAAGCACTCTGTTGCAGAGCTTGATTTCAAATGAAGTATAGAGGCAAGGGGAACATAAGGGAGTACATCATGGAAATGTCTCACATTGCTTCAAAACTTAAGGGACTAAAGCTCGAGTTGTTTGATGACTTGCTCGTCCATTTGGTATTGATCTCGCTTCCTGCACAATTCAGTCAATTTAAGGTCAGTTATAACTGTCAGAAGGAGAAATGGTCTCTAAATGAGCTCATTTCATATTGTGTTCAAGATGAAGAAATGTTGAAGCAAGAAAGGACTGAAAGTGCTCACTTGGCAAGCACTACTAAGGATAAGGGCAAGAAAAAGAGGAAGGAATATGAAGCTGCTCATAAGGGTCCAGTACAAAAGAAAAAGAAGGAAGACACAGGAACTTGTTTCTTTTGCAACAAAACTGGACATGTGAAGAAGGATTGTGCCAAATATCGCAATTGGCGTGCAAAGAAAGGCACAATTCTTACTTTGGTCTGTTCTGAGGATAATTTAGCTTCAGTACCTAGAAACACTTGGTGGATAGATTCTGGTGCTACTACTCATATAAGTGTTTCTATGCAGGGCTGCCTGAACTACCGAGAGTCAAATGATGGTGAAAGATACATCTATGTGGGTGATGGAAAATTGGTGGAAGGCGATGTAAGAAGCACTTTTAGGTTGTTATTAAGAACTGGTTATTATTTGGATTTAAAAGACACTTTCGTTATATCGTCTTTTAGACGGAATATAATTTCTGTTTCTTCGTTGGACAAATTTGGATATTGTTGATCATTTGGAAACAATCAGTTTAGTCTTTTGCTAAATTCGAATGTTATTGGTACTGGTTCGTTATCTACATATCATAACCTATATTTGCTTGATATTATTACATCATATAATGAAACCTTGCATGTGGAATTACGTGGTACTAAATGCAAATTAAATAAAGAAAATTCAGCAAAATTATGGCAAAAGCACTTATGTCATATCTCAAAAGCTAGAGTTAAACGACTCGTATCAGATGGTATTTTGGACTCCCTTGACTTTACGAATTTTGATGTATGTATTGATTGTATCAAGGGAAAATAGACCAAAACAAAGAGATTAGATGCTAACAGAACTTTGGATGTCTTAGAATTGATACACACAGATATTTGTGGACCATTCCCTACGGCTTCTTGGAATGGTCAACAATATTTTATATCATTCATAGACGATTACTCACGTTATGGGTACCTATATCTCATTCATGAAAAGTCTGAGTCATCGGACATGTTCAAAATTTTTAAAACTGAGGTTGAAATCAACTCAACAAAAGGATAAAAAGCGTTAGATCTGATCACGAGTACTACGACAGATATGACGGATCAGGTGAACAATGTCCAGGACCATCTGCCAAATACCTAGAGGAATGTGGAATCTTCCCTCAATACACTATGCCGGGATCACCTAGCATGAATGGTGTAACTAAAAGACGAAACAGAACTCTTAAGGACATGGTAAGGAGTATGATTAGTCATTCAACCTTACCAAAATCACTCTGGGAAGAGGCATTAATGACTGCAGCTTATATTTTGAACAGAGTACCAATTAAGGCTGCTGCTAAAACACCTTTTGAGCTTTGGACGGGCAGGAAGCCTAGTCTAAAGCATTTTCACATTTGGGGATGTCCAATTGAGGTTAGGCCTTATAGGCCACATGAAAAGAAATTGGACTCCAAAACAGTAAGCAGCTACTTTATTGGTTATTTTGAGCGATCTAGGGGCTACAAATTCTATGATCCCACACTTAAGTCAATTTTTGAAATGGGAACTGCAACATTTTTTGAGGATGTTGAGTTTGGGGGGAGAAATAAGGTTAGAGACATTATCTTTGAGGAAGAAGTTGAAGAAGGATTGATCTCGATTCCTACTATTACTTTTGACAATGTATAGGTTTCTATACCTGTCATTAATCAAGAAGTATATCCAGAACCTTAACAAGACAATGTTGAAGAACTTTCCACCCAAAATGAGGTAATTATTCCAGAAGTGCAAACTCAACAACCTCAAGAACCAATGCCATTAAGAAGATCCACGAGAGAAAGGAAAAATGCTATTCCGGATGATTTTATAGTATTTCTCCAAGAACATGAGGAAAATAATGGAATGATGGAAGATGATCCAATCAATTTCCATCAAACCATGTAGGGTTCTAACTCTCAAAAGTGAATTGATGCCATGAATGAGAAGTATAAGTCTATGCAAGATAATAAGGTTTGGGATCTTGTCCCGTTACCAGAAGGTGCGTAGCCCATCGGTTGCAAATGGATTTTTAAAACCAAAAGGGATTCGAAAGATAATGTGAAAAGATATAAGGCTTGTCTTATGGCTAAAGGCTTTACCCAAAAGGAAGGCATCGACTTCAAAGAGACTTTCTCTCTGGTTTCAACGAACGACTCTTTCAGGATAATTATGGCACTTGTTGCACATTTTGACCTTGAGTTACATCAGATGGATGTTAAGACGGCATTTCTCAATGGCGACATTGAGGAGATGATCTATATGGTGCAACCAAAAAACTTTGTGTCTGGAGACCCAAAGAATATGGTTTGCAAATTAAAGAAATTCATTTATAGGCTCAAGCAAGCTTCCCGTCAATGGTACCACAAATTTCATAAAGTAATTATCTCATTTGGTTTTGAGATGAATACTGTTGATGATTGTGTGTATCACAAGTTCAGTGGGAGTAAGCGTATTTTCCTGATTTTGTGTGTTGATTACGTACTGCTTGCCGCTAATGATATAGGCATGTTGCACGAAACCAAAAGATTTCTGTCAAGGAATTTTGAGATGAAAGATCTTGGTGACGCCTCTTTTGTATTAGGGATTCAGATATGCCGAGATCGTTCTTGAGGTATTCTTGGATTGTCACAAAAGAGCTATATCGATAAAGTACTTAAGAGGTTTGGCATGCAAGATTGCAAACCAGGTGACACCCCTGTCGCTAAGGGAGACAAATTTAATCTTAAACAATGCCTGCAAAATGAACTTGAAGTTATGGAAATGCAGAAGATTCCCTATGCATTAGTTATTGGGAATCTAATGTATGCTCAAGTTTGTACACGTCCAGACATAGCAATTATTGTTGGAATGCTAGGCAGATATTTGAGCAACCCTGGAATGGATCATTGGAAAGCAGCCAAAAGGGTTATGAGGTATTTAAAGAGAACAAAGGATTACATGCTCACATATAACAGATCGGATCAGTTGGAGATCATAGGGTACTCTGATTCCGATTTTGGTGGATGCCAAAATAGTAGAAGATCCATATCAAGCTATATCTATCTGCTAGCTGGAGGAGCTATTTCTTAGAAGAGTGTCAAGCAAACACTCATAGCTTCTTCTACCATGGCTGCAGAGTTTGTAGCATGCTATGAGGCATCTAACCAAGGAATATGGCTGTGAAACTTTATCACTGGGCTGCGCACTCTGAACGGCATAGAAAGACCACTAAAGTTATATTGTGACAATAACTCGACAGTTCTGTATTTCAACAACAACAGAAGCACATCTAAGTCAAAACACATTGACATTAAATTCCTGGTTGTAAAGGAAAGAGTACAGAGTGGACAAATTTTCATAGAGCACATTGGGACGAACTCCATGATTGCAGATCCACTTACTAAGGGATTGCCACCCAAGGTCTTTCATGAGCGAACTGCTCGTATGGGTCTCAGACTTATTGAGGATAATGTGTTTTAGTGGGAGTTTGTATTCTTATTGCTTTATGTTTAATTGGACACATTTGTATATTTGGATATTTTTCTGTACAGAAATAAAGTATTCAGTTCATTTCACTATGTTATTATATTCAGTATTGATCTCACCTAAGATATAAGGTTGGACCAGTTGAAAATAGACATGTTTGGATCACATAACATGTAATTTTCATGCTACGCTCTCATGATTGATCTATGTTATTTGGTTGTATAGGTGTACGTGACCATTGATGGATTAAGTCATGTTAAGTGTGACGAAAATCGCTTTGATCCTACATCAATATGACTAATGGACGAGATTGTTTGGAAATACCCTTAATAATGATAGCAAATTTTGAGCTCATAAAGTTGTGCACATTTAAAAGATTACATGTATGGCCCAGTGGAAGATTGTTGGAAAAATTTCATCAATTGGGACCACGCATATATATGATTAAAATGTGCGCTGCTATCTTATAGTTTTAGTCCATTAAAGTGATCCAATGAATTTAATTTTGGACTAATGGGTATCAATTATTATGGGATTAAAGTGTAGAGGCCGGATGGTTGTTTTAAATTGATGAGGGTCAATTTAAAACAAACAAAAGATGATAACTGCCTACAGTTATTTATCATGGGGTCATGGTCCCCAATTGACGTGATATTCCATAACCTCTGCATCCCCATCAATAGAGAGTTTTTCAAGAATTCCAAGGAAAATCACGGATCAATTGGAAGATTGTAACCCGTTCAAAATCACTGTTAATCTATGGATCAAGGTACACTTCCGCTTTTTTGTTCTCTTTGATTCAATGTGGAGCATTATGATTTTGGTGAAAGGATCTGTTGATTTCTTTCAAATCTGAATTATCAAAATTCTATCATCCACTTCCCACATGCAAATAACAAAACAGCCACAAAATCTTCACAATTGCTCCACTGACTCGGTCTTATTCTCGAATTAAGGGCCACGTTCTCTTTCTCACTTATCAGTACCTCCCCCTCAAGTGAACATTTGTCCCCAAGGTCCACAATTGAAATTTGCTTCTGGAGGTCTCCCTGGATGCAATGTTGAATTATTTTCTTGCCCGTGTCAAACACTTGGATGTGGTCACGCTATGCCGGCTCTTGCTCCTCATATGCAATCAATTCTGAGCAGCCTTCAATTAGAAACACTTGTGGAGTTTTACCTGCATACGTCACTTTCTGAGCGCCATCAATCTCATGACACTCAAAATAACGATTTGCACGAAGCAACCATTCCGATGGATCATCTAAAGAAAAATGGGGAAAGTCCATCTCTCCTGTTCGTGAACCAGTGAAGTCTTCCTCTTCCTTTTGCAATTCAGTGTAGTGATGAGGAGCATGATCATCCTTGCTGCCACGTGCTTGAAATGAACTCCTTGGAAGAAAAGACTCCTTGAAAGACATCCTTATTTCTGAAACCAAAACAAGGGCTTCCTGCAACTTCTCTTGGATCTTTTCACGGATATCTGGATGAAAGAACGCCATTGCAAACCTGCTCTGAGACCAATTAATAGGTCCCAGTCAGAACAAAGATGAAATGGTAGAAAAATAGTTATTTCTTCGGGTGAAAGAAAACCACAAATTTCTCTTAGGGTGAGAAATTAACCACAAGTTACTTTGGATAAATATTTCACTGCCATTTATTATTCATGTTGGCTCTTTAAATAAGCTACAACTTAACTACTTTTCCTAAACTATTGTCACACATGATAACTATCCAGCATATCTTGAGAACTAAGATAAAAAACTCTAAGTAAACTCAACAAATGAAGAACAAATCCTAACTCTAATCTACAACGTGTCAACACAAATTCCATGAGCTCTTCCACGTGCATGCATGCATGATCTTGGAATTGGACTCCACTTCCCACATGCAAACAACAAAACAGCCACAGAATCTTCACAACTGCTCCACTGACTTGGTCTTATTCTTGAATTAAGGGCCACGTTCTCTTTCTCACTTATCATTTTACCACTGAGATCTCATCATGAATGAGAGTCTCATGTCCTGACCATATAATGTCCTTGCATCTTTCATTAAAGGTGCGTTTGATTACATTTATTTTTCATGAAAAATATCAGTTTTTCATCCAAATTTCTACTTGGAGTGTTTGATTGTTATTTTTTTCTATGGAAAATATTTTTCAACTTTTGAAAATATGCCTAATTTTCCTTGTTTTTTAGGAAAATATTTTCCTTGGGTAGAGGTAGTTTTTATTTTCCACAAAAGATGGAAAATATTTTCTTTTCTAGGTGATATTTTCCATGTCAATCAAACACACTCTAATTTATCCTCAATGAAAGGTGTCCCACCTCCACTTGTTGGCTTATATTCTTATTTGTCATGTTATTCATTTTAGTATAACCACACAATAGAGCATAGCAATTCTAATAATTGTTTTGTAGAATTAATCTTCTTGTTGGATCTTCCTGTCATATAGAGCTATTTTGTAGGATATCTCCATTTCATCCAACCTCCAAGCTCTCGACTCATATGCACCCTCTTCTGCTTCTCAGTTCTTGTTAATAATTGAATCTAAATACCTAAAGCAATCACTTTTTTTGGATAACATGATCATCTATAGCTCCACCATTAGCATCCTTGTGTCTATGGATTATTATGTGCTTTTTCTTTGGTACTACTCAATCTAAAACCTTAAGATTCCAAAATAGTTCTCCACCTATAAAGTAAACACAAAACAAGCGAGAAATTAAGTTTACAGGTGTCATGAACCTCCAAGAAAATGGGGCATAAACTAGAAAAGTGACTTGCAATTAATTATTCCTTTCTAGTTTGGGAAATGGGACATGCATTGTTTTCGACCTTTCTAATGGGTGGTCGATTTCTGTACCTTTGTTAGATTGCAAGCCAGAGAATGAATGTTAAGACAATAACTTCTGTGGTTTTTGACTGGAAGGTAGAAAAAGGAGTACAAGGCAGAAATAATATTTCTTATTTGCATCTGCGAGGGTTGAAAAATTAATGTATTAAATACATTTGCTTTAGTTGGCAGGCTTTAACACATTTGCCCTTTTATATCTCTAATTATTGATGTTAATTAAATGAGTTAATACAAGAATGGATTCTCTTCAAGCTTTAAGCATCATGTTTCTCTTATCTGCCTTTTTCCTTCAATTATAGTATTTCATATTTATACTTTAATACTAGGATCTGTCATCTGGTGATTTAATTTGATCCCTCTGCTACAGTATGCGTGCTTATTTTATTTATTTCAGTACTATATTCTGTATCTTAGCCCAGCAGTCAACTGTTTTACCCGTGCATTTTAATGGATGGATTGGGAAGCAACTTGCTATGAAATAGCAGAGTAATATATAGAGTTATACCATATATAGTATATAGCATTTATGCAAAATAATGGGAGTCATGGCATGCCACCGTTATTTTAGTTTTTTGCTGTGTGGGAGCTCTTGCTATTACTGGTTCTCTACATCATGTTGACAAGGACCTACTTGGATGGTGATTGCGCGAACGATAAGTAAAATCTGGAGGTCTAAATGGACGTCCTTAGAAGCTTCCTTATGTGAGTTACTGTTTTCCTTAAATATTCTTATTTTTAAGAGAGAAAGTTAAGATATTCTTTAATTCTGTCTAATGCTACTTCAGTTTAACTTCAGGTCTGTTACTCGTTGTGGGTCCTTTCTAGCGTGATGATGATTGACAGAGTTCACAGGATTGACAAGGAAAAGCTTTTTAAGTTTATCTTGGATTTTTAGGTTACTTCAAGAATAGGCTTATATCAGTTTTGGTTTGAAATCTTGAATTCTGAGATTGATTACTTACAATGAAAAGCAAGAAGTTTAGATTGCTCATCCTTTATTGATGTAGGATAAAGAAAATGGTGAAATTTCAGATAGACCGAACGATGCTGTTGATGTCTTCCACACCTACTTTTTGAGTCGCTGGTAATTGTTGAATCTTGTCGTGATGCTTTTGATTTGGGGAGATGTATTTACACCATGAATCTAATGTGTATTGATATTGCTGATGATACCAAAAATTGTACCTATGATTTTTCAAGATTGAGGACTGAGGTCGAGCACGAACGAAACCTTCCAGTACCTGAAACAAAGGCGACGAGGTGTGCTTTCGTCGCCCCTCCAATGCTTAAGTCAGACGGGGAAATTATGTAAAAGTATGTATTGTAATTGTATTGTAGAAACATACCTGAATAATGGGGCTAGGTCTTGTATTTATAGACGTTGGTGGTTGAGTTGTAGAAGGATTCAACCATTTAAAGTCCTTATCCTCATCAGATAAAGTAATTGAGTTATAAGAGGACTAAAACACATAAAAAGGCTCGAGACAAGGACAATATTTTGGCATGTGGGCCTGACCTTAGCGGGGCTAGACTTCTAAGAGGCCCGACCACTTTTTAGAGGATATTTGAAGACGAGAGTGATCGAGGTATTGACCTCGGGCCATGCTTGAAAGTTCGGGGTCGGACTATAATTTTTGTACATATCATAGGCCCCCGTGCATCCATGTCAGGAGCTCATGCACAATGTGGGAGTTTCTGGCATGAGATGCATAAGTATATTAAGTTCTAGAATAGACATGCTCATGTCGAGTCGATAGGCCCCCGAGCACATAGGTCTAGGATAGCAAGTATTGACTATTTAAAATTTGAAAGCAATGAACTCGATATTAAGGCTTATTAGAAATTTTGAAAGAAAGAACTTGATCCTGCCCTTGTTGAAATTTTTGAGAGAACTGAGCTCGACTTCGACCTTGTAAAAGAATCTGGCATGAATGAGCTCAACCTCAAGCTTTATCAGTACTTGAAGTGAAAGAGCTTGACCTCTACCTTGTTTAGAAGTTGAAAAGAACGAGCTCGACCTCGAGCTTTGTTAAAAGTTTTGGAAGTAATGAGTTTGACGAATAGACAAAGTTTTATATAGGAGGCTAAGTGGAAGCTCAATCCTATTATGAATATATTTATCTCAAGCTTGTTGGTTGGGGTTTGACAATAATTTGAGCTCCAGAACATAGCCCGAGTTCAATGTGAAATAATATCCCAAGCTCTTGTGGCTGGGTTTTTGACAATGCGTTGAGCTCGAGGATAGGCCCCCGAGCCGAACGTGAAATAATATTTCGATCTTTGCTCTGATGAATTTGAGAATAGGTCCAGCCTGGCAAGCTCGGGATAGACCATCGTCCGGTTGTTTACTTGATGCATTGCGAGACTTAGAGGTGCTTGCGTGGGACAAGACTTAGTTGCCTACGCATGACAGGGCTTTTGTTGGTGCCTGCTTGTGACAGGGTTTTTGTGCTTGCGTGGGGTAAGGCTTTGATGCCTGCGATGGACAAGGCTTTTGTGCTTGCGCGGGACAAGACTTAGATGCCTGCACGGGACAGGGCTTTGGTGCTTGCGAGAGACAAGGCTTTTGATATGCCTGCTTGTGACAGGGCTTTGGTGCCTGCTCAGGGCAGGGTTTTGAGGTGCCTACTTGGGGTAGGACTTTGATGTGCCTGCTCAAGGCAGGGCTTTAATGTGCCTACTTGTCACAGGGCTTTTGGTGACTGCGCGGGACAGGGCTTTGTGGTGCCTGCTCTTGACAGGACTTTGGTGTGCCTGCCCGGGGCAGGGCTTTGTGTGCCTGCGCGGGGCAGGGCTTTGTGATGCCTGCTCTTAACAGGGCTTTGGTGTGCCTGCTCGGAGCAGGGCTTTAGGTGCCTGCGCGAAGCAGGGCTTTGTGGTGCCTGCACGAGACAGGGCTTTGAGATGCCTGCACGGAGCAGGGCTTTGTGATGCCTGCTCTTAACAGGGCTTTGGTGTGCCTGCTCGGAGCAGGGCTTTAGGTGCCTGCGTGAAGCAGGGCTTTGTGGTGCCTGCACGGGACAGAGCTTTGAGGTACCTGCACGGAGCAGGGCTTTGAGGTGCCTGCATGGAGCAGGACTTTGTGATGCCTGCATGGAGCAGGACTTTGTGATGCCTGCCCTTAACAGGGCTTTGGTGTGCCTGCTCGGAGCAGGGCTTTAGGTGCCTGCGCGAAGCAGGGCTTTGTGGTGCCTGCACGGGACAGGGCTTTGAGGTGCCTGCACGGAGCAGGGCTTGACTTCAATAATGAGAAAGACACGAGCTAAGGCTCACCTTCGATAATAAGAAAACCACGAGCTGAGGGTCGCCTTCGATAATAAGAAAACCATGAGCTAAGGCTCGCCTTCAATAAGTAGGAGAATCATGAGCTTAGCTGGTCTTCAACAATGCAAGGTCGTCGAATAATAAATATGATGATTAGAAGGAGCTCTAAATAAGAGAAATCCCAACTGAAAATTTTGTTGAACACTTAGTATAGTCTTGATTTCCTGACCAAGCAAAAAGTCTATAAAAGCTGTGATTGACAACCCATGAGTGAAAGGCACTCCATCATCACATGTAGTGTGTAGTCATAGTTTTTAACTTTCCCAGCCAATCCAATGCATGAAATATACCACAGATTTCAACTCCTTCTATCACTTTATTTTTGTTTCCAAAGCTGGACATTAGTATCATAAAATCAGCAAGTATGCAAAGGTAGAAGAGCTTCGTACAGCAAATAATTCAATTAGGTTCAACTATTGATAAGTATATAACAAATGAATGCAGGTTTGTTGAAGCTATTTAAACATATTCAAGAACTCTAAGCATTAAATCCTTCATAAGTATCAAAGTTTCTTTGAGAATTCTTGTTACTAGAAATTTTACTTATTTTCTTTATTAGAGCCACCAAATGCACAACATCATTCTAAATCGGCTAAGTGGATATTGACTTGTTATTTGTTAAGCATTTCTGCATTTAGCCTACACTTCATATTTGACTGAATCACAATTGTTATTTAAGAGTGTTGTAGTGGCTAGCAACCAAACAAAGTGAGTTCCAAGTACAAATATTCACAGAATGAATGGCAAATATCAGTTGAAATTCTACTTTCCCCCTGTTAGATAAATGCAAACTAGTTTGACTTGAGCAAAAGAAATTGTAGGCGTGAAGATTGAAGAGGTAAGAATAAGAATGAAAGAAAAATAATTAAGATTGATCACTCCCCTTTTTATAAGTTGTTCACGTTAATTGTATGCCACGGAAGAGTCCACTTCCTCAGCTAGTCTAGTGCCCAAAGTGCAGGCAAACATGGGTGTTGCCGAAAGTGGGGCTACCTTATTTCATCAAATGCATTGCTTAAAGATCCATGTCTCAAATTATTCTTGAAGACTTATCATGATCTTTGAAATTTCACCAAAGAAACCCCAACTATGAAGTGCGGAGTTGTCGTCAAAGTCTGTGGTGGGCTGCGGGTGGCATTCTTGTCAGCGGCTGCCTCGATGACCTTTGTTGGAGGTTGTAAAATATTGCGTAGTTACTGCAACCATAAAAATGAGGGAATTTCTGACTTAAGCATTTGATCGAGCATCTGACAGGTAAACGAGTTTGCAACACAATTCTTGTTAATGAAACGAAATTATTCTATAATCCTATGCTCAAAGCGATGATTGTGGGCCAATTCTTCGACACTCGCCACTTCCGTCATCTGAGGCCACTTGTCATAGTATTGATTCCTCATTGCCTTCCTTTCCACTGCTCGAAAGAAAGACCATATTTCCTTCAAAATCATGTTCATGTGCCAAAAGATAATTAGTTGAAAGCCTGCAACTGCCTCAAGGGTCTTGGTTTGGGGTTGCCTCGTTATAACATTTAAGTCGCGAGAGCCTCCAATTTTGAGCGAGACATTTTATCAAATGTTTGGCATGCAACCTCATGGTTCTGAGAAGATTGTACCTGAAAGAGATCGCACGTATTTCGGTTGCCATAATTTTTGAGCTTTTTGGGATTATTTCAATGGGGATGCCAATAGCTACAACTCCCTGCCAAAGATCTTTCTGAAATACCAACTTTTAAAGCCAAATCTTTGAATAGAACTTTCTTCTTTTTGTCCTTTCCTTTGTTTGTTTGAAAAAGAATCAAGTTGGAAAGAAAAAGGCTCTACCATGACACCCCGTTTTGCTAATTTTTATCAAATGCTCCAGCACAAAGATTATAACGGCCTCCATCATATTTTCAATTTTGATTGGCAGATTGTTCAAGTTGCAAATCACCCCTTTCATGGACCAAATCTAGATATTTTTTCAACCTTTTGCCAGTAATAGCCATTTTTTCTTCATTCTAGTGGCCAACTTCTCCCTGGGTAGAGAGAACTGCTCGAATAATCCTTGTGCTTGCCCAAAAAATGTTCTCTTTCTAATAGCTATTTTCATTCCTTCTTTGGTTATTGTCTTTTTGTGGGAGAGAAACTGCTCGAAAAATTTATCACTTTTGATGAATTTTTGAATGTGGTAAAAATATGGTTAATGTATCGCTTCCCACAGACGGCGCCAATGATGATACCAAAAATTGTACTTATGATTTTTCAAGATTGAGGACTGAGGTCGAGCACGAACGAAACCTTCCAGTACCTGAAACAAAGGCGACGAGGTGTGCTTTCGTCGCCCCTCCAATGCTTAAGTCAGACGGGGAAATTATGTAAAAGTATGTATTGTAATTGTATTGTAGAAACATACCTGAATAATGGGGCTAGGTCTTGTATTTATAGACGTTGGTGGTTGAGTTGTAGAAGGATTCAACCATTTAAAGTCCTTATCCTCATCAGATAAAGTAATTGAGTTATAAGAGGACTAAAACACATAAAAAGGCTCGAGACAAGGACAATATTTTGGCATGTGGGCCTGACCTTAGCGGGGCTAGACTTCTAAGAGGCCCGACCACTTTTTAGAGGATATTTGAAGACGAGAGTGGTCGAGGTATTAACCTCGGGCCATGCTTGAAAGTTCGGGGTCGGACTATAATTTTTGTACATATCAATTGCAATTGCCGGTCTTTCACTTCTTGAATATTCAGGATTGAAAGCTATAGATCCAGCTTATGGATTGCCTGTTGACATTTTCAATAGATTTTTTCTTGGCAAATAAATGAAGCAGTTTGTTATATAATCTAATCTACTGGGAGGAACTACATTTTTCATGGTTTCATTTTCTGTAAAATGACTAATAGTCTTGAGCTTGGATTCTTACATGGCCTTGTTTCAGAAATTATTATTATTATTATTTTTATTTTTTTATTTTTTTGAAGTTCATTTACAAGCAAGGTTAATGGATTTATCGCTTAGCTAGTATCCATTATCGGTGCACGTTGTCGGGGCGAATCCAGAGGTCGAGTTCAACTAGGGCGGACCTCGAGTATTAAAAGCTTACTATCGATGGCCAACGCCCGTGATAGTGGGGTTGTTTATTAATATTTAATTATATAATATTCAAAAATTCGTACGGATTAGAACTATAAAAACTAGATACACTACTAGAACTAGATATGAATTTTCATTGTGGATGAAAAAAATGTTCCATAATTTACAAAATGCCCTAATTTATTTTTCAATTAAATAGGCAATATATATCAACAAAATATCAATATTCAGTTTATAGAGAAAGTTAATTAAAAAGCATTATTATATTAACAAAATTGAAATTATTTATGTGCTTATATCAATTTTACGTGCTTGTATGATTCAATTTTTTCGCAATCAATTTTTTATGAACGAAAAGTATAACCTTTTATTAATTAAATAAATTTTATTAAAAGATTTTTTATGACACTAAGGTCTATTTTCTATAAATTCATCCACCATTTAATTGACCAAACTTTCAAATCAATTGATTAGAGGGGGAAGAAAAAGAAAATCGAAAAGAGGGACAAAACACCGGTTAAAATATTTCTACTTATATTAAACCAGTAAAATTGAACATATATTATTTTGTTACATTATGTGTTAAAAATCAATAAGTGTCATGATGGTAAATGTTCAAAGGAAGGTAGCAAGTTTGAATTATCTTCCTTGCATTTGTTTTGGTAAAAATTGTTGAAATACAAAAATTATAAAAAATATTGACCAAACTCTCAAATCAATTGATTAGAGAGGGAAGAAAAAGAAAAGAAAAAGAAAATTGAAAAGAGGGACAAAGCATTGGTTAAAATATTTCCACTTGCATTAAACCAGTAAAATTGAACATATATTATTTTGTTACATTATGTGCTAAAAATCAATAAGTGACATGATGGTAAAGTGTTCAAAGGAAAGTAGCAGGTTTGAATCATCTTCCTTGCATTTATTTTGTTAAAAATTGTTGAAATACAAAAATGTTTGTTAATATGAATTGTCAAATATATAATCTAAAAAGTCTATTTATTATCAGAAAAAAAAATTCTCCCATACGATTCCAACTAAGGTGGTAGCCCTAACTGGTCACCACCTAAATCCGCCTGCACGTTGTTCACTGAGAATGGTATAGGTCACCTTTGGAGGGGAGCTGCCACTAGGCTCAACACCCAGCAGATTGGCCTGACACTATAAAACCTGAGGTTCGGGTCAGGCGTTTGTTGTTTTTTTTTTTTTTTTTTTAAAGCAAATAAATGTTTTTCTTTTGCATTTGTGAATATATTTAAGTGAGCGAATGCGATAAAAATTAAAACTGATTTTCTATTGGCTTGTGAAATTTCATATAATTTAACGATTATAAATTTTATTTCAATCAACTCTTCATGAGAAAATATCACTGCAGTTTTATGACAGTTCTGGTTAAATTATCTAACGTGTACGGACAATTGACATAAGAATAATGCAATAAGTACCTTTTTCATTAAGCCCTTGTTTGAGCCTCATTTTTGGGCAAAGAATGCATTTTGAATAGTAAATTGATAAAGAATGTATGATTAAAAATTAAAGAAAAGTTTTGAAATTGCATGTAATATTATTTTATTGAAGAATGTGTACTTGAAAATGAATTTATAAAAAAATGGGACTCAAACAAAGGTTAAATATACAATGAAAAAATATTTTGTTAATTTTTTTTTTTTAATTTATATAGTAATCATAAAAGCTTGGAACCTAGGCTTAAGCCATTATATTGAGGATTGGAATCCCTATATTCTAATTTCTAATATTAGATGATTTTCCCAGAAACTTGGAAATAATTTCTATATGTAAACAAAGCAACACTGTGAATATAAGAAAAAAAAAATTGACTTTCCACTCAAGTTCGTGATCTTAAAGCATATTCTAGAGACTATTTTTAAAGAGCATGTTCCACAATTTGAAAAGCATCTATAAGTTTAAAGAGAAAAATTTTAAGTACTTTAGCAAACTCTTTATATTTAACACTTAATTTTACTACTCCAAAAAAATAAGTCGTTTTTCCCTATCCTTTATTTTCACAAGCTTTCTTCTAAGATAGTGTTTGATTACTCCACTTTTTCCATGGAAAATGAATTCCATTTTCTTACTTTTGGTTGTTTGATTGTCTAATATTTTTTATAGAATTGAAATTCTCGCTTTCTTGCTACGTCAGCATTTTCCATGAAATTATGAAATTGAAATTCTCGTCAAAATGGTGAGAATTAAAATTCCCGATTACTGTAGCAATTTTTTAATTTTTTAATTTATTATTATTATTATTATTATTATTATTTTGCTATGAAAAATATTTCCCTTTTACTAACAATTTTCATGTAAAACAAAATCAAACGAACACCTAAATATAGATGATTTTCTTGAATTATTATTATTATTATTATTATTATTATTATTATTATTATTATTATTATTATTATTATTTGTTGCAATGGAAATAAATTTCATACCCAATACCAGTAAATTTTATCTATTTAATTAACAATTTTCATGTAAAACAAAGTCAAACGAACATTAAAAAAAAAACTTTCATTTCAATATTTTTCACGTGAAAAATTATACTAATCAAACATAATAATTTACGATTCCAAAGAAAACAATTTCTAAACAATTCAATTCCCTGGAATTCGTTTTCAATTCAATTTTATCTTTACAATCAAACGGATCCTAACTTATTATATTAATTTTCTTGATTAAAAATTGAAATACATTGAATACATTAAATTATAAAGAGTTGAAGAGCCAAATTCATTCTCTAAATTAAAATGTTAATTTAAAAAGTCTTTTAAGCATAATTTTAATAGCTGACTCTATTAAATAAAGAGCATCTTATGTTTAAAGAATCTTTTAAAGATGCTCTTATATGTATTCGAAATCAATCCTAGAGATGCATAAGAAAAACTCAGAACAAGATTCCAACAAGCATTAAAGCAACAATTTAGACAGAGGAACTATGTAAAACTTAGACACGACTTTTGACTTCACTCATCCTTAAGAATTTGGCAGCACACAACACATAAAAGTTCTACAACAAACAAGGTTTTCACTCTTCCGCAGCACTGGCAGCACTTAAATCCACATTAAGATCAAGAACCTGCATCAGCAACAAAATCATGTTATTACATACAATGGAGAACAACGAGTTCTGGTCAAAATGTGGTTTCTAACACAAACGGTGTAATATTAGCACGTGATGTGCCTTTTCTATCAAATGTTTCAGAAAATCTAGGAATATTGCAGAATTTTCGGAGCTTAACCCTGCACTCTGCTACAATTGGACTCCAGGAACTTTTACAAAGTAAAATTAGGGTTCCAGGACCATCCCATTAATACCAGCAAACATAAACTAATCATTGAAGCAATCAGCAGCCCACCAGACACAAGTTATTCACGGAACTATATTAGCTCTTTCCACCCATAACATTTGGTAGCATAATCTTAAAGAGTCGAGATGTTTTCTTTACTATGTGCACCCTTGCTTGAGTTTTAGATATGTTGATATGCACTATATTACCAATACAGACAGACATATAGATCCTGTTTTTACATTAAAAAATAAATAAATAAATCCTGATATTTACCAACCTTATATTATCAAATCAAGCAGGAGTGGATGCCTAGCAAAGTGAAAGTATTGAACAATGACCAAAATGTTCAAAAACATAATGTATTGGCTCCTCCTAACAAACTCATTTGCTAAGGACCAATTTACCAAATCGTCATAACTATCCGTTTTCGTCTCACATATTGGAAACGCTATTTATAATTAAATTGTTGGGTCAGCATCATTAAATGTCCCCAAAAGGGCATCAGAATTGTAACATGGGAGCACCAAAGTTAGATTACAGGGCCGAAGTCATAAAGAGTATGAACTATCAGAGAATATAATTGAGTGGAAATTTAACATGAAGGAAATGTTATGAACTCAAAACTTTAGTCTTACCTTTCCAGTAATCAGGGTATACATATTCAGAACATCCACCACAGTTGACTCAAAGTGAGTTGTGGCATCATAACTCTGTCGTGTGAAACAAAATCAGTGCATCCATGCCAGGAAAGCAATGTTCAAAAGTAGTATATTCAAATGAAATCAAATCCAAAAGAAACTTACTGTTGATATAAAGCAATTGTCCAGAGAGGGTTCATTGACTGGTTCATATCTGTCATAAGTCTCAAAGAAGATCTCATCAACAGGTCCAAGAAGATCAATTCCTGGCTTCAGTTCAGTCTCAGGGTGATCAGTTTCTGCTTCTGTCGAGACAAATGCAATGAATTTCCCTTTTGGAGCAACATTGTGAGAATAAGAGCAACAAAACAGATACCTGCAGAGTCATCAATCCATCACATCGGATGTTAAAGAAGTTTGCAGCTAGAATATGAGGTGCTAGGTTTGCAGTCCCCAACCTTTGCTTAATGTGGCACTTGCGGTTCCCCAACTAAATTTTCTTGGTACTGGGGACGATTTCCGTAACATGGGGTCCCCAGTAGATGGAAATCAAAACTTGCAGTTAAAAAGCCAAAGTTGGTTGAAAAGATAATCAGCCCTTGTTTGAGCTCCATTTTTTAAAACTCATCTTCACCAAACTCACTATCAAGCACATATTCTCGTAATAAAATAATTTTGCATTTAAATTCAAAACTTTTCCATACTTTTTAACCATACATTTTCCCAAAAAAAATCACTTTTAATAAAATCTATTCTAAAAAATGGGGCTCAAACAAAGGCCGTCTCTTATTTTCAAGACATAAAAGAGGAAACAAAGGAAAATATGGAAAAGGAAAAAAGTTTAAAAAAAAAAAAAAAAAAATTTCCCTCAACCCCCTCCTCACTCTTCCAACACTCTTAACTGCCATCCAAACAGGTACAGGAAATAGAGGGAAAATGGGATTGGGGGATGTTTGGAGTGGATAACCAGCAGAATGGCGTTGGGCGAAGCAGCCAACCAAGGTGGGGAGGCAAAATGACAGTCAAAGGTATGGGGATGAGGGGATTTTTCTTATTTTTCTCCTGTTCTTATATTTTATTTTCATTTCCATTTCCATTTCTCTTTTGTTATTATTTATTTGTTAATGAAATTTTTTTGTCTTTATCCATTTTGCCCCCCTCTTAACAACATTTCAAGTGTGTTGAACGTTAATTTTAGTGAGCAAGCGGATGATTTCTGTCCACTGACGATCGAAATATACGGAAATTGAAAGCTGAGGGAAGTGGGAACCATGGATAGAGAAATAGGTTGCTGGAACAAGTGCAACTTTAAGCAAAAGGTTGGGACTCCAGTGTAACTTTCCCTAAAATATCATGTAAATTAAAATGTAACAATAGAACTCCACAGAAACCCACAATGGCTATTGCACCATCTGAGTTTCTGCTCACTTTCATCTTATCTTTAACATCCTTCAAAGCTCACGATTAACTCGTCTCAACCACTATATTCAATCAGTCACCAGCTAATTAATCTTTATTGCCAGAGTTTCCAATGAAGTTGACTAATAAACTATGTAGTTAATTTTTTAGCCTTCACTTAAAAGATTACTCACATATCTGATTTGCGACCCAACTGCTTCTGAGGCAGAATAACCTGTGCTGAGTGAGAATCGTTGGTATTTGGAATTGGGTGGCTCATGATTGCAATGGCTCTGGCAACTTTACCAACCTTCCTAACCTGCAACATTCCTCAAGTTGTTGACAAAAAACAGTATATGGATAATCAGGTGCGCAAAGATGGAATTTATTGGTAGTGCTTGGAAGTATAACGAAGTTGACTGCAGAACATGCATGTGCTACAACACAGACAAATATATATTAGAGTTCATAACTGGTTCCAAAGTACTTTTAGATGGAAACATTGAAGTATAAGTGACTAGGACAAAATCGTTTATGAGATAGAAGGCACCAAAACAAATTTCAGAGAGAGATTTACCTTGTTAGGTAGGTAGGAAGGATCACATACAACTTTCTTGCACTTAGCAGTTTCCCCCTCCGACGTCACACCAATCACCTTTCCTTCCTCGTCAAACTCTACCTAGCAATTGAGAAATTTCATTTCAGGCTTAAAACAAAGCATCCATGCTAACTAGAGAAGGAAAGATAAAATAACCAACAACAGATATAACACGACAAGAATAACGATTTCACAAGCCACAGTGACAATGATAATAACATCAAATCAACAATATTTCCTTACAACAAGTTCATAACTACCACAACAGAAACAAAAATAATATCAAAACAAAGTTAAAAGAACAAACAAAACATGAGTGGGACAACAATGGAAGAAAACAATTACACTAATAACATAAATACCCACGATCACTGCAGCAGTAAAACTATACTTATACTTTTCGGTCCTATAAGTGATAAGCAAAGAGGCAAAGGATGTCTGTCAATGTCCCATTTTTTCCCTAATGTTTTTTAAACAGGAGTAGCGTTAGAAGGGAAAAGGGAACAGATGGAGAGAGAGGAGTAAGAGATATGAAGCAAATACCTTGCACTCAGGCTTATTCAACATGTAGGTCCCACCATACACGGCACTAAGACGAGCAAATGCCTAAAAGAACGAAGGATCCAAGACCATATAAGCAAATCACAGAATGCAAACAGAGAGAGAGAGAGAGGGGGGGGGAGGGGGGGGAAGGAGGAAAGAGACGAACCTGGGGAAGCTCCCCCAGGCCATATAAAGGATAGATGTATGGTGATCCTCCAGCAAAACGTGCTACAGACTCAGCATAAAGCTAACAAGTGATAAGAAACAAAAGAAGTATACAAACTCCGTTAACTTTTTAAGAATCCTAAAGTAAAAACATCAACAGGAAAAATAAAGAGTTTCCAGGGAGCAAACAAAGAACCTTCATCCTCTTCACAGTATCTAGCGCTGGTTCATCTAAGTAGCAGTCATCTCTATGGAGAGCCAATGCATGACCAATGAAGTCCACAGTGTTGTCATCAAGGCCATACTTTCTGTCAGATGTTCAAAGTTCCATAAGCATAAAGTTCAAGTTGACGCTTGTCAAAAAAATAATAATAATAAAAATTGAAATAGGCAATCTTGCATTTAGTGATGTGGTCTATCAAAATAACATTTTATTTCCTCACATGGGAATGTCTGTTCACATGCTACTAAAAATATTATTTCTTCAGATGACATTATGATTACTTTGGCAGCTTCAAAGCATATATAACACAATGTTATTAGACAAAAAGGTTAAAGACTAAGAGCATACGCAATGAGCTCTCTAGTCGTGACTCTTGTCAAATCCATCCCTTCGTGTGTTTTAGGTTCACTTTCGTTGTAGTCTTGGACATATATGAAGAATTTTCGAGCACGGCGCTTTTCAAAAATACCCATGAGGGGGGATTTGAGGGCCTCCATGTCAGTAGCTGGCACCTTGTGAATCTGTTGCATTATGGTAAAAAAAAAATACGGTGACATTCAGTGATTTTACATGAAAAGAAACTAAAAAGCTGTAGACAGTTTTAAACATTAGTCAGAAATGATCATACCTTTCCTTTGTTGTACACAAAGCTGCCATCAACGGCTTTGAAGTACAAATATTTAGTAACATCAGTATGAATGAGGACTCGAACTAGAGCACCATTTGCCATAATAAACTGAGGAAATCAGGAAATCAATTAATCAGAGTAGAATGACAAAAAGAACTGCAGTATGGGACATTCAAAATGGAGATCAGTTCAAGTAAAAACCTTTGGAATCATGTCAACGTTATAATCTCTGCTAGAACCCAATTGAGCTGGAGGCTTATCACTTCCTCTAAACCTCTTCCAGAGCTGAGTAATAATAATTTCCATCAGAAGAATAGCATTTATATTGCACTTCAGTCCAGCAAAGGGAGAAGGTACAACAAAGGCCTGGGATGTTTAAGTTCATTGCATCTCTTGCAAATATAAATGAAAGGACTACCTGAATAAGATTAAGTGAAGTTGATTCTCCACCATAATAGTCATTCCTATCCATGTGCAGGACCTAATTACCAAAGGCTTGAAGTTCAGGTTCAAATAACAGCAAGATAAAATTTGTAAGCCATAATTAGCCTTTTCTATTTACGCAGGATTAAAGAGAAAATGTTATGACAATCGTATTTAGGGGGGGGAAAAAAAAAAAAAAGCTATAAACACAAACATGTATAATGTACAAATTATCAGTCATATATCCTACATGGTAAGACAAGGAAATGACTAAAAAAGCATAGATCTATAAGGGTAAAATGTAGCATATGGAAAAATCACTTCAGCTATTCTACAACCTATTTCCAAAAAATCACCTTTCGGAACTTACAAGACTAAAAATTTCGTCTAAGCACTGTAATTAACAGAGAACTTTAAATAAAGGAGTTCCAGAATCACAAAAATGTAAAATACAAACAGAAGTAAATAGATTAAAAAAACAAGGATAATATCCCAAATGGACTTCACAAAATTTACATCGAACCTCGTTTATATCGTCTCTTACTTTACTAAGCATTCTTAAGTTTACAACCAATCAAGGCACTTCAGAAAATAAAGCCAAGAATCAGAGTGTCTATGTCTGAGTGTTTACAAAATATCATCCAGCTAAATGACATATAGATAGATAACCCAACGTGAAAACCCCTTACTTAACATGCATGTACATTACTAAACTGAAATTTTTAAATCAAATGGTCAAAACTCAAAGGCAAATAATGTCCATCATAAAATATTGTTCAAGATGAAAGTGCAAAAGAAACTTGCATTAAGTCGATGTGCACTTAATTTTAATATACGTGCATTTTAGTATATAAGTCATAACAGAACCAGTCCCATGTCATTAATCATAATTTACCTTGACTTGATGTTTTCGTGACCAAATTCTAACTAATCACCTGGATATTTATCTCGTCCTAGTCTATCAGAAACAAATACCAAAATTAACTTACACCTATTTCATAAAATATTACTTGATTATATCAGCATCGGATAAAATCATTCCAATTACATCAAACATGAATCACTAATAAATGACAATAAATTATTTCCGGTGGGACCCCAATTGATTCATATCAAATTTAGAACACAGAATTAGGAGATCCTTTCCAACCAATCTTTAAATTTATCAAGTACAAAAATTCAACAATAGCAAACATTAAGATCAACAGATCAGAATCCAGTAGACATAATACTATGTCCGATCTCCAAAAAAATGAAAACTAAATCAGACCATCAAAAAAATTTCTCCATATTACCACAATTATCTGCGCATAAATAAATAACAATAAATCCTAATCACAATAATCTCCGAACATTTGATTTCTCAAAAAAAAAAAAATGACAACAAAAAATAAGGAAATCAACCTTAAGGCCATCAACAGAGAGGAGACCGCTAAGAATGCATTCCTTGAGACCCGTCCCAAGCACTATTACATCGTACTCTTCATCCATCTTATCCCTTAACTGATCCTTCACCTAAAATCGATAGATTCTTAACCTAAATCGAAAAAAAGAAAATAATAAGTAGTAGAAAAATGACTAGGGCTCTCACAATGACAAAGTGAGATTAATGTTGGTGTGTGTGAATGGATATAGCCAGGTTTGTGCAGTGGAAAGGGAAATGTAAAAGAGTAGCTATTTTAAATTCGAAAATTGAGATATTGCCCGTAATAAACCGGTTTGTTTATCATTTTTGGAAGAATGAGAATAAAAAATATAATCGTTATAAATTACACATAAGAGATAAAAAATTCAAATTTGATTATTTAATGTGATGGATATAGTTATATTTTTTATTTTAATGAGAAAAAATGAGAAATAAACAGAGACTAAAATTCATAATTTAATTTAAGTTAAGTTAAAAATTAATTTTAATCACATATTTAGAACTTATTTGGTAGAAATTTTAAGAATTTATTTTTTGATCTTTAAAAATAAAATGAATCTCACTTGTGAGAAAAAAATTTAAAGATAACGATTGAAATAGTGAAATAACGATAAAAAAATTGATTTTAATTGATTTAAAATATAAACCAAATAAGCACTTAATGAGCTTTACAATTTTTCAGTCGCATAAACTTTCATAAAAATAAAAAAATAAAAATAAAAATCGATTGTAATTCTCACCAAACATGACTATACTGCCATAATTACTAAACTTTAATTTCGCATCAATCACTAACTTCAATTAAGTTTCAATCGTCATCACTCTGTCACATTTCATCACATATCTCACACTTCAAATTGATAAAAATTGTTTATTTGATAATCATTGTAATCAAGCTATGCACCATTTTAAAAACAAAAATAGTAAAATGAAAAAAGGCAATGTCTTTATATTAAAATATTAAGTGTTTGTTGGGTACAAATTTTAAGTCAATTAAAATCAAAATTTTGACCGTTATTTCATTATTTCAGTCGTCATTTTTTGAATTCTTCTCTCATGAATAAGACTCACTTTACCTCTAACGATAAAAAAATCAATTAATCAAATCCCTACCAAACAAGCTATAAAGTGCATGTACATTTTTATTTTCACACTTTTATGACGAAGTGTAGTGATAAGTTGGCAGGTCACTCAACAGTTACGTGAAAGATCTCTTATATGATTATGGATTAAGCCCTTGTTTGGCCCCCATCAATTTTTATTCCATTACATTTTATTTTTTCTCTCTTATTTTCAATTACACAATCTTCCATAAAATAATATTACACGTAAATCGAAAAAATTTCATTCTTTTTCAATCTCTCATTTTAAAAAAAATATTATTCCACCCATTTTTATTTTCACAAAATAGGGGCCAAACAAAAGCTAAGCGAATTTCATCAAATTGGGAAGTGATGAGTTGTGAACTTCAAAAAGAAATTGAAGTTCAATTATTTAGTCGAGATAAATTAAACTTAAATGACTGAATTAAAATTTTTTTAAATGTATAGTGGCTGCAGCTGAAATTTACCCTGTAAAGATAGGTAAGGAAAATCGAAAAAGAACAGTTTACTCTAAGAAAGGAGAAAGGAATATGATTTTGGTAAAAGGGGGAACAAACAGGAATTGGGATAGCAATTCATCAAGAAAGGAATGTACCCTACCCCAAATGTAAACAAAAAATATTTATGCAGTTCATTAAGAAAGGAATGTACCTTGCCCCAAATGTAAACAAAAAATAAATAAATATTTTTATCCCATTTTTCAAAAAATTTGGCAAATGAGGTGTTTTAATTGTTAAATTTGAAAAAGATTTAGTTTGAAAACTAAAATGGTAGATGGTCGTTTGATTTCTCGCAAGTGAATGAAATCATGAACAGGTAATCAAGTAGTAAATAGACTGTTGAATTCAGACTGTGTACCTAAAATCTAGTGTCAATTAAATTTAACCTTAATTGAATGGCCAAATTGATTCGAATAGTTATACTATAAATGATCTAATTATATTAAATGAGTTAATTATAAAGGTTTTTGTCTAATATGTGAGATGAATACTAAGGTTTTAAATCCTACTTGTTAATCCAGTTTTAATGCAATTAAATATCATGCCAATATATACTTATTCATATTGATGAATGTTTCGAAGTTAACTAAAAGCATCTCTCGATATTAATTAAATGTATCATTTCATGTGACCTTTCTATATCTCTATAAAGATGTTAACATTAAAAGCACTAAAACATCGATAGAAATCATGCAATGTGTTACGTGCTGACGCACTTGGCCGACCCTCTGAGGCCCATGGCCCACCTATGCCGAACCACGTGGCATAGTGGCCGAGGCTCTTAGGCCCACAAAGAATCAGAAACCACTCAAAACAAGGCCTATGAAGTTGCTCGGATTTTGGAATGCCGAAGTGCTATAGCTAAGTGGTTCATATTTTCGAGGCCCATTATGCTGAAGCCCTGAAGCTCCTCTTGCATCACTTCTCCCCAGAGATCCAGTATTACACAAGAATCCTCTTTGAATGATTGATGAGACACCCATCATAGAGTGTCAGTGTCTTGTCTTGTCAAAATAGAAGCGGCTCTACCAACTAATAAATGTATAGCAAGCTAGGAGGTCAAACTTGACACCTAAAGTTTGACATGTAAATTAACGAGATGAAGCCACGTGTACTCCCAACTGAGGGCCACGATCTAACTTGTGACATTATAAATACTTCTCCATGTACCCCATACAAAATCTAATGCAAGATTTAACACAAGAACAAATACAACATTCTTTATATTTTACTCTCTTGTAACATACACAAATTCATACACGTATTCTACAAACATCGATTGGTAATTATTGTACAATTGTTATGCAAACATTTCGTTGGATTCCGAACATTCTCATCCCGCGCCTTTGAGTCACTCTCATGCCCCTTTTACTACTATCTCAGACCCTCCACATGTCTTAGCGTGTTGGACCAGGCTTACGTGTGCGCAGGTAGGTCCAATATCTGTTGGCAACATATTTTGGGTCAACAGATTGACACCGTCTATGGAAAATCATACTATAACCACGAGTAACCGTGTGAAAGAAGCTTATCGAAAAGAACATTTGGGCATCCCCCTTGAAAAAGAACAAAAGAAAGCCCCCATAACTTGGACGAAATTTGAAGTTGAAACATAGAAATATGAGTTCAGATCAAAATGTACCCCCTAGGAGGGTGAGAGAAAACACAGGGGCAACCCCAACAGCTCGTCGCAGGCCCTACTACCATCATAGGAGATGTGGTATAAGAATGGCTGCCTAAATCTCAAAAAAGATGGCTACCATGGCCGTGAATATGAGGGACATTGCAAACCAAAATATAGCCATGGGGGAGCTCATAACCCAGATGCAGGGCCAGGGAAGTTTCCCCATGTTCCCTATGTACCCCAATGGCAGTATCAACAAGAGGAAGAGCTCCAAAGCTAAAGGGTTGCATCACCAAAATATGACCAAGGTGGTATACCCCTAGAAATGGAGGTAGAAGTTGATATTTCTTCCAACTATGCTTCAGGCTGACCTACTGAGGTCCCATATAACCAGGATAACTTCCCACCCACATATGAGTCGAAACAAAGACGTAGGAGGTTAAACGACGTTTTTGATAGAATCAGGCCAGTCGAACGGAGGCGAAGACAAATAGCAACAACCTCATGAGCCTCGAGCGAGGCCATAGCCCCCACCTCCAATGACTCAGCAATAGGATGAAAGGCATGAAAATGCCCCTCGTGATGCTCCGCCTAGAAATAGGCGCCAAAGGAGAAAGGAGAAGGCTAAGAACCAGACCGGTCCTTCATACCCGCCACCCAGATATGAAGTTGATAAAAACAATGACTCAGACAAACAACAAAGGTCCTGTGACTTGGATGATGATGATGAAAATCTACCATTTTCAAGGGAGTTAAGGAGCGCCCAGGTATCGAACCACCATGTTATGCGTAAGATACCAAAATACGATGGAAGAGGCGACCCGAAGAAGCATTTGAATGCTTATAAGACCCATATGAGCCTGGGAAGAGCCACTCCAGCTGTGAAGTGTAGGGCCTTCCACTTGACACTTAGTGGAGCAATGAAATTTGGTGTAGTAGGCTACCGCTTGGAAGTATAAGGAGTTGGCTGAAATTCAAAACCACCTTCTTGAAGAGGTTCGCCATGAGTAAGGAAGGAGATGCTCATATCCAACGTCTTCAAGACATGAGACAGACGCATGGGGAATCGCTAAAGAGCTTCTTGTCACACTTTACTGACGAAATGATGTACTGCGCACAAGTCAATGATCGCGAGGCCTTATCGACATTGATGGAAGGTCTGAACACCCTATTCTGAAAGGACGTGCAAAATCAAGATCCTACCTCCTATGATGCCCTACTTGAGATGATGAGGCGGAAAATAATCAATAAAGAATTGATTGAGCACAGAAACAAGGCCAACAGAGGCCTCCCACCTCTGCAAAGGCAACGTGCTGGATGGCCGACCTCCCACTTGATGGACTACTAGATGAACCAAGGTGGTAATGAAAATTCTTAGCAAGCACTTGCCACCACTACTTTGAATGCGGTTCTGACATTGGCATACGAAGATGTCAATCCCATGACCAACACTCAGCAGGCCGGAACTTCACAATAGGCCCTCCATAGGGAGAGAGGCTGAGTGCGTGGATTAGGACCTAGGAATAGGTCGAGGTAGAATCTCTCTGAGTATTGTATATGCCATCGCTCGTATGGCCATGATACCACCAATTGTCGAGATTACGCACACCACACTAGATGGGAGCACACTCGGGATAGAATAAATGAATCATCCCAAGTGAACAGGCTCCCACCTAGGTATGATTAGAAACCTAAGCATGAGGAGGCCGCTCTCCTCCAGCGGGATGCATCTCCTCGCAAGAAGGAGCACGATGCAAAAAGGCCCAGGGAAGGGCATAGGCACCGTAGAGGCCACCAAGCCCAAGAAGAAGCCCTCATTCACGAGGTAGATACCATATTTGGAGGCCTTTACGTTGGCGGCAAGACACGAAATGCAAAAAGGAACTACGCCCAAGAGGCCAAACACCCCTCGTTGACCAGCTGCATTATAGGTAGTACCTCTCTGAGAAATCAAGAGCCACCCCATTGTCTTCACCCAAGAAGATTCTGAGGGAGTTCACTACACCCACTACAATGCGCTTGTGCTAAGGGCTATTATAGCTCGGAACGAGCTCAAAAGAATGCTAGTCATCAATGGTAGTTCCGTGAACATCTTATTTGGGTCCACCTTTGACAAGATGATTTTAGACCATGAGCTAACTCCCATCACCACTCTCTTGTACGGATTTACCGAGGATAGCATTACCCTTAGAAGAAAGATCGCACTAGCAGTGGAGATGAGAGAATTGCCCCCAAACCACATTGAACTTCATGGAGTTCCTCAATGTAGATAGCCAGTTGGCTTACCACGGGGTGTTAGGTAGACCAACCCTGAAGGAATTAGAAGTCGTCACCTCCATCTACCACTTATGCATGAAATTCCCAACTGAGAATGAGCGGCAATAGTGAGAGATGACCAGAGAGGATCCAAGGAATGTTACTTGAGCTCCATCAAGAAGGTTGAGCCCCGGGACGTCTATGTCATAACTGACATCAACATGACAGACGTCCTAGGAGAAGCTCCCAAAAAAGAAGATATTGAAATGATCGATGCACCTCCCGAGCGAGAAAAATTACTCATGCTCGATGAGATGGACCCTCATGTGACTGAGCATGAACCTCAAACAACCCCGATTGAGGAGCTCGAGAACTTTTCGGTGGACCCCCGGGACCCATTAAAGTGTTGAAAGTGGGCAAGGGTTTATCCAATGCCTTGAAAGAGAAACTGAAGGACTTTTTATGTAGGAACCTCGATGTCTTTCTTTGGAGGCATGAGGACATGGTAGGCATAGACCCCAAGGTCAATTGCCACCACTTGAAAATTGATCCTAAGGTTGCCTCCCATAGACAAAAGAGAAGAGTCCTCAATCCAAAGAGGTATAAGGCTCTGAAGGAAGAAGTGGAGAAGCTAATCCAGAATAGCTTCATCAGAGAGGCCGTCTACCCAAAGTGGGTCTCCAACCCTGTGCTTGCCAAGAAGCACAACGACAAATGGAGGGTATGTATTAACTTTTCGAATCTTAACAAGGCATGCCCCAAAGATAGCTTTTCACTTCTTAAAATCGACCAATTGGTAGACTCCATCGTCGGGCATGAGCTCCTAAGTTTTATGGACACCTACTCAGGCTATAATCAGCTCCCCATGTACCTGACTGACGAGGAGAACACCTCCTTTATCACTGACAGAGGCCTTTACTGCTACAAAATGATGCTCTTCGGGTTAAAAACGTTGGGGCTACATATCAAAAGCTTGTCAACAAAATGTTTGTGGACCTCATCCGCAAGACAGTGGAAGTTTATGTGGACGATATGCTTGTGAAAATTTTGAAGGCAGACGACCATGTGATGTACTTGAATGACACTTTTCGAATCCTAAGAAGATACATGATGAAGCTCAACCCCCTCAAGTGCATTTTCGACATTGCCTCCGACAAATTCTTGGGGTACATGGTCAATCAAAGAGAAATTGATGTCAACCCCAAAATGATCAGTGCCTTGCTCGAGATGAGATCACCTCAAAAATCAAAGAAAGTCCAAAGAATAACTGGACAGGTGGCAACGCTCAGCAACTTTGTCTCCAAGGCCACCGATAAATGTCTCTCGTTCTTCAAAGTATTGAAAGTCGAGAAGAAGTTCCAATGGACGGAGGAGTGTAAAGAGGCTTTCCAGGACCTGAAAAAGGCGTCTAGGGTAGGCCTTCCTCATCTCCAAGCCAAAGCTCGGCGATGTTATTCAACTATACCTGGCCATCTCCAGTGAGGCCATTAGCACAGTCCTAATTCGAGAGGAATGAACCACCCAACTCCCCGTGTATTACACCAGTAAGGCACTTCTATCACTGGAAACTCGCTACCCTAATATGGAGAAGCTGGCCTTGGCCTTGATTACAGCTTCTAGAAAGCTGAGGCCCTACTTCCAGGCTCACACCATTCACGTGCTGACCAACTTTCCCTTAAGACAAGTACTTCACAAACCCGACGCCTCGGGGAGTCTATTGAATGGACAGTTGAGCTTAGTGAATTTGATATTGTCTTCAAGAGAATGGCAGCCATCAAAGGCCAAGCCTTAGCTGATTTCGTGGCGGAGTTCGCCAATGTACCCAAGATAGAAGAGGTATGGAACCTGTTGAGCTCCCACGTGGAACTTGTTCGTGGATGGTTCGGCTGAAGACATAGGTTCGGGGGTTCGAGTAGTCTTGGTAAGCCCAAAGGGTCACAAGCTGAACTCAACTATGAGGTTTGAGTTTAAGGCCACCAACAACGTTGCTGAGTATGAGACACTCCTTGCAAGCAAGTAAGGAGACTAATTATCAATGGTGACTCCTAGTTAGTTGTAAATCAAGTGAATGGCAGCTTCTTAGCTAGGGACAAAACCATGGCCTCCTACTTGAAAATGGCGATGAACCTCCTCTCACCTTTTGAAAAGTTTGAACTGATCCAAATCCCTCGTGTTGAGAACGTACACGCGGATGCACTCTCCAACTTGCAAGTAGCAGGGACTTCGAGCTGCTCGCTATGGTACCAATTGAACACCTCCTCAGACCATCTACAGAGGCCCCCGATGTCATGTGAGTGGAAGGTACTCCTACCTGGATGTATCCCATTATAGCCTATCTAAAGGACCAGGTACTTCCCACTAATAAGGACGAAGCCTACAAAATGAAAATGAGGTCAGCTCATTTCCTCTTCATCGATGACGTACTTTACAAAAGAATCTTCTCCTCCCCACTTCTTCGCTGCATGGGGAGAGATGAGGCCACTTACATTCTAAGGGAGGTCCACGAAGGTATCTGTGGCAACCACTTAGGAGTACTAGCTTTAGCGAAAAAGGTGCTGAGGCAAGGGTACTACTGGCCCACCTTGAAAAATGATGCCCTTCAATTCGTGCGCAAATATAACAAGTGCCAACGTTTCTCTCCTATTCAGAGGCAACCCTCACAGGAGCTGACCGTCATCTCCAGCCCATGGCCATTCTCCAAATGGGGCGTAGATCTCATAGGTCCCCTACCTAAAGGTAGAGGAGACACGAACTTTGCCATCGTGGTCATTGATTACTTCACAAAGTGGGTTGATGTTGAACCATTGGCAAAAATCATAGAAGTAAACACTTCCAAGTTCTTGTGGAAGGACATCATATGTCGGTTTGGAGTTTTCCACTCTATAGTCTTAGACAACGGGAGACAGTTCGACAATACAAAGGTTAAAAACTTATGCGAAGAACTTGGTATCAAGAAGCACTTCTCCACGCCTCATCACCCCCTAGCAAATGGCCAGGTTGAGGCTATAAACAAGACAATCAAGTATGTCCTCAAAAGGAAACTCGATGCGTCAAAGGGGGCCTGGGTTGACGAGCTACCACAAGTGCTTTGGGCAATCCAAACTACCACCAGGACTCTCACTAGGAAAATTCCTTTTCTCATGGCTTATGGCACCGAGGCTATGAGCCCTTTCGAGGTCGGCTTACCATTACCACGTCGCCTACACTTCAGTAAAATAACCAATGACGAGTTACGAAGGTGTGACCTCGACTTCATTGATGAAAAAAGAGATGACTCCTAGTTGAGGATTGCTACTTCTCAAAGGAAGATGACCAAGTACTACAACTCCAAGGTGAAGAAGAGGTCCTTTCAAATCAATGATCCGGTCCTTAGGAGGGTCTTCCTCTCCTCCAAGGAACCTGGCGTAGGTATCTTGGGTCCAAACCGGGAACGCCCCTACAAAATTAGAGAAGAAATCCGACATGGTACCTACTGGATTGATGACGTGGATGGCAAGGTACAGCCCCATCCATGGAACATTGAGCATCTCCCAATTTATTATCAGTGATTGTACAACCTCGCTAGATGATCTTTCCCAACTCATGTATCAAATTCCAAAAAATTTCAAATTTCTTATTTACTTAAGTCCAGCAAATTTCAATAAATTTCTCAAACGTGGGTGCATCAGAGGAGAGGTCCAAATCCCAACTCTGGGTCATCTCGCCTGAACTTTAAGGCGTACGCCACATGCCTCCCTTTGGCGAGGCTGAACGTCAAGGAGAGACGCCCCTATAAGGCTGCACCATCCATCATGTAGGAAAGCGTGGACGCCTCGGAGGAGAGGTCCAAATCCCAACTATAGGTCATCTCGCCTGAACTCCGAGGCATAAGTCACATGCCTCCTTTTGGTGAAGCTGAACCCCAAAGGGAGAAGCTCTTATATGGCTGCATCATCCAACATGTAAGGAAGCATGGGTGCCTCGGGGAGGAGGTTCAGATCCCAACTTTGGGTCACCTCGTCAGAACTCTGAAGTATATGCTACATGCCTCCCTTTGGCGAGGCCGAACGCCAAGGGGAGAAGCCCCTACATGGCTACACCTTCCACCACATAGAGAAGCGTGGACGCCTTGAAAGAGAGGTCTAGATTACAATGGAGAGGCTAAACTCTAGTGGAAGAAGCCTCTACATGGCTGTACCATCCACCATACAGGGAAGCGTGGGCGCCTCGGAGGAGAGGTCCAGATCCCAACTATGGGTCACCTCACCTAAACTCCAAGGTGTATGTCACATGCCTCCCTTTGGTGAAACTGAACCCCAAAGGGAGAAGCCCCTACATGGTTGCACTATCCATCATGTAGGGAAGCATGGGTGCCTCGAAGAAGAGGTTTAGATCCCAACTATGGGTTACCTCACCTGAACTCCGAGGTGTACGCCACATGCCTCGCTTTGGTGAAACTGAACCCTAAAGGAAGAAGCCCCTACATGGCTGCACCATCCATTATGTAGGAAAGAGTGGGCACCTCGAAAAAGAGGTTCAGATCCCAACTTTGGGTCACATCACCTGAACTCTGAAGCGTACGCCACATGCCTCTTTTTGACGATGCTGAACGCGAAGGAGAGAAGCTCCTACATAGCTACACCATCCACCATGTAACGAAGCGTGGGCACCTTGAAGGAGAGGTCAAGATCCCAACTATGGGTCACCTCGCTTGGAATTCGAGGCGTACGCCACATGCCTCCCTTTGGTAAAGCTGAACACCAAAGGGAGAAGCCCCTACATTGCTGCACCATCCACTATGTAAGGAAGGATGGGCACCTTGGAGAAGAGGTTCAGATCCCAACTTTGGGTCACCTCGTCTGAACTCTAAAGCATACGCCACATGCCTCCCTTTGGCGAGGCTGAACGCCAAGGAAAGAAGCTCGTACATGGCTGCACCATCTACCACGTAGGGAAGCATGGGGGCCTCGAAGGAGAGGTCCAGATCCCAACTATGGGTTACCTCGCCTGAACTTCGAGGCATACGCCACATGCCTCCCTTAGGTGAAGCTGAACGCTAAAGGAAGAAGCCCCTACATGACTGCACCTCCACAATATAGGGAAGCGTGGGTGCTTCGGAGAAGAGGTTCAGATCCCAACTTTGGGTCACCTTGCCTGAACTTCGAAACGTACGCCACATGCCTCCCTTCGACGAGGCTGAATGCCAAAGGGAGAAGCATCTGCTAAGATTCTGCACATACATTATTACTCAGGTTATGAGGTTATCAAGTTTGCTTAAGTAATGACGTTTAAGTTCAATCTTAATTGAGGCACCCATCATGTGGCTTAAGTGATGGAAGTTAGGATGTCAAGTTCGAATTATTGACTCATCCCTAAGTTGTATTACTTGGCGAGGCCAATTTACTTGGAAGAAAAACATGTAAAGGATGAACAAAATGTTGCAAAATGTGGCATTCATTGATCTTGGACAAATTACAAGAGGTAGGCCTGAGGCCAGTATATCAGAATAAACTGAAAGTAAACTATACTACGCCATGGTAGATGGAGGGGGTGCCTTGATAACAGGCACCTCCGCAGCTTGAGCTTCAGAGTTGTCTTCATCCTCTTCAGTCGCTTCGTCACCGATTACTTCTTCAGCAAGGGTCTGAGGAACTTCGCCCACAAACTCCGACCTCAGTTGACATAGGCCATGTATAGGTAGAGCTCCTCAGCCCTCTCCATCATCTCAGCATAGACGAAGTTTCTCCAGTATAAGTCAAAGTGCTGGTACTCCTCAGAGAGATGGAAGTTCGCAATGTAATTCTTAACTGTCTTCTTTCTGGGTACCTCGGCCTCTCTTCGAGCCTTCTAGAGCTCATCTACATGCCACCTTATTTGGCCCTCCAAAAACTGGTATGCATCATTGGCCCTGGTCAGCTCTAAATTGGCCTTCTCTAGGGCCTCAGCAGTGACCTTCTGGTGATCATTAGAAATCTCCACTTTTTTGGTGAAGGAGGCCACCTTACATTGAGACTCGTACATCTCTTTCTTTAAAGCCTCGATTTGGGCCAAGACGGATTCCAACTTCGTAGCATCTTCAATCTTTTGTGCCCTCGGCCTTAAGCTTCTTCATCTCTTCCTCAGTGGAGGCCAGCTTCTCCAATGAAGACTTGTTCCTTAACTGAAAATCAGTGAGGGCCTCTTTCCACTCCAACGTGAGGCCAAATGTCCACGCACTTTAGCTCATGAGGGCCTTTGTAAGGTTCATAGCATCATAGGACGAGGCGTGCAACTGCCACCGATCCATCCAAAACTTGTAAAAGGCCTCTATAGCTCATTGGACTTCGGTCGGCAGTGCCTCAAGCAACGCAGGAGCTAGTTCCTCCTCTTAGCTCTCCAAGAAGTTGGGGGACTTCTCTTATGTCCTTCAGGGTCGCTGCCTCCTTCGCTGCAAGTCTCATAGCCTCTTCCCTCGCCTCCTTCTCTTCTGCCCTCCTTACTATCTCAACTTTGACCGCTTTCATGGTAAAGGCCATCAACTTAAGAGGAAAAGGAGGATCGTTTTGTCCTGAATGAGACATCGGGTCCCAAATTTTCTCGAGGAGCTAGAGATATGCACCAACTTCCTTTTCTTTTGATGCTCCTTGGGGACCTTCTCCTTGTCCCTAGATTCTCGAGGCTTCTCCTTCAAAAGGGCCTCCACCTCACCTCCCTTGGATGTGTACTCTTTGGAGAGGCACTCTAGCCTCTCCCTTACCTCTTTTGTAGCACCAGAGCTCGACTTCAAAGCCTTACTCCTCCGTCATAAAAGTGTCATTTAGGATGGTGGCCATATCTGGGATAGGGTACTCCCTTATCTTGAATTTATCTACAAAAAGTAATAGCAGTTTAGAACTATATCAACGATTTTGAAATTCCATCAAGTACAAGCACATCTTACCCTTTGAAGTCATTAGTCCGAAGTCGATGAAGTATCTACTTCGATCGATAAGATGATCTAAGTGACAAAGCTTTAAGGGTCGCTTGTAGATGTCCTCTATCAAGTCGAAATCACCTTTGTGAAGCTCGCACCTCTTGCTACTATCTGCAATACATGTTATAACTGTTAGACAAAATTATGAAAAACTCAACAAGGATGAACTACAGATGGGTTGGGCACTCATGAGTTTCGTAGTACTAGGTCGGTACTGTCTAAGCCAAGGCCTTGTCCCCCTCAACTACCTGCCACTTTGCCCGAACCCAGAACCATGACTCCTTCCATCCCTTGATGGAAGTAGGCAGCCCCACCACAAAATGTGTGTGAGCTCCCCAGGGGGTGATGTAATACCACCCCTTTGACTTGTCTTTACCTAAGATGCGAGGCTGAAAAAAGGTCTGAAAGACATGCGGAGGTATATCCTCCCCTAATGACACTTCTTTCCACAAGAAGTATGACCCCACTAGATGACTCCACCCATTCGGCAGAACCTGGACCGACGACAACATAAAATTCATAAGCACAGGCATAAAGAAGGGGTGCAGAGGAAGACGCATACATGCTTTAAATAGGTATTCACTTACGGCCACATATCCGGGCCTCGAAAAACAATCCCGTTCGTGGGCCTCAAGGACTAACATCTCCACGTAATGAAAAACGCTACTTCTCCCTAATCTCCCTCAATTTCTTCGAGGTGGTGTTTGACGCTATCTTTAGGGCTGGACATGGTCTGATTCGATTATCTTAATATCCGAATCGGACCCGAAATTTTCGAGTACTTAGTAATTGGAACCTTGGGTCCAAATTTAATTATGGAACCGTTCGGGTTCAGTTCGGTTCCGTACCTTAATTACATTTTTTAACATTTACAGCACTACATAAATATAACTAATAACATGTTAAATCATAGCTTTTACAAATTAACAAAGTCCCATTAAAAAACATATAAATAACAAGTTTCCCAATAATATTAATCTACCAATGTATACATATACCAAAAAGTAGATACTAAAATATTGGTAATCCATACCAATAATTCCCTCACTTCGGCCTTCAAAATCAAGTCTACATAAAACAATTAAATAAGAATTAGAAGTCATAGAGATAAAATATTTTTAAGTATTGCTAATACTTACGAGCTATTTGATTAATCATCAATTTCTTGACTTACCATACGAAGTAACTCTACAGAAAAATTGAAAAAACACAATTAACAAACATAAATGAACTAAAAATTGTTCAACTAATAATATCTAATGAGAAAAATAAAACATATATTTTATTACCTGTCTCAATGCTCTCATAGAACTCTGTCTCTTTAATACAAACTCTATCTTCGGAAACTCTCAAAAGTCTATATTCTTCCATTAGCCAGATTTGTGTACAAATCATGGCCTCAACTGTTTTGGGAGTTAAAAGAACTCCTAAATGGATCAAGAATGCGCCCTCCAGTACTAAATGCTGACTCAGAAGCCACTGTAGATACAAGAATGGCAAGAACATCCCTTGCAACCTTAGATAAAAATTCAAACCTTGAACTGTTGATCTTCCACTATTTTAAAATGTTAAAGTTTTCATCAGTAACATCTTCAATAGGTTCCATTAGATATCGTTGGTCCTCATCTTTTCCAGAAAAATCCAGTTTGCTAGTTTTTATTTCCTTGTACCTAAAATCAAAATTACAATCATCCCAATCATCATCATCATCTGAACCCTCCAACAAAGTGACTCTGTCATTATATTCATTGCCACCACTTCTACTTCCACTAGTTCCATTCTTTGAACGATGACATCCCTTGCACTGGTTATACAAAGCATAAAATAATTTCATGACCTCAGTTTTTGTGGCTTCAACCTTAACAGAGTCATATAAGATATCAATAAAATGTACAACAAACTCCAACTTATACCTAAGATCAAGCACAACTGCTACAATCAAAATCTTGTTCATTTTATCAACATTACCCTAATACTGGTCAAACTTAATCTTCATGTTGTTTGCTATGCTACTTAGCAAATAATCATGCTTGTCACCCATTTTTCTCAAAATTTGCTCAATTTTACAAACTTCTTGGAAGTAGCACTCAATGAAGCACTAAACTTCAATGTGACATCAAAAAAGGTTATTAGAAACTTGAGAAATTTTCTAGCTTTCTCACAATCATAACTTGTAGGTGGCCTCTCTTTTTCTTTTCCAACTTCATTCTCATCAAAATATATATAATAAAATCAATCATCTTCCTCCATTCTATAAAAAGATTTTTTAAAATTCAATGCACTATCCACCATTAAGAATGTTGAATTTCATCTAGTAGAAACATCTTAAACAACAATTTTTTTGCATGCAATTTTTTTCCTTTCAATACAACACTAAATTTCATCAACTGGGAATGAGATGATCGAAAATGTTTGACCGCATTGCGAATACTTTCTATAGATGGATTAAACTCTTTCAGTCTTTCTTTAACAATCAAATTGACTATGTGGACTGAACAACGTACATGCAAATAAGAGCTACCTAAAATCATATTATCATCAGTTTTCCAATTTCTCAACTTGTTTTTCACATAAATGATTGCTGCATCATTTGTGCTTGCATTGTCTACAGTAATGGTACCCACACGCTCTATTCCCCAATCAAGTAAACAATTTTCAATAAACTTCCCAATTGTCTCCCCTTTGTGATTTGGAACAATAGAAAAAGTCAATATCCTCTTATGCAGTTTCCAACTTCTATCAATAAAATGTGCTATAACTACCATATAATTGATGTTTTGAATTGATGTCCAACAATCAGTGGTTAAAGAAATCATTTGCCTATCATTAATAAATTTAATCCTCAATGATTCCTTTGTTTCATGACTAGAGATGTAGCACATCTCTAGCAATCATTCTTCGACAAGGAACCTCAAATCTAGGATAAAGTTGATGAACAAATTTCTTAAAACTCTAACCTTTCACAAAGGAAGAAGCCAATTCATCAATAATAATCATCTTAATCAATGCTTTTCTACGCTTTTCTTTATTAAACACCATAGCCATAATATTACCATCATTGTTTTCTCGAGTGAGTATTGCTTGATTGTCATCAACCCCAATGCTCTTATATGCGTAACAAATTTTAAAATACTTCTACATGCTAGAAGTTTCACTATTAGTATCGGCCTTAAATGTTCTCCCATAATAATTACATTTTGCTTTTTCTCCATCAAGTATCCTAGTGAAATGATTCCATATTTTCGACCTCTCATTAGGCTTTTTTTGTCTCCCATTTGAGCATCCAAAACTGGTATCACCTTAACGAGAAACTTGATTAAATCCTACACAAACAATGTGGAAGAAAATCATCAAATGGCAGAGTCAAATTGTAAAACTCTATCACTCCAGAATCTTCCTCACCTTTAGCAAGTTTGTGAATTACTACTCTGAATTTTTAGTTCAAAATAATTAACTTAATCATGTTATAACTTTATCACTCCTGAAAATTGTCCCTTTTATTTTCTTTCTTGATTCTTGAAAAGTGAATACTCGTTTCATACAACATAATAAAAGAAAACCAGGATAAAAATAAATCAATGCTTAACCTCGAAATTCAGAAACCCATTGAATCTACAAAAAGATTATAAAGAATTGTGAAAAGTTCCAACATATAATAGATGAAGAATTTACATCATATGCACGTGCTTACCAGAATTTACTAATCAATAGTAGGCAGCCACGCATCTTCCAACAATAATGCTATCTTATTGCACATATAAGATTAAACCACTTGTTTCTCATTATTTATCTGAACTTTTCTATCAACTTAAAAGACGACTCTTTATTTGCCTGCCCGAAAAGAGAAAAGAAATGTAGTTAATAATTTGCTTTTGCTACTCTTCTCTAAAGCAAACATTCTAATAAAACTTTAAAATTTTATCAAAAAATTAAAAAGTTATTCAATTTTTCGGTTCTTGATCTAGAACTGATAACCGAACCGTACCCGTCGATTCTCAATTCATATACATATTTGGGTATTTAACTTGAGAAGAACTGTCGGGTTCGGATCAGGAGTTTTGTCTAGCCCTAGCTATCTTAGCAGCCCCCATTCTCCCTCGTAGTCTATGGACTCCTCGACCATGGCATATTGTTCGACCTTAGAGTCCCCGCTTAGAACAATCCCCACACCAAACCTAGCTATTGTGACCAAGTCCCTACCCGGAATGGATTCCATCCCAGATATTAAGAAGCAAAGATGACAAACAAGTTCAAATTTTGAAATCGAATACCTACACTGGATGAGTAAGGAAACCAATAGATTTCGAAAAAGGGATCGGAGCAAAGTTTGGATGCCGAAAAACTTGCAAAATTTTGGAAGAAAATGGCGGAAAACAAAGGATGAATAAGGCTTCAAAATGGGGGTCTTTTGCCTTTTATAGAGAGCCAAGACGAAACCCAGCCCTTGGATTGAGGCCCCACAAATCTCAGCCCTTCATTTTAAGATTAAATCCGAGGCGTAGAATTCAAATCATTTTGAAATTAATGCCGCAGATTCAAACGTGCCTTTCACGCACCTCTCCAAACGCGTCTCTTTCTAGAAGTCCCAATTGTAGCCATCATTGCACATTTAATGCAGCAGTCATACTTGCCTTGGAAAACGTGATGACACTGCTGCTTTTGCTCGAAAACATGCGCAAGACATCAAATCATTGGCACGACCATTGAAGAACAATTATTAACAAGAAGCCTCGGCAAGTTCAATTTACTCACCGCCTCGACTTCTTCATCACAATTCATCTATTATTTCAACACCAACACTTTTAACTCCAACCATGATATAAATACCTATATTTGGACTTGTGGGACTATTATTTAGGGTTAAAAAATTCTTTCGAACAAACTGGCTTTACTTCATCAAAGTCCACGCATTACATAAATGACTATACTTAGACTTGGGGTACTATTGTTACGTGCTAACGCACTCGGAGACCCATGGCCCACCTATGCCGAACCATGTGACATAGTGGCCAAGGCCTTTGGGCCTACAAAGAATCAGAAACCACTCGAAACACGACCTATGACGTTGCCCAGATTCTGAAATGCTGAAGTGCTATAGCCTAAGTGGTTCATATTTTCGAGGCCCATCATGTCGAAGCCCTGAAGTACATCTTACATCACTTCTCCCCAGAGATCCGACCTTACACAAGAATCCTCTTTGAATGATTGATGGGACACCTATCATAGAGTGTCAGTATCTTGTCTTGTCAAAATAGAGGCGGCTCTGCCAACTAATAAATGTACAGCAGGCTAGGAGGTCAAACTTGACACCTAAAGTTTGACATGTAAATTAACGAGATGAAGCCACGTGTACTCCCAATTGAGGGTCACGATCTAACTTGTAACATTATAAATACTCCCCCATGTACCCCATACAAAAGATAATGCAAGATTCAACACAAGAACAAATACAACATTCTTTATATTTTACTCTCTTGCAACATACACGAATTCATACACATATTCTACAAACATCGATTGGTAATTATCGTACAATCGTTATACAAACATTTTGTTGGATTCCGAACGTTCTCGTCCCGCGCCTTTGAGTCACTCCCACTCCCCTTTTACTACTAGTCCCAGATCATCCACGTGTCTTAGCGTGTTGGACCAGGCTTACGTGTGGGTGGGTGTGTTAGGTATCTGTTGGCAACATATTCTGGGGTCAACACAATGCATAGTAGTGTATCTCTATCCCATATCGAACTTTACAATGATTGTTATAAGCGCTATCTATTCTATTATTTGTCTCGAAATCAATAATATTTACGTTCAAGACAATTGGTGATCAAACAATTGAAAAGACATTAAAACTCAACAACAATCATCCACAAATTCACTCATATTATACGTTAAAATACTTATTTCAAATTAAAAACTTCATAACTATGGTTCATCTATACCCTAGCATTTATAAATTTTGCATAACATAGCAAAATTAAAGGAAATCATAATTAAATAAAAAATCATAACCTAGATTTTTAATAAATTGAGAAGATGAAGATGAAGATGAATATTGAGATCTTGAATCTCTTCAATGATTTCTTAATGAATCTCCACTAGCGTCTTCTCTTCTTTGCTCGAAAATCAAGTTTGAATTTTCACTTGATTGAATTCTTGCAAGTCTCTTTCAATTCTCACAAAAAACTATAAATTTTGCCTCATTTGGTGATAGTAATTGATGAATAATAGTGTATAATATGTATATGAATGATGTAGGAGAAGTCTCCAATATATATTCTGTTGTTAGGTATTTTTGTATGAGTTGAAAATTGGTTCAAAATTACGTTCAAATTGGTTTCCAAAAGAGTTCCAATCGAGCAAGGAATGTTACTTTCAAGCTCGCATGTTTTTCTTGTTGCATAATCGTCAGTATTTTTATCATAATTTTTTTTCCTGATATACGATTGAGGTAATTTAATATGCATTGGAAAGCTCATTCAAAAGGTTACAACTTTGATAGAGGTGGAATTTTTTCAATTTAGATGTTTACTATACCAAAAAAGGGTCTCAATATTTAACTAAAAATCTGGAATATTACTTGTGTGATTGAAAATTGATTTATGATAATATTTTGATCATATTCCATTCTCTCTCTTTTTTTTTATTACTTTTAATTACACCCAATCATCTCCTAGCAATCTTCAAATTATTGTCTTGTAATCCGAATTAACTATTGAATATTTTTAATTTGATCCTTAAACTTTGGACTTCGCCATTTTTGTTGTTTTTGTAATTTCACTTCCATTCATCGAGTTTTATTTATAAAATAATTTAAGCTATAATTACTTAAGAACTGTTGAATGTCTATATTTAGGTCCAAATAAATATATAAAATACACTTATCAGTAGAAGTCAGTTGTTATTAATTAGCTATTGACTTGACAATAGTTGTTAACTTATGATATATTTCGAGTGAAATAGGACTTACTCCAAAAAAGATAAGGGATAATTGCAACAGAAACTCCAAATCTTTAAAATATTGGCAAACTTTTTCTAAACCTTTAATTTATTGCTATCGTCACCCAAACTTTTCGAAACGTTACGACAGAGGTCATTTTGGACGGTTTCCATCCACAATTCCATCAATTGACCAAAAATTTGACTTTGACTACATTTTTAATATTTTAAAAAGAAAATAAATTTCTATTTATCACATCAAGTAATTACGTTTTATTAAATTAAAAAATAAGAAAAAAATATCCAAACAACTGCATTCACGCTTGCGCTGGTGCCTCTGCAACTCCACCACCGGAAGAATGGGGAAACAAATATCCAGCGCCAGCTACTCCACCACCCAATTGCCATCCATTATAATCGTATCCATGTACCTAGGGTCCTGCTTAATTTTATCCCAACCGAACCAAAGGAGTGTTAAGCTTGGAGCTTTCGAAAATAATGTGGAATGCTTTTTTTTCTAGAGACCGAAAACCCTAACCGAAGAAAAAATCCCACCACCTTCTCAAGCAAAAATCGAAGAAAAAAAACCCACCACCTCCCCAAGCAATATGGGTGTTTGAAAGGTAGCACCGAGTCGAGTCGAATTTCTCCAGACTCCACTGGAATCATCAAGCTAAAAATGAGCTTTGTCGGTGGGTATGGGTGTTCAAAGGAGAGTGCCGAGTCGGGTCAGATATCTCCAAACTCGAGTGAAATGATAAAGTTGAACGATTTTCGACCATGATTGTTGCATTGTTGGAGAAGACTAGCTATGGCAAGGTGGTAATTCTTGTCCTTGCTAACGCTTCAATTCGGTTTGATGATTCCACTGGCTATAGCGAGGTGGGTGACAGTGGCTGGTGGTGATGGGTTGAGGGAAGTTGAAGATCTACAACCTTTTTTTTTTTTAATTATTTGTAACTTATTACTTATTTTAATGTAGTAAATGGAAAATTATTATTTTACCCTTTCAAAAATATTAAAAATATAGTCAAATTCAAATTTCTTAGTCAACTAATAGATATTTGGATGGAAACCGCCTAAAAGAGCCTCCGCTGCAATGTTTCAAAATGTTTGAGGTGACGGCTGCAACAAATTAAAGGTTTGAAAAAGTCTGCTAATATTTTAAAAGTTTGGGGCTTTTATTGCAATTATATTAAAAAATAAAGCAGACGAGAGGGCTGACACCTTCTACCAAGTTAGGTATTTTTGCATTTGATGATTGCCAACAAGTTCTTCTTGAATACGATGAATTGTCATGATTGTAACCAATTTTCGTTAAACATCTAATAAAGTATTGTCTTATTATTGGAATCTGGTTTAAAAGAGATGAAAATTGGTTAATTATACAATCATGAAAAACGTGAAAAGTGATTTTTGGGTCAACTTCGATCAAATATTAAAACTTGTTTCAATAATCAAATTATGAAAATAAATAGACTAACATGTTCTACTCATCGAGTAGATGATCATGATATATTTAGAATCTTAAAATCAATTTGAGATAAAGGAGAAATTACAGTGCAAAGTTGGAAGGAAAAAATGAGGAGAAAGAGGCCAAAACTCAGCAAACGCTGTCGCTTAAGCGACGACAACGTCTAACGAACGTCAGCGTTTCTACTAAAAATGTGCCATCTATGTCGAGTGATGCACCAATGACATGCCAGCAATAGCAAGGGATGCATCCCTTCTTGAAAGTTGCTAAGTTTTGGGGTGTGTCTCTCCATTCACTTCCACATACAAAATAAAATTTATACTATATTTCCCCAACATTATACTCTCTTTAGTCTAGCAAAAGTTGTAGAGCCTTCTATCTTAGTATTGCCTGGTGGATTGACCATGTAAACACGCAGCCTCTATTGATTTTGGAGCTTTCTTTTGTACTTGAACTCACACGACTTTTGTCATGTCATTGGATAATGTTGTGACACGTAAAATCAACACTTCGATATTATTCCAACTGGGTGTAACAACTGCCCCCACTACATTTGGTTTATTGTCTTTAGTTAGGATTTTCATTGCCTGGTTGATATATTTAGAACATTTTTGAGTTGAGTTAATCTTTAAAGGGTATTCATAGAATGTAACGAAGATGTTTACAACATGGTATGAATTTGAAGTCGTTATCCGAGCATGAAAATCTTTCGCGTTGTTTACTACCTTGCGGCCCCTACTCAAAAGGACTTCGTGCAAGACTGGCAAAGCTTAAACTATAAATTTAGGTCGATTGAATATACTTTTTATCTCCCCATTTAATAAAACTCTACTATTAGTCATTTATTATTCCCACATTCTATTGAACCCACAACTTATAATCACTCACAAACATGCTCTTAAAGTTCTCGTACAACTTAGAAATTTTATGCATAGATTTTTCCCTCGATAAGCTTCATTTTGCAGGTTGCATGCCTCTATGCCAATGTTTTAAAAATCAACATGGGCATCAACCTAGAAAAGGAAGAGGGTCCATGTTTAAAAGGTTGAACCAGATGATAAATTAAATAAATAAATATACAAATAAACAATAAAATATCATAACTATAATAGATTTTTAAATTTTAGTTTTCTCATTCAAAGTAAATATAATCCATGTTTGTTAATTAGATTTATTATAGTAATTTATTTTATAACCTCGAAAACTAACAATTAATATGTACAAAATAATTTGCTTTGTTCAAATTGAAAATTATAATCTTGTTGGAATTTATGATTTGTTAATAAAAATGGTGAAATAAACTAGTAAACACTTAGAATTGACAATTGGCTAGTATCTCACATTAGAGGACTACCACAACATTAGAAGAAGAGTCTCTTTTTAAAAAGGAGATAGTAGCTCACGTTGAAAAATTACTAAAACATTGAAAGAATGTTCTCCTTTAAAAAGGAGGTATGGGAGAATCACTTGTATAAAGAAAGATACTTGGGCCTTCAATTGCAATGGTTGACCTATTAAGATAGTTAAAAGTTTTTGTTAAAAAAATTAAATTAAATCACTCGAGAAAAACTGTGGCCGATTTTTCGATTAAACCGTCAATCGATCGGCCGAATTGACCGTTTATTAGCCGGGTTTTATTTTTCAATTAATGAATAAGAATTGGGCCAGATTAAAGGGTTGGTTCACGATTTTTTCGGTTGAACCGATTGGTCCGGTCCGATTTTTATAACATTGCTCTATACTCTAACCAATCGCAAAGTTATGAGGTCAGGTTGAAATTTGTTATGTTCTTCCAACCTTGTTAATATTTGGAGTTCCATCTTAAAAGATCAGCCTTGTTGCGAGGAGTATTCCAAACTTTTATAAATTAGTCTATATTTTCATCTTTATTTGATGTGTGATTTTATCCCTTAACATGCTCTAGCAAGATGGTTGCTCGTTTGAGCAGATCAATCTTAAAATTTGTATGCTCATTTTTTTGAGTTCTAGTCGAATCGAATTGCTCGTTGGAATTTAATGGACTCTAATACCATCTTAAAATTTGAGTTCCATCTTAAAATGTCAACTTTATTAAAAGAAGTAGTCCAAATCCTTTATGAATTGGTCTATATTTTCATCTTTATTGAGATTTTATCCCATATAAACTTGTATAATTGTGTAATTTTACAACGATGATCGTATTTACCATCTAATGTGTAGAATTGTAGAAATTTCATAGGGGTTAGACATTGTTTAATGGTCTCAATGAATTTTCTAAATTGGACTGCCGAATGTACTAAATTGTTATCCTTCAATTGAAAGTTTTTTCATATACATGCATGTATGTAGTGGTGGAGCCACATGGGCAGCAGTGATGGTGATTGCCCCCCACAGTTAAATTTTTTCTCGATTTATATATAATTTTTTAGATATATTCTCAATATATATTTTGCCCCATCCGATATTATTTTGATCCCTACATAAAAATCCCAACTCTGCAATTTTGTATGTGTCTCCATATGTGTTTGACCTTTACAAGTATTTTTTTTTTATTAACTCTTTATAGTCAACAAGATATATATTAGTTGAACATGGACTAAGAAAATCGTTAAGAAATGATCAAACGTATTCTCTATTTCTATATTGTGTATAATCTTTATCTTTAATATATTAAAAGTTCCATGAGATGAGAATCATTTTGTGGATAATTCATCCAAATGTAATAGTATTCGCTTCGGAAGGAAGATTGTCTCAATCCCACTTTCATTAGAACCCACATTTGACATGCTTGAAGCTAGGCAAGAGGCACCACTTCGAGGAAGTTATATTGGGATCTTCAATTATCAAGATAGCAACTTTACAATACATCTGTTATTGGTGGTGGAGGGGGGTCTTCTGCATCGACAGCAACCTCGATAAACCTCTCCTCCAACGTTATCGAGGTTTTAAGCAAAGGGATGCCAAGTGGTGCTAGTGAATGCATACAACTACACGAAGCACAAGGTTTATGAAACGCATGCTAAAAATCCCGAAGTAGTCTTTCATGGCGTTGAGCCACACCTTTGCCATCAATGTAGAATGTAAAAGTGCTTTCCACTGCATGTATGTATGTGCAAATCAATTAAGATTAAGCAATGACTAAATTTTACATATTTCAATAGATTTTCTTGGATAGGAAAGGGACGCTGGCCATAATTTACGTATGTATTTCCCTTATCATACTAGAATTGTCTTTGATTCGAACAAATCATTGGATCACCGAGTCACTGGTTCAATCGTCACATTATTACTAGACCATATATCTAAACAAAAATTTCTAATACAAAAAGATGATGTATATACAAACAAACTTAAATAATACTTACGATTTCTCTGTTGGGAAATAAAACGATTGAGTTAATATATATGACACGATCTGATGTATATGATCGCAAATAAACAACAAGATAAAAAATAAAAAATTAATTGGTAGAGGAATTGAGTATTTTATTCAATTGACGAATATGAAGAAAATAAATACAATAACTGTGTCTACACAATTATTTTATATTTCAGTTTTACAAAACTTGTGAAAACAATCTAGTATTTATAGGAGAGCATGTCAAACCCTAGAAATACCACAAAGATGAAAACAAAATAAAAAATAATGTGGAATAAAGAAAACAATATTTTTTTCCAATAAAAAAGCATGGAATAAAGAAAATACTTTTTTTTTTTCAATAAAAACACGGGTAATAAAGGAACAAATATTTTTCCCAAAAATTCAGTCTAATTTGGGTAAAAAAAAATTCAACAATCTCCACATTGACATAAATTCCGATGCAATGAACAGTGCTTCAAGATTTCTCCACCTGAAAAAATAAATCCAATTGCAACGAAAAATTCAAACTCTCTAAGAAGAACCAAACTTTCTACAATACAAAAATACTTCTCCTCTTTCACGGTATCCAACAAAGATACATGAACCCAAACATTGAGTTTCCCAAAATTCACGAAAAATTAGAAACTACCAAACAATATTGAAGCACACATTGTAGCGGAATAAACTTCGAATACTTTCATAGAAGGATATTGACTAGTCTCAACACCTTAAAAAATGCTAAAAGCAGGTAATGGTGGAAAAGCGAAATTACCCAGAACTTTCAAACTCGACTGAGTAGTATTTTTTAATATGAACCCCAAACAAAATTCCAAAGCTACAATACCAAGCTGAATCTCCACCACGGTACTAAATCTATATACGTTGACTTTTCTTAACAAATTATGTCTAACTTTACAAGATGTATAAGTAGGACCCATTCACGTCTCTAATACAACACAAACACCATTCCCAACCCTCAAAACTCTATCGCATCCAAGGAACATGTACCATTTTAAATCAAGAGTATTTAACGAAATGAGATTCTTCTTCAAGTCTAGTCTGGGAAATGTCGAACATGATCAAGTGTTTTACATGTTCATCCATCAACTTCAATCTGGCTTTACAAATACCAACTACCCAACAAAGTTCATTGTTACCCTTGACGACACCTTGCGTCACCATTTCATATGTTTCAAACAAATTCCGATTAAGACACATATGGAACGTACAAGCTATATCCAAAATCTATTTTTCGCTAGGTTTGGATTTCATGTCAGAAATCATCAAAACTTCTCCATCACTCGAACAGTTCTCGATTATGTTAGTCTCATCTGAAGTATTTGATTATTTCCCATGATTTGCAATCAAAGTACTTATTGTTTTGTAATTTGTCGCAATCCATTTTAACGTGTTATTTCTTCTTACAATAATAACAAACCCAAGTATTGAAATTTGATCTCAACTTACCCCTTCTTCAATCACCACGAACAATAAGGCCGTCTCCATCTCAAACCTCAAATCCAACCAGATGCTTCATCTTCTTTTTTGTAATAAGACATCATAGGCATCTTCAATGATGAGAGTATCATGACTATATAAGATTGTGTCCCTAAATAAAGTAAATGACGTGAGCAGCATTCACAAAATCATTAAGGTCAGATCTTCTTCATCAAACTTTATGTCTAAAGTTTTCAAATCAGCAACAATCTCCTTGAACACAACCAGATGATCTTTCAGAGATTCCGCCTTTTGCCATGCGATGAGAATACAACATCGCTTCAGATGTAATTTCCTTGTCTGACTTTTAGTCATGCATAATTGCTTCAACTTCAATCATAATGTAGTAGCCGTTTTCTCCTTTAAAACGTCCTGAAAAACATTGTTAGAGAGATGGAGATCGATATGTGAAAGTGCCTTGTGATCTTTCCGTTGTTTCTCCTCCGTAGTCTAAATTGTGGGCATTTCGTCAAATTCCAACAATGCATCATCCAAATCCATCTGTGCGATTACAGCTCGTATCTTTACTTGCTACAATAAAAATCTTGTATTGCGATTCAAAAATAGAATTTCATACCTCATGGCTGCCATCAATAACAAAAAGTTCAAACAGATCACAACCAATAGCTCTGATACCATTTACTAATAAATTATCCAAACATAAGCAAATATTAACCATCTTAAGTCATCCATAAATTGAGCATCCCTTGCAAAACGTGAGGAAAGCATGGAAAATTCGACATACCAAAATTTTCTAATAGTATTTACAAAATTTATAGAAAAAATCTAAAAATAACGATCTCATTTTTACAAAAGATGCTTACTTATAAATCTGGTCATATTAGAGCGTTTAAAGAAGTACTTGGTACTATAATAATTAGAGGAACGATCCTAGTTTACCATTTTAACTAGGGTGGTAATGGCCCCATACCATCCATTTGCCTGATAGATCGATCTTAGTTTGGCACAAACTTTATTTTATTATAGGCATACGGCTAGATAGAAATGACCTCTCAATTTCACGAGCCGAATAGGCCCAAACGTGTAGGCCAATTGGTCCATTATTCATTTAAAAATCCATTTTAGAAAAATAAATTAATGGCCCTGTGGACTACATTTATAATGTTGAATGGTTAGAAAGAATGTTGGTGTTTAGTGTTCCAATTTGTAATCGTGTTGTTCGAACCGTTAATATTCCTAGTTTTACCTGTACAAAGATAAGCCACTTGCAATCACATGACGTGACTATTCAACATTTAAATGGACAATTTTTGTCCTTTTGGCATTAATTTGCCTGTGCGAAAGGTTAAAGATGCATCTAATACAAAGAGAAAGTTGAAGACCGATTCATTGTATTTCTAGTACATTGATGTGCCCAACTCGTATAGACCAAATAAAATAAGAACTAAATATCAATTATTTATTTTATATAAAAAACATGTAATGATTGGTGGTGGTCAATTAGTTTAAGTAGACAATAAATTAACTAAGCTCTAAAAATATCATGCACAACTTGAGTTCATGTGGGGCTAATCGATGGACAGATGCTCAACACTATAAAAGAATAAGAAGAGTTTAGTAAAGAAAATAACTATACGTGTCCCCAAATGGAATACAAGTTACGAAATAGTGACGTTACGTGTTAATTATTATCGAAATTTAGATGGGACATTTAAATATTTTATATATTATGAAATTATTTGATTATCTTACTTTCTGACATCAAGAAACTATTAAATTATTGTTCGAAAAAAGTAACTGTTAAGTTTCCATCGGTGTAGCTAAAAATTAAAATTTTAAAAATTTTCAATAAAAAGTAATGAAATGTATGATTTAAAATTCGTGTATGTCATAAATGTATAATTAAAATTAATTGTTGATTTAAACTTAAAATTTTTAAAGAATTTTTAATTCTTACCAAATAGGGGCTAAAATTTTTTATTTAGGACCGTATTCGTAGTTTCTATAAATTCGTCCCGAATTCTACTTATTTCTTGTAACAAAATTTGATTTAAATTTTATGAGTTCAATCATACTCATTTACTTTGAAAGGTATCTCGTACCCAACCCTCTCAACACGATAGCAAATATTAATAATAATAATAATAATAATAATAATAATAATAATAATAATAAATTCAAAAATTTGATCAGAATGAGACAAAGAAGGTAAAAAGTAATTTGCTTTTGTTGAGGTCATCACATAAAAGTAGTGTAAAATTATTCATATATTTTGGAAACACCGTAATCTCCCATTTTGGTATTTTATAACTGTATACAAATGAAAGTGATTTAAATTTTACTGTGTATTGCATAAGTAAAATTAATTGAGTCGATTAATAGAGCTTATATATAGCCCTTGTTTAAGCCTCATTTTTTTTTTTGGGAAGAATGAATTTTTGAATAGTGTATTGACGGGAAATGTGTGGTTAAAAAATAAGGAAAAGTTTTAGATTTACGTGTAATATTATTTTATTGAAGAATGTGTGATTGAAATGATGTTAAAACACTATTGAAAAATATATTTTTTCAAAAGAATGGAGCTCAAAAACGGCATAATTTTTAAAATAACAAATTTCATAAAAGATTTAAAATTAAAAATTAGGTTCTAGAGACCATCTAAATTTAAATAATCTAAACTTGGACTCATCGATAAATTTCTCTTGAATTTAAAACTCCATATAGAAAAATTGAAACTTTTAATGCTTCATCAAATTCAAAGGCTATATAGCCCCATTAAATTAAATTCAAATTTATTTTTTTCTCTCTTATTTTCAATTACACAATTTTTCGTAAAATAATATTATACTTAAATTGAAAAAATTTCTTTCTTTTTCAATCCGTCATTCTTAAAAAAATATTATTCCACCCATTTTAATTTGGAAAAATGGAAGCCAAATTGGGCTATAATTTATCAATCTCTAATACTAACAATTCATACTTTGAAATCGCCATTTGATCACCTGAACTAATTTACTCTATCAAATCATCAAACCTTTGTATTTCAAACCATTTGAACCAGCTCTTCGAACTTTGATTGGCAAGCTCTCTTCGGGCCCTCGAGGATTTGAAAATATCGCTTTGGTTCAAATGTAGTCTATACTAATATCACTAATAAAGAGATAAAGATAATATTTAAGGAGGAACTCATGCATATTTCTATTAACGAGCTTCACCACTAAGCATTTGCACATTATGGCAAATCCTATTGCTTTTGGAGTAGACAAGAATCGAATAAAACTTCTTTTAGTCCATTGTAATTTTCAATGCGCAATGGGTCATGTGACCCACCAACTAAAAATTGAGTTCTTTTTTTTTCTATTTTAAAGAAACCAGATTTGAAGCAGAAGAACGCAAGCCCGAAAAAGCTGAAAAGCTTTGAATGAAGTTTTAATTTTTTTAAAGAACGTGAAAGATTCATTCATAAAAAGTTATATGCCTCATTCTTCGGGAAATTATTTCTTTTTGATGATTTCTTTTGTATTTTATTGTAAAATGGAATTGAGAATCCACTTAAATGGTCCAATTTCCACCTTATTTTGGAGATTTTATGGTGATGAATACTTACTATGATTTTTTCTTTATTTGGATTGAAATGTAGTTGATAATGTAACTTTTGGTTGTGATTGAAAAATAATTTAAACATAAATATGTGTTTTCTTTTGATTATCGCAATGTTAAATGAAGGAATATTCGAGATAAAAGTAATGAAAATGATGTTGGAGATAAAAATGATGACAAACTTGGTGATATTCAAGATAAATGTAAATATGCATTTTTTGCAAGTTTGATTGTGCTCCACTAACTCAGATGTCTACGTCTGTCACTCTGTGTGTGCACGTCTACTTTGTCTTACATATATATTTGAAAGTTATGCAATGTAATGTTTAATGTATATTTTATGAAAAGTGATTTCTTTTAAAAGAAAAATTGTGTTTCTAAAGTATTAATTCATATGCAAAATTATTTTACTAAAAAAATATGTAATTAAAAACGAGTTGGGCTTAATGAATCTTAAAGAATATGTACGAAATACTGGAGTAATAAAGTGAGAAACAAAAGGTGAGTAGCTCATTGTGGACAAGGAGAAAAATGCAAAATCGCAACGCTAGCTCTATGTTTATAATTTGTAAAAGTTTGATCTCCAATCTTTTGAAAGGTGAAACATTGATCTCTATTGTTTCAATTTTGTTCGAAGTTCGTTTAGAGGAACATTTTTTGTCCAAAGATCTGTTCAAATGGCAGCCTTATATTGTAAAGGCAATTACATCCTTACAAAAAGTAAAGAAAAGAGAAAAGGTAGCTAGAACATAATGTTCTCACTTTTCATTATCATTTTGCAAAACGTTCATACCTTTCTTTTTTGACATTTATTCACAATTAACATCTAGATATGGTGAAGACCTAATAAGACCACAAAGACCAGCAATTTCAATGGTAATATTTTCATATCAAAATGCTAGATGCATCCACCCAAACATAAAATAGGGAAAAGTTGAAAGGTGGTAAGAACAAAAGAAATTTTATGCAGCAAATCCATGTGTAAAAATTATTTTATTAAAAAAAGTGTGTAATAAAAAATGAGTTTGGGAATAATAAATCTTAAAATATATGTACAAAATAGTGGAGTAATAAAGTGAGTAACAGAGGACGAGTTGCTGATTTTGGACGAGGAGAAAAATGAACGTTTTGCATAATAATAGTGAAAAGTGGAATCGTTATGCACTAATTGCTCAAAAAGAAACAACCTAGGAAAGAACATATGGAGAACACGAATTAGAAATAAATGAAAATACTTGCCATTGCTCTTTTCAGTCAAAATGCCACTACCACTTTCTCCTTTACCTTATTATTCTCTTAGACGGGATAAAATCAAAGTTTCACAGGTCGTAACTAAGGGGTCTACGTATTAGAGACAGGGCGCGACAAGTTTAGGTTGGTTTTATCGGGTGACTAACATTACCATATATTAAGGGGTAACCTTTTTTCTTCTTCTAACAATAGTACCTTGCATGTTTTACACATATATTTTTACAAATCATTGAGATTAACCATACAACAAAATTGAAATGATAGGGACTAAGTTGTTATTTTCTAAAAGTTAGAGACAAAAGTACTATATGTGTTGAAGATCGAGGATCAAACGTAAAATAGGGTGCAAATATAAAATAAGTAGAATAGAAAAAAGAAAAGCAAGGGGAAGAGAACAAAATAGCTGAGGACCATCCAGTACACAGAAAGAGGCAACAACACAACCACTGGGCTCTGCCTTTCTCTCTCCTCTGTCCCTCTTCCTCTCGCCCACTCATAATTATTCTGGTCTGTCCTTCCTCCTTTCTCTCCCTCTATTTTTTTTTTCCTCATTTTCATCTCTCGAAATTTTCATTTAATTCTGTTTTTATTTTATAATTTGCATTTGCGTATGACAGTACAAGAAGATTTTTAGATTTTGCATGTTAGCAGTTTCTTTTTCTGTGTTTTTTCTTAACAGTATTGAATTAATTTTTTTGTTCACGATTTTATATTGATGATATAATTTGATTTTTTTTTTTTATAGGGTTTTCCCAGCAGATCAGTTTCTGCAATTCTCTACTGAGTTTTTCGCCGGACCTTGAAGGGTTTTTTAGGGTTTCTAGGTACTATGATGGTGGAGCTTGTCAAGTGAAGTCTTTGATTCAAGAGGGCAAAACAGACTTCTCGCGAGAAACTTTCATTCTCTGCTGGGATTTTTATTTCTTCCGTAAAATCTTTCAATTTCCTGCATTTAATTATATGAACAGTGTCATTTGTATTTGATATGTGAAGAAAGGGTTTGATCTGCGAATCGGTGGACATATTTGAGGTTCTTTTTTGTCGTTCTCCGTTTATTGTTTGATCTGTCGATTGGGTTTTGAACTGATTTTGTCTGAGGCAGAATTCATTTTGAATTGTTGGAAAATTTTGGGATTTTAGACAAGGGGTTCTATCTGACTCCTTTTCTGATATTTCGTAAATGGGTGATGATTGGAAAAATTGAGTGTTTTTGGGTTGCCCAATAGTGTTAGGTTCTCGGATTTAAGGGCAAACAAAAAATGGATGCGGGAGAAGTTTTTAATGGGGGAAATGAAAGCAAAAGTGAAACCAGAAGTCAAGGATTAAATATTGTGGACGAAATCAATATAGCAGAGCCTAAATCAAAGCCTCAGTGTTCGCAAATGGAAGTGATGGAGATGGAAACTGATGAAACTGGAGATTTAACTGTTAGCAATGGTGGAAATGAGACTGTAGTTATTAGTTCACCGAAAGTTGAGGGAGGAAGCAATGGGAATGTGGTTTTTTCTAGGGAAGCTCCACTTGTAAGTCGGGAGGATTTGAGCATACCCACATGTAGCTGTGGAGCTGAGAAACTTAAATCCAGATTGGCTGCTTCGGATTCTGAGCCTGGGAAGAATGAGAAGAAATTTAGTAGACAAGATAGAATTGAGTTAGGGCGGTTTTTTCAGGGTGCTGTGAGTTCACACGATTGGGAGCTTGCAGAGAGTCTGATCTTGCTGGCAGATCCACAGACTCTAAATGACGCTCTCTGCATTTCTTTAGATTCAATCTGGTTTTTGAGTACACAACAAGAGTTGTATGGAATTACTGGGTTGATCAAGAAGATTGTCGCCAATGGGGCATATGACTTCACTCGAGCTGCACTTCGGACTTCGTTTCTCGCTTCCTGTGTTTCTGCCTGCCAGAGTCGAACAATGAGCCTGGCAGATACTGTAACTGTGATGGCACAGAGGTATAATACTTTCTTTGATACACATGTATTTAGAAGCAGTATTACTGTTTATTTTACGGAAATGTCAAGTAGAGTTCTTTTAGTGCCTGTAATGTTTCCTGTTATTTTTCTTTCATGTTTTCCGTCAACAGAATATAGTGAGTGCTTCCTATATATTTTTCTCTCAAACCTTGCTGGGGAAGGCTGGAAATGATGCCTATTCTTTAGCTTGAAGTAGTTTACTTCTGAGTAAATGATAGCCAGTATCTCTGGAAACCTGAATGGCTGCAGTGAGGATGACAATGCATGTGAATTATAGCTAGATTTCTTCGTTATACAATATGGAAGAATTGTATAAAGAAATATTAAAGTTTAAAAGGTGTATGAGGTAAGGGTGCTGAACACTCTGTAGGAATTAGCAAGATGCCAAAGAGGGGCTTTTTATATAGCATGTATTTCAAGACCTAACTAAATTTTTAGGGATTCAATTTTACAGCATTCAACTGTAGTCTCTTATGGTGTCATGTCTGTATAATTGAGTAAGGAGGAACCTGTATAACCAGGAGAAAAATTATGCTCTTGTGTTCATGGTTCTCAAAGGACTTTCTTGGCCCTTGTAAAGAAAGGTGCCCTGATAATTGAAGAGACTTGAAGCTCATCCATGTCCTTTGTACTCCGTCTTCCAATCACCCAAAATTTCATCTCTAGTTGATGAAGCTTTCATTGTGAGATTGTCTACCAGTACATTGTGCTATCATGTTACAGTTTGATATTTGTTCTGGCTATATCGTATGTTGTAGGTGTTGTTAGTTGCCAAGTTACAATGCTAACAGACTTCTCTGTTTATTGGGCATGACTAGGTGTGTTTGATATCATATGGAATGAGTACAATTAATGGAGGGGACAGAATATTGCTTATCCAAAGAGGATAAAATAATAAAACTAGGGGTGTATTTGGTCTATGAATTTTGCTAGTTGTACAACAACCCTGGTTGACAACCTCCTCACATGAGGGGGGCTCATGATTTTTTTATTCATTGTGAGCCACCCTCCCATGTGTGTAGTTGTCAATCCCGGTTGTACATGTAGCATGGCCGTTTGTCTATACACCTTACATCCATCATGATGTAATTAGAGAGGGAAGCAGGTTCACATAGTCCATGAAATTGGAAGATTTTGGCTATTCATCTCTGAAGATCCAATTATAGCTTGAGGTAGTTACTATGAATTATGGAAACTGTAAGTCTGTAATTATTATCCAGACCCAGATTGAAACCTCAGTTTGCTGGGTAGCTAACCTACTTAATTTGTGAGTGGCAACGAGAATTTAACTCGATAATATGTTTTCTTTTTATCTGTTAGCATTTCTTTTGTTTATTCAAGTCATTTCAGACATTTCTAGCGTGATAGCTCAGAATTTTCCCTCCCATCTTAGCAGGTTGCATGAACGACTACAGGAATGCAATGGTGATGAAGTTCTGAAGGCAGAAGCTGGTGCCAAGGTCCAGAAGTTCACAGAATGGGCTCTTAAATGTATAAGTTTCCACTCTCGTTGCCAGGGAAATAGAGACAGAGTGGGCCGCAACTCTGCCATTGAGATCCAGCTACAACTATCAGCTTTCAAGACCTTTCTAGATCTTGCTGGCAATCATCTTACGGGGAAGGACTTTACTGAAGCATTTGATGCAGCTTGCTTCCCACTTACACTCTTCTCTAGTTCATTTGATCCTGGTTGGGCATCTGGTATATCAGCAACTGCTATCCAAGGATTGTTGGGCATGCTGGTTGAGGGTGGTGCTGACAATGTCAACCAATGTTTTCTTGAAGCTTCACGATTTGGGAGCACAGAGCTTGTTCGCATTTTATTGCAGGTAACTTAATCTGAGCATGCTAATAGGTTGGCCTTGGTGCTACTGTGGACCATTATTGCTAGTACTCGATTATTTCTGGTATAAGGTTTGTGGACACTGCATTATTGCGACTTTATCAGTTGTTTCAGGCTATCACTTCATGATGCATTCCCTCTCTCCATCCTTCCCACCCATGCCCCCCCTGCCTTTTCCTTCTTACCCTCTCTGCATAAATTCCGCGCATCCCACATTTGGTGTCAGCTAATTGAATTCTTTTGCCAAAAATGCACACTTATTTCAGCCCTTGTAAGCATTAGATTAAGTAAGGAAATTTCCCCTTTTGATAATTTAGTAATTTCTGTTTTTGCTAGAAATATTCAATATAAGTAGGACTAAGATTTCTGGATAATGAGACTAGATTTGATATTCAATGATGTTGAAAATTCCTATTTGCTTCTATCTCCTAATTCTCCGATTGTTCTTCCCTGTTTCTATCTTTTTTCTCTTTCCTATTTGGTGATTTTAGTGTTTTTAGCCTGACAATTTTATTCGTATTCCTTATGAAAACCCTTTTTGGTATTTTATTTTAGAAAAGCTACAGCAGAGGACTTTATACTTGTGCATATTACTTTCAGAGTTCCTGTCCTTGTATTTTAGCATTTCTGATCATTTGATTGTTATTTAGGAGAAAGATGAGCGACGATAGAATGTTGTCTGAGTGTTGATTTTTGTGAATGTCATAAAATTTTCTTGATTATTTTGTTCAAATAGCATCTGTATTCACATTAGCATTGTGTTATTTAGGTTCTTGTAGACCATGAAGCTAGCATCAACATTACTCTCTCTGCATGTTGCAAGTATAAATTTTGGTGCAAGTTCTTGTCTTATCTTGACATATTTCTTGTTTCATTCTTCAGTCTTATTCTTAATATTTGCCTGACTAAATTGGCCTGACATAAGGTTCATATGTTTGTCATTCTTTGGGCCTTAGATTGCTCAAAGGAACAGCTTGGATGTTGATGTTGACCTAGCTTTGGGCTTTGCTTCCCATTATTGTAAAATTGGCACGATGGAATGTCTAGTGGAAGAGGGAAATGCCATGGCTTTCTTGGGTCCCTTGATGAGAGCTGCTGAGAGGGGCTGCAAGCCAGTTGTCGAGTGGTTCGTTCAAAGGGGTTGTCGGGACATGGAAATTTGTCTAGCTCTTACGGCTGCCACCTCCAGCAGTCAAGTAGATATAGCAGCATATCTTCTCCCGCATGTTCCACAGCATGTTCTTGCTGCACTCAGCATTGAGATTCTCAAGGCTGCTGGTGAACGAAGTGGTGGATCTCTTGATGGGGTGGCATTTCTCCTGCGTTCAGACTTTTTAGGGGATCCTGCCGCTACTTACGCAGTTGCTGACAGCATTGCTAGATCTGACGACGAGGCTGTTGCTCATGACCTCAAGGCTTTTCTTCAAGAACATTGGTCAGAGGCAGCTTTCTTAGATGGACTGAAACAAGGGGAAGTACATTATTTGAACCTCGTGCAGATTCTAAAATGGGGCAAATCTCCCATCTGCTTAAGGGATCTTCCTGGCCCTCTGAGGGTGGCAATAGCTTACCTTCCACTGTATAGGGAATGCATTAAGGCAGGAGGCCAGTTGTTATCACAGCGGCACAGAGGGCAACTCGTGGAAGCTGCTAGAAGGCTAGGAGGCTTGATACTAGAGGAGCCGGGACAGAGAATAGAATTACTTGCTGTCTTAGAGCATCATCTTCCTCCATTTTTGCTTAATGCACCAACTGCCTCTTAGCTATACAGAAACTCAAGATTTTGGGAAACCCCCCTCCCCCACTACCCACCCCAAAAAAATCCCTCCTCTCCCATGTTAAAGATAATAATGACATAATATCTCGGTTGAAGATGATCAAGTTCTAGAGGTTTGTCAGTTTCCTTAACGTCTATGAAGGTGGCTACTGCCTCAGCTTATACAAAGCATACTTAGAAGTGCGTGTAAAAGCTGTTAGATTGAAGCTGCTATTTAGATGTTTTTCTATGTGATGGGCATGTATATTGGTTTAATTCATATTTGTGTGTGACGCATGGCATTTTTGGACATTATAGTCGACTCGTACTTGGATGGGGGATTGCTAGGTAAACGTAACTAGTCAAATTGCAGTCTTTCAGTTAAAAGAAAAAATTGCAACAGAGATAAAAGCAAAATTTACTGATAACTTAGGGAGAGTGTTTGGTGATTAAGATGAAATCTGCCATCAGTTTGCTTGTACAATGTTTTGACATAAAATTCTCGCAGAACATGGCACTTTGAACGTGGAAAATGAACTATTTTCACTGTGACCTCAAATTGCAGATCTAGACACCATTACACCGATGGAGCTTTTTACAGGCCAAGTTGGTGTATACATGGGTTGGTAAAATTTAAGAAATCTTAAGGGTAATATGGTAAATGTGTTGGTCGACTGAGAATAAGACACCGTGTTTGTATGGATATAATTATAAGTTGTTGAGATTATAATATGATAGTAATGAGTAATAAATAAGTGAGTAATAATTGTAAGTCTTACGAAATGTGATGTTTGATTTTGACCATTAAGTTAGAAAGAAATTATAATGTTTTCCAAACGTACAATGCATTGTAAGTTGCTCTAAAATTATGTTGTGATTGGAATGAATTGTAAATAAGTGGACAATAATTAGAGGTGGACGTGGTCAGATTTCAAAGAGAATCAAACCTAAATAAATAAAAATTACTGGGCATCTTGAACTAACAAGTCCAGCTTTAATTATTTCGGTTCGTTTCCGTTTTGTGTCGTAATTAAGTTTTTCAATGTTTTCATAATTTCAATAATTATTTTAATTCTTCAAATATTTGTCGTTTTGTATAAAGGTGGTATCAATCACTTGTTTTAAATTAAATTAAAAATACTAAAAACACAATTAATAAGTTGTCTAATAAAATTTATTCACCAACGTACACGAAAGATCAAAAAGTAGATAGTAACAATGAAACATAGGTGAATTTCCTTTCTATCTCACAAATTCTTTTGCTTCAGGACATCAAATCTACGTGAAATATAAGTAAAATATATCTATAGTATTGTTAACACTTACCAACCATCTAAGCCAACATGGGTGTTTTAAGCCAACATGGGTGTTTTTTGTGCTTATAGATACTACTTATAAGTAGGATTCAAACATGCTCATAAGCTAAACTATGGCCGGAATTTCAGTTGGATCATTGAACTTTAGGGTTTGTTTGAACCCCATTCTGTGGAAGAATAGATTTTGTAATAGTATTTTTTTCGAATATGTATAATTTAAAGGTAGAGAAAAATTTTGGATTTACATGTAAAATTATTTTATTGAGAGAAAGTGTTGTTGAAAATGAATTTGGGGTCAAACAAGTGCTTAATTTGTTTATGAGTTACTCAACTTCAATTTAGCTTCAATTGGATGGCCGAACTTCAATTTTATTTTTAAATTTCACCACTTCATCACTTCTTGACCCCAAATTGGTGTCGTATCCTAAATGGATGAAAGTTGTTCAAATGAAAATCATATCACAATAGACCTTTCATATAATGGATTTGCTATTTATACATAAAATGGTACATAAAGAGTTACAATAATTTTATATGGTGGGAAAAGATTTGATGAAAAAGTTGACTGTATTTTAAATTGATAAATGATAAAGTGACATGTGTTATTATGTAAAATTTAATGTACATGTAACAAGATCCTCATATAATAGTTACATAACGTGCCAACATACCACTCTATGTCAAAATATTAGAACACTTTTTTAATCGATAAATATTGCCAAAACGTTCAATATTTTGAAGGTGTTATACAACAATTACATAGAAGATCAATTACGATATATCTGTCAATCATTGTTCATGTTTTAAATAACATCAAGTAACAAGATATGACACGATAGATAAATTTAAAACTTAATTGAAGTTCGCAATATAGATTTCATGATGATTCTGAATGGAAATTTTCACATGAAAATGATTGCCTATTGCAACAGTTCAAAGGAACAAGACAAGAATTCAGAAACTGCATATAGGAAGAAGAACTCACGTAATATGTTTTCAACGTTTGAATCAAATAAATACTGATGCTTATTTCCACGCCAATTACACATACTTATGGGTCGAGGACAACGTCGCATCTCGAACGTTAGACGACACGAAAGCCAAGATCATTAGGAGTGCCAAAATGCATATAGGAAGCAGCAAAAGCATCAACGGTGGTGGTGGCAATGGAGGAAGTATCAATGGCAGTATTAGCAATGATGCTGTTAGGCAAACCAGTAGAAATAACGATTCCAACCTAAACGTTTTCCGACCAGAGAACGAACGAAGATTCTCCGATTTACGTCCCTCGACTAACTGGACAACGCCGTCCCTTTTCAATAAAGTAGGATTCCTTGCTGCTTTTACATCCATCATGCTGTTCAAGTACTGATCTTGCAGATTCATGAACCTATTCGACATTGCTAATTTTGGTTCGCGTTGTTCATTAATCATTGAGATACGGATCCCAAATGCAAATCGAGTTCGAGTTCGAGTTCGAATTCTTCACAATACCAATCTTAGATGCACCTCGGGATCGAGTTCTTGGTGATTCAATTAGGTCGCTGCTTCTACTATTCAATATATCCTTAATAGTGAATGCAAGCCAACAAATGGATCTTTTGCACTGAGATAAATCCAAGTTTCTAAATTACGGGCCAAATGCGAACCCCAAGTAATCAGACCAACAAAATAATTTTTCCTGAAAAAAAAAGAAAAAAGAAAAAAACACTTCGGATCAATACCAAATTCAGCTGCAACTAAGATTCATGGTGAAATGAAAGGAAAAGAAAATTATATTCATCGATTTCCAAAATTATATGGGTACCAAGAATTTCCTATTTTCAAAAATAACAACCTTAGAGCACAATCAAGAAACAAAAAACGGGAGATTAAAATAAAATTCAATAATAATCACAATAACACTATTTAAGAATATTTGAAGCCTAGAATGTAAAAAATCTAGCCAGAGATCTAAAAACATACAAGAAGAGAGAGAGAGAGAGAGAATTTATCTACAAAATCAAGAAAAGTAGAGGTAAAATCTTGGAAGGATACCTATAGTTTGTGTAAAGCTGCAGCAAAATGTGATGCAAATTGAGCTTCTGAAAAGTGATCAAAACTTAATGCTTTTTCTCTCTATTCTTTTCTTTTCACTTTCAAATTCTAATATTCCAATTCTGCAAAACCAGCATTTTCGTGCAAGAAAAACTAAAGTTGGGTGGTGGGGAAAACCAGGTTTTGATTGAAATGGAAATATAGAATGACAATTGCCAATTTATGTGTATTTTTAGTCAATCTTGAATTATCTGCTTAAGTTAAAGGTGGGGTGGTTCGATTCTTTGGTAAGAATGAGATTTGGGATGTCCGGTGGCTTAGATACACCAATATTCAAGAAAACTCTAATATCCTATTCTATTATATTCTAGAGAGAAGAAGACACACATATTTAGATATAGATATATAGAGATAGAGGAATGGAAGGAGGGAGGAATTCAGTGAATGAGAAAGACAAGTGGAACGGGCAAATTTATGGGTAAATAAAATGAGTGTGTGTGTGTGTGTGTGTGTGTGTGAGTGAGAGAGAGAGAGAGAGAGAGAGAGAGAGAGAGAAGGTTCTTCTCCCCTAGACGTTACTGCGCTCACTGACCCTCATGTTCGGTACAAAGGAAGAATTTTGATGGTTACTTGTCTTTATTATCTATATTAAAATCTCATCCTAACTGTGATCCGAAAAGTTTGAATGATTAAATGGATGGTAGAAATTAAATAAAAATACTTAAAAAAATATATATATACCAATTTTTATGTAATCAGATTGAAAATTTGAGTGTTTTTAAGAGTAATAATATTCATAATGATGACTATTGATAATCATTTTACATGATATACTTGTGGCAGTTGTGTTGTTTAATGTATCCTTACTATGAATAACATTATTTAGTTTTCTGTATTCCTTAAAATTGTCTTTTTAATCGATGATAATCTTTACTGATAATGATCAATTACATTACTAAGCTTGATTTGAAGTTTATCGTCTCTTGAAATTAGGCGATCTTTATTAATGATGAATTACATTATTCTTCTCGATCAATCTAATAGTGAAAATCTCAATGATCACTGTGTTTTCAACGTCTCTGAATAATCATCTTACTTTCAAAGTAATTTTCACTGAAAAAATCTATTTCTTGTTGAGATATTTACTTTTAAAGTTGTTTTCTAACATTCGATTTTCACGTTGTTTACTGGATAATTTGAAAAATCAATGATTTAGTTTACCACATCCTCAAAAGTGAAATGGACATTAATGTTGAAAAAATATAAAATTTAATAGTTATTGAGAAATAACTATAAAATGTACCATGGTAATTCAAATTTTTAACTCGACGATTCTATAATAAAACACTCTTTCCCTCATCCTTGATTAGGGTAACCCTCACGTAACACATTTTAATAAGTCAATATTCAACAATTTCATCACATATTCCATCAAGAATTTTAGTCCCATACAAAACTATAATTCCATGGAAAATGGCTGTGTTTGTAATACCATATTTCACCTAAATAGTAGGCGGAAATGAGTGTTAGTCGCCAATAAGTCCCATCGTCGATAAATGACAACCTCCTAATTTCACGGTTAGGATTAGGTCAGGGGTGTAGCCTCATCACAGCGTTGTTATTATTATTATTATTATATTTTACATTTTTTTTAAATGATTTTGAAAAAATAAATAAAAAGTAGAATTCGTCCAAACATTGAAAAAAGAGTTGTCTCATTGCATGGAACTTAAAGCGTTTGGTGTCAATGCGTCGAACCAGGTCAACTCAAAAAACACGACATCAAATTAGAACTTTCATCGTGTTTTTGGTTATTTATTATTAAATAAAATTATTGGATGAAAATTCAATGAATTAAATCTATAAGAACCGCAAAGTCGTGTCTTCTGATTAAAAAAATGAATCAGTTAGAGCTTGTATGCAAAAGATTTTATT
>NC_036258.1:4161930-4165361 GCF_002742605.1 Olea europaea var. sylvestris | reverse complement strand
AAAAAACAAACGACATCAGTGCGTTCAGGACGTCAAAATGAGTAAACTGCCCGAAAAAAGCTCGCCGGAGGTCCGGCACGCGCCGCCGCCTTACTAGGTGCGCCTCCTCCTGCTGGTCATGGTTCCATGGTCCATTTCGCCGGAAAGTCAATCGGTTGGCCGGAAATCAAGTTTTTCAGATTCGGTTAGAATGTGGAAATGGTGATTTCTTGCTGGTTTTTGATCGATTTTTGGACTAATATCACTCCTCCTAGCTCTGATACCAGTTTGTTTGGGATCCTAGGAGTTCAAACAACCAAAACAACAATCAACAAACAAGATTCAAGGCAAAAAACAAGAAAATAAACCGGAAGAATACTCCCCTTCTTTGGCCGAAATCTGTCCAGCTTCTTCTTCTTCGTTTCAGCAGCTTCTTCTTCGAATTTATGGGTGTTTTTCAGGCTCAGGAACAGCCTCCATGACTTGCAAATCACCTTCCAAGAGAGAGGGGAAAAATCTAATGAATAACCACCACCCTTTTGCTAAAACGAGAGCTCTACCTTCTGCTGCTGCTGGAATCCTCCAAAAAACGTGAGCTGCCCCCCCTTTATTTGAAAATGGTAGAGTGTACATAATGAAGGGGTAGGAAGAAAGACCATGCCTCTGCCAAAGGAAGGGAAGACCTTATTGTGTCAACCTCACTCCCATCAACTCACAACATTAGGTGGTGGGGTTAGGTGAACCATATCTTCACAATCACCTCTAGCTTTCGGCTGCAAAACCAATTTAGCTCTTAATACAGGATTATTCAAATCAATTTTTTCTATTATTGGTATTGGCGAATTTTTATAAATCCATCCCTCCTGTAAGTGCAGTGAAAGATTCTCTCTTGTCTCAGCCATCCATTTGACTTATGGCATTATCGGCTTGCTTTTCAATTTAAGTGATTTCATAACAAAAAAGAAAGGCCTCTCTCAGGATTAGTCCCATGCCTAGATGTAGTAGTTAACAAGTTAGGGTATGTAAATGCATTTCTTTCAGTAGATAGGTATATGCAGCTCACGTAGGTCGGGCCCAACTATTGAAATAGTAATATTGGGCTTGGGCTTGGGCTTGTTAAATGAAAAAGGCCTGGCAATCAATACAAACTGCCCCGAGCTATAATACGTTGTTATTTATCACGTGCATTTCATAATTCACTTAAAAGAGATTATAAAAGAAAAAATTCGTATTCACCTCATTACCCAAAAAATAAAAATAAAAAACAAAAGTATATTATGTATTAATAATTAAAAATACTTTCTTACAAGTGAAATATTTTAATAGTACTATATTCCCAAAAAAAAATAAAAAAAAATCAAACTAAACTATATTATGTATTAATAATTAAAAACACTGTCTTACAAGTGAAATATTTTAATAATACAATAATCCAAAATTAGACCCAAACAACAATTTGTTACTGAAAATTTTGAATTATCCTATCATTAGGTTTGTCATTTAATAGAAAGTCACAGCTTGTTTGGGAGCCATTTTTTGTCCCAAAAAATTGATTTTTGACTGTTATTTCACTATTCCAACCGTCATATTTGACTTCTTCTCTCACAGATGGATCCCACTTTTCTCCTAACGATCAAAAAATCAATTCTCAAAATCACTCCCAAACAGGTCTTATATAGCAATAATCATACCTTGGTTCCTATCTTCTACATCTGTCCCCCGAGATTCAAAATTAGAGGCTAGTCCCAAATAAATACTCGATTTCATTATTGAACTTTGTAAGGTAATGCTACGAAATTTATTGTGTTGCAATTAGATGTAATTCATGACGATATGAAACGTTTTCCAGATTCGTACGTATAATATGGAAGAATGTTTCACCATATATTTCCTGTCTTCCCATCTCGTATTGAATTGATTGCAAATATGGTGGCATGAAAGTATTTGATAATGATATTAAATAGATTAGGTACTATATCTATGTATCTGGGCAATCATAGTTACTAAAAAATATTATCTTGAACTCTGACTCCTCCTTGTTTTCTCGTCCAGATTTTCGTGTTTAGAAAGTATATATGTAAATTCCTTAGTGTTTGTGGTTCGCTACATTGTAGTACATGACATCTAATGTATTCCTCCGTTCCTAATTTTTGGAAATAAATTATGTTCTTGATTCTCGAATGCTCTGTAATGTAATTAACACATATTGGCATTGTTTGAAACAAATTGAATTGAGTAATGCTATTTACAGTTGTTTACTGTCGTAGTCGTCTTATGTGACGTGCATTTGACGGTTAGTAATTTGATACATTAATATGGTAGTTTTTTATTAGCGTATGCAACAAATCACTAGTCGCTATATGTATATCATGTAGGATAAGTATGATAGCGAGCGACATCAAATTACATTATTCAATTGAATTACATCATAGTAAGTTAATTTTTCTGCATACAAGCATTTTTTTACGGATAAATTATTAATTTGTCAGTAACAAATGGGGCTTTCATAGTCAACGCATGTTATTCTCATGTCAGTAGTCAGAACTCTGTAATTAAAGGTTGAACCCCAATCTTGAGGGCTCTCACCGTCCCGTCCCTAGAGTTTCGTGAAAGAGGTAAATCATGGGATGTGCCTCAACAGATCAGAAAATAAGAGTTGCATATACACTGCGCTTACAAGGAATCAAATTCCATTTCTTAGGAATCGAACCCCCACACTGCGATTGCCAGCAAGACGTGAGATAACCTCACTCCTATTCTTTGAAGTTTCAATGACTCGTTTAAGCTCACGTTCGGGTTCCTAATACAATCGGGTTATATAAATATTTCACAAAAGATCAACATCCTGTTGAATGGAACATATGCTATTGTGATTGATCACTAAACCTAATGATCTTTTTCATGTTATCCTTGAATAGCGCATCATTACATTTCATCAGTGACATCATAAAATTCTTAAGATTGATCAGTAAACATTATTTTGCTTGTTCATCCAATCTCATAGATCTTTTATAAGATTTATTACTATTCGGTAATCTTGTGTCCGTATACTTTTTGTTATTTGGCACACAAGCTGTAACATATGATAGAAGATATGATATCATCAATTTCTATCAAAATCTAATTTTAATCCCACCAAATAAGGGCTAATTAAGTTTAACAGGAACCAAGCCAACAGGACATATTGCAAAATTAAACTTCTAGTCCCTAGATTTCTAACATTTATAAATTTGACGAGAAGACAAATAATACAACCATCCCGGCCCTTAGGGCCAGCTCGAGAATTTTGGGATCCCGATTATGGACTTTTTTAAAGTACTAATTTTTAGCCTTTATAAGCAGACCAATTTTGAGTAGTTTTAGTAGTGATTTTACAAAAATCCAACCCATGTTTGAGAGTTTATTATTTTCATAATTTTGTAAGAAAATAAAATTACATATATGCCTCCCAT
>NC_036258.1:4140699-4155140 GCF_002742605.1 Olea europaea var. sylvestris | reverse complement strand
ATTACCAATCGATGTTTGTAAATGTGATGTAAATATGCGTAAATTCGTATTATGTTGCAAGATAATAAGAAAGAGAGAGTAAAGTGTGGTTTCTTGTATTGATTCTTGCATTAGCCTTTGTATGGGGTACATGGGGGAATATTTATAGTGTCACAAGTTAGATCGTGACCTTTAGTTTGGGGTACACGTGGCCTCATCCAATTAATTTACGTGTCAAATTGTAGGCATCAGTTGCACCTAGCCTGCTATACATTTAGTGATTGGCAGAGCCGCCTCTACTAGTAACAAGAATTAATATTTACACTCATAACAAACGTCCTATCAATCATTCTAGTAAGATCTTTGTGCGAGGATCTCTTGGGAGAAGTGTCTATAGAAGATGCTGCTTTGTGCTTCAGAGGCTTCCACCTCAGCTACAAAGCTTCGGCCAATAGGGCCTCGTCCACCTTCAAAGGGCCTCGGCATATGGGTTTTGAAAGCTCCTCAAGAGGCAATGATAAATAGGCCTTGGTATATATCGGCCGGGGCTTCTGTGGAGCTCGGCTTGTGGACCTCGGCTATGCAAATCACCTCGACTTGAGTGTCACCTGGTTCGGCATGAATTGGCTGTGGGCCCCGGTGGGTTGCCCAAGTGTGCAAACACGTAACATCTCTAATTCTGATTTTTCATTTTTCACAGACATGTATTCGACCATTTGAGGAATGAAATGTTATTAAACTTTGGTCAAATTGAGTTCCAAATAATACCAAACATGAACGCGGCCCGAAAGGTATTCTAGCCGTCAGAGTTTGATGACACTTCATTACTTAAATAGTTAGACACACGCCTTCATAAATGGAATTTTTTTTTTGATAGGTATAAGTGGAAGATTGAGATTAGAGAGACGCTTTACAGATGGTTAATTGGGAAATAAGACTTTATAAGTAGCTTTTCACATCTTTCTCACCAATCAGCCCTATCTCATTATACAACTAGTTGTATGTGGATGAGATGAGAACAATACATAAATTCTACATATAAGAAACGCATTTTAAAACTAACAAACTCCATTAAAATTTTCAAAAATCAGGTGAAAAATCGATTTACTACTTTTTTTTAATTATAATATAATATATTTAATCTCACTAAATTTTAAATCCAAGCCCTTATCTTTCTCTCTACTCTCTATTCTCTCCCTACCCCTTCTTCCCATCGGAGGTGACCATCGGCTCTGACGACTACTCCGATGACCTCTTCGGAGATTGCTGCGATGATTGCTCCGACAACTGCTTCAGTTCCGATGGTAGAAAATCTCTAAAAATTGAAAAAAAAAAAAAAAATCCTCCCTCTATACTCCATTGTAAAAAAATCTCCAGATATTTATCCATGACCAGATTTATTGTTCGTAACTATACCTGTATTTTATGTAACTATTTGTGATCAAATTTGTTTTCATTGTGATTGTATGTGACAATCTAATTTGTAACTATATGTAACCAATTCACTGACCTGTGTTATTTGTGATTAACTGTGACTAAATTTGTCCTTAATGTGACTAACTGTGACAAAATTTGTATTCAGTGTGATTGTCTATGACTAGGTCAATCTTAATTGTGACCAAGTCACGATCAATCACAATCAACAAAAAATTGGTCATAAACAATCACAACGAACACATACTAAATCACATGGGGTCATCACAAACAAATCTGAGCACACCTTAAATCCACAACAATCACTATCACCATCACTTCCACCAATACCTTAAACAAACACTAATAACCACCACCAACAATAATTTGATGTATAACCATCTCAATTACAAACGAACCACCCACAGTTTAAAAAACACCATCTCGACCACCAGCAAACCACCAACAAACACTAAGGGTATGTCTGATAAGCCAAAATTTTCCCTAGAAAATGGAAAATGAATTTCAACTTCCACTTTTGCATTGTTTGATAGCATTTTTTTTTTTTACCTAGAATTCATTTTCCACTTTTTTTGCCACCTAAGCTGAATTCCACATTTCCTTGAATTGGAATTCTCACCAATACGGTGAGAATTCCAATTCCGGTCACTGTACCAATTTATTTATTTTTTTGTTGGTAATGGAAACAAATTCTAAAAATTATAGTAAAAAAATATTTCCCTTTAATTGATAATTTTTATTTAAAACAAAGACAAACAAACATCAAAAGATAGACGATTTTCTTGGTTCTTTTTTTTTTGCGATGGAAATAAATTTCATCCCCAATACCAGTAAAATTTATCTCTTGAATTGACAATTTTCATATAAAAAAAGTTAAACGAACAGCAAAAACTACTTTTATTTCAACATTTTCCACGTGAAAATTTATACCAATCAAACACAATAATTTACAATTCTTAGGAAAATAATTTCTAGGCAATTCAATTCAATTCCATCTTTACAATCAAACGGACCCTAATAGCTTTTTTACCCTACAATGGTGTTGATTGCATAACCACCACCACCACCACCACCACCACCACCAACTATCAGATCTGGTCACAAATTAGAACCAACAACTCCGGTTCGTCGCTGGTTCAAACGCTGCTACACGAGTAGCGATGGCAGCAACATCACTAGCATCGCCTGCTGCTGCTGCGATTGGGGCTTAGTTTAAATGCTGTGACGAGTCACTGCTTCCAACGACGATGGTGCCGTCAATGCGGCGAAGCTTCTGCTAGAGATGGTGGGATGAGGATGCGTGGGTAAAGAGAGAGAAGATAGAGACAAGGAAGATGGTGAGAATTTTAGGTTGAGAAAATAAAATTGATTTGGGATGAATGAGATGTTTTTATTAATTATAATTATTAAAACCTAATTATCATCTTATTTATATCAAAAAAAAAATTCTTCTTTTTTAACCACACATTTCAACATAAATCACTATTCCATACTCCAATTTTTGAAATTAAAGGGCCACACATAGGGCTTAATCTCGTTACTTTTTTGAAAATTAGTCATTAAATATAGGTTTCTAGGTAATATTCCCTAATTGAATTGGTGGTTAAGATTTTTTGGGCCTGAAAGTGAAAATGAATAATTGGACTTAAATTTCATATATACTAATGAGAAAAATTCATAAGTAAGAGTTAAGAGTTTAAGTATCACACGTCAAAATCAAGAAAACAAGTTTCAAACTTCAAAAATCATATTTTTATTAAAATTTATTTATGATTTAATTAATTAATTTATAAATTAAATATATTTAAGTCACAGATTTATACAATTTGATAACAAATTAACGATTTAGTTAGTCACTTATTATTTTTTGATCACAAATAAGAAATTTTATTTCACAAATTATTTTACGATCACAATTCATAAATTTTATAGGTCACAGTTTATTCATCGATTACAAATCGAAAAATTTATAAGTCACGATTTATTTATTGGTCACAAATCACAAATATTATAAGTCACAAATTATCAAATTATCGATCACAGATTAACAATTTTTTAAGCCACGCATTATTTCTTGATCATAATTTATATTTTTTATTTGTGACATATTGTTTATTGATAATAGATTAATCAATTTAATTGTCACAGTCAATCAAATAATTTGTGACCACTACCAACACCCTCGACTATTATCTCACCACTATTTTCAGCAGCACCACCACCATCGTCACTAGAACCACCACTACCATCGGACCTATCATCACCAACATGAACACCACAACATCATGACCAACAAATTGCCACCATCAGATCAAATCAACTGCCAATAAAAACCAAGACAACCCTTGCTATTAGATCTCCAGCCACCAACAACCACCTCCACCTCTGCCAGAAATCACTACAACCATCACCATCAAACACACCAACAATATCCAACCCACAATCTCACCAACACTACCCATGTCACCATTGCCAACATGAGCACCTTTATCATTGCTGGAAACCGCCATGATTGCCACCACCAAACACACCAACTATACCTAATCGACAACCTCACCAACATAACCAATGTCTCCATCGCCAATACGACAACCGTCGAAAACCATCACAACAATAGCCAGAAATTACCACCAAATACCCCAAAAAATACACCACCCCACAACCTCACTAACACCACCCACATCAACAACACATGCGGAAGCAGCAAAAACATCATATCCAGAAGGAAAGACACTATCCTCGACTACGACAATGACATCGTTGCTCATGAAACGTTGCAGCGCTGCCAACCACGCACTCGTCGGAGAAAAGACGGTGTCATCGACATTGGAGTAGGCTGGGCTTTTTTGGGTGTTGCCATTGGTGCCCATGGATTGTGGAGAGTAAATGTTAAAATTGGTGCCATTGATTTCTAGGGAGTAAAACTAGAGAGAGAGAGAGGATAGAGAAAGTGGACTCGTAATTGGTTTAATTGGTGATGAATTATTAATAATAAGTGTTCAATAATTAATTAGCATCTGAATTTTGAATGATAAAATGATAAGTGAATTTTAATTCGGCAGAAGAATAGAGAAGGAAAGTGATGAGAAGGGGAGAGAACAGAGTTGTTGTAATTGTTGTTTTTATTTATTAACTTCTAATGGCTATTTATAGATCAATTACAACGTGATAAGCAAGTAACCCAACAAATCTAGAATCAAGGAATAATAATTCAACTACAAACTAACAAGAAAGAGTAAATAATCACAGGAGCTATTTTTAAGCAGCCACTACGTGTTCAGCACATTTCATGGCTTTTGTTATTCATCAGCTTTGGACTGGGTCTTCATGCAATCCATGCACACGTCCATCTTCAAGCAATCTGCCATCCATGCAATCCATGCACACGTCCATCCATGCAATGCACACATCATTCCTCTCCGCCCAGAGTATCCTTGTCCGTAAGGATGAAGCTAGGGTATTGTCTCGAAAACCGCCATAAATTCTCCCAAGTTGCATCCTCTTCCGGGGCTCCTGCCCATTTGATGAGTACCTCGGTCTTAGGACGATAATTTTCCTTTTGAATGACATGTCGATCAAGTACCTTTTCCGATTTTGATAGGATGTTCAATTCATCGAAAACTGGAGGAAGATTTGGAGATACTGCCGGTCGATTACCAAATGTTTACGCAAGAGGCTCACGTGAAAGACTTCATGTATTTGTGACCCTGGAGGTAAGGCAAGACGATAAGCTACTGGTCCAACTTTAGCAAGGATTTCATAGGGGCCGAAGAACCGATGAGCTAATTTCATAGAGCTTCGGAAGGCCACAGAAGCTTGGCGATACAGCCGAAGTTTCAAATAAACGTAATCGCCTATCTGAAATTGAACCTCCCTTCGATGTTGATCTGCTTGTGCCTTCATTGGATCACGGGCCATGGTTAATTGGTGACGTAATTCTTTAAAAATGGCTGGTCGGTCTCATAAATAGTCATCAACCGCTTGTACTGATGTTGTGCTAGGGATGTAAGGAATTAGGCTTGGAGGTTGTACGCCATAAACTGCTTTGAAAGGAGTCATTTTTATAGAGGAATGTATGCTTGTATTATAGCTAAATTCAGCCCAAGGTAGCCAATCCAACCATTTCCATGGTTGGTCCCCAGTAAAGCACTGACGATATTGCTCGAGGGTCCGATTCGTGACTTCTGTCTGACCATCAGTCTGAGGGTGATAGCTGGAGCTCATTTTAAGTTCAGTCCCCTGTAATTGAAATAGATTTTTCCAGAAAGAACTCATAAAGATTTTGTCCCTGTTACTCACAATTGAATTGGGAAACCTATGTAATTTTACAATGTGCGAGACAACTGTTTTAGCTACTGTCAAGGCTGTAAATGGGTGCTTTAGAGGGACAAAGTGGCTATATTTAGATAGCCGATCAACAACAACCATAATCACTGTGTACCCTTGTGAATGCGGTAATCCCTCCACAAAATTCATTGACAAATCAGTCCAAATTTTAGTTGGAACGGTTAAGGGTTGAAGTAGGCCTGCAGGGGTCATATAATCTGCCTTGAAACGTTGACATACACTACATTGGCGTAAGAATGTCTTGACTGATTTCCTCAAGCCTGGCCAGGTGAGACTTTGTTGGATGCGTGCCAAAGTCTTATGATATCCGAAGTGTCCACCTACAGATGACGAGTGCCCATCGACTAGTATAGCATGGAGTAGAGATGAATTAGGACTCAAGAATATTTTCCCTTTTCGAAACCACACCCCATCACGTTTCACATATTGATGTTTAGTTTGATTGGAACTCTCCTCCACCAGTTTATTATAGAAGGAATCCTGAAGTACCTCTTGTTGCAAGTACTTCTACCAATCAGCTTTTAGGAGAGAGATAGCTAAGAAGTTGACTTCTCCCACTCGTGACAATGCATCTGCCCCTTTATTCTCTTGACCCCAGTTGTACTCAATGATGTAGTCATACCCAAGAAGCTTCGATAACCAACGTGTTTGAGCAGGAGTAGTATGCGCTGTTCCATTAAAAATTTGAGGCTTTTTTGATCAGTTTTAACAACAAAAGGTCGACCTAGAAGGTATGGACTCCACTTGTGAATAGCTTTTACAATGGTGAGCATCTCTTTTTCATAGGTAGATAATGTGAATGCTGACCCCTTCAATGCCTCGCTGAAGAAGGCAATAGGCTGTCCCTATTGAGATAAAATAGCTCCAATGCCCATTCCACAAGCATCACATTCAACTACAAATTGTTGGAAAAAATCAGGAAGTTGAAGAATAGGAGGAGATGATAAAGCTTCTTTTAATTTGTTAAAAGCATTTTCTACTTCCAAATTCCAAGTGAACCCGTCTTTGGCTAATAGACGAGTCAAGGGAGCTGCAATCCCACCAAACCCACTAATAAATTTTCTGTAATACCCAGTGAGACCCAAAAATCCACGCACCCTTTGGCGATTGTAGGAACTGGCCATTCGGTAACAGCTTGAACTTTAGCAGGGTCGACTGCAACTCCTTTTTTTGATATGATATGCCCCAAGTAGTCCACTTGTCTTACTTCGAACTGGCATTTTGATTCTTTAGCAAATAGGCAATTAGACTTCAAAATTCGTAAGACAATATGTAGATGAGAAATGTGTTCATGCCATGACTTGCTATATACCAGTACATCATCAAAGAAGACCAAAATAAACTTACGGAGGTAGGGCTGGAAAAGATCATTCATTAAACTTTGGAAAGTTGCAGGCGCATTAGTGAGTCCGAATGACGTGACAACAAATCCATAGTACCCTTCATGTGTGCGGAATGCGGTCTTTGGTATGTCACTCTCATGAATCTGTATCTGATGGTATCCTGATCATAGGTCAAGCTTTGAAAAATATCTAGAGCCATATAATTCATCTAGTAATTCATCGATCACCAGATGAGATATTTATCCTTTATGGTGATGTCGTTGAGAGCTCTATAATCAACACAAAATCGCCAACTTTCATCGGCCTTTTTTACCAACAATACTGGAGAAGAAAAAGGGCTTCGGCTAGGACGGATCAGCCCCAAGTGTAATAGTTCTTGAACCATTTTCTCGATCTCGGCCTTTTGGTAATATGGATAATGGTAGGACCTAACATTGACTGGGCCGCTATGAGGTTGAAGCGGTATTTGGTGATCATGGATACGAGCTGGTGGTAGTTGAGATAGGGCTTCAAACACTTGCTTAAACTCCTCAAGAACATTATCAAGGACTGGGGGATGACCCTCTTGGTTTTTGGATGGGGAAAGGGATATTAATTGAAGGAGCAAGCTAGAACCACAGATATAATGGCATTTCTTCTCACTGAGAGCCTCTAATCCTGCATGCTTTATACCTGGAAAAGTGTGAATGGTCCCACGATCTTGAAATGTCATGGTCAGGCTTTGGTAATTTGTTTCTACCGTTCCCAGAGTTGCAAGCCATTGAACTCCCAAAACTAACTGACAGGCAACTACTGGTAAAATGTAAAAATCAGCCTTAACTTGATATCCTTGAATGTCTAAAGGTATGGCCAGACATTTCCCTGTACAATCAATTTTTTACCCATTGGCAACCATGACTTGGAATGTCTTATCACGAGTTACGGGTAAGCCACACTTTGTTACCAATGATTTGATCCACAAAGTTATGTGTACTCTCCCCATCGATCAAGATCGTGATCTCTCTGCCCTTTAACTTGCCTTGGAGTCTTATGGTTTGGGGATGTTCCGTTCCAGCGATGGCGTGGAAAGCAATTTTAGGCAGATTCCCTGTAACTAATGGTTGCTGCTCGACATCTTGCAAGTCCTCTTCGGTGTCTATCATGTCTTCCATCATGAATAGCTGAGGTCGTTGACATCGATGTCCAGGAAGGAATTTTTCCATCACAATAATAGCATAGCCCCTTTTCCATACGTTCTCTGGCTTCTTGGCTTGTGATTCTTTTGAAGGGATTGTGATTGTTGTTTGGGCTGGTTCCTGATTTAAGCACAAGTGGGGACCAAGAACCCCAACTGAATTATTAGGCCCTAATTTTGGTTGTGGACCGAGCACAGAAGGACGAGGGAAGTTAGCTGATTTTCTTTATAAAAAGTTTCTTTCTTCAATTAACCTAGCAACGGCGATGGCATCTGAGAGTGTTCGAGGCTGTTTGATTTTTATGTCGAGCCTTATCTTGTCACATAATCCGGCTATGAAGCATCCAACAAGAAAGGATTTCGGCAAACCATTTACTCGGTGGGATAATTTCTCAAAAGCTTCTTGGTAAGCTGTGACAGTAGCGATTTCCTTGAGTCAAGTGAGTGCTTCAGAGGGGTCTTCATAATCTGTTGGCCCGAAGCGGAGTAATAATGCCCTGGTAAAATCTGTCCAGGTCACTGGTCCTTTAAACGTGGAATACCATCGATGCCATTGGAGAGCAATTCCCTCAAGATGAAAGGAAGCAAGTAAGACCTGTTGATCAGGAGTGACTTCATTGAAATCGAAATACTGTTCAGCTTTGTAGATCCATCCACTTGGGTCTTCTCCATCAAATTTTGGGAAGTTGAGTTTGAGATGGTGATTGTTATGGTGTGAAGATGGTTGAGGGTGACTGGCTGAAGGTCGGCCAATTTGATGGGATGATTCGGTCGAGGTGAACGGGTTTGTGTTTGGGTTATTGGCATGAGGAATTTGTCATGTTCGCAGGGTTTGTCGTTCTTACAAAATTGTCTGTAGCGTAGTGTGAACTTCGTTAATACTGGATTCATGGCGTCCCAATATTTCATGAACTTCATTTCGAAACTCAGCATTGGACTGATTTCGAGTAGCCATAATTAACCAGAACTTGGACACTATAGGTTATGGGCTCTGATACCACTGATAAGTGAATTTTTATTCGATAGAAGAATAGAGAAGGAAAGAGATGAGAAGGGGAGAGAACAAAGTTGATGTAATTGTTGTTTTTATTTATTAACTTCTAATGGCTATTTATAGATCAATTACAATGTGATAAGCAAGTAACCCAACATACTAATCTAGAATCAAGGAATAATAATTCAATTACAAACTAACAAGATAGAGTAAATAATCACAGGAGCTATTTTTAAGCAGCCACTACGTGTTCAGCACATTTCATGGCTTTTGTTATTCATCAGCTTTGGACTGGGTCTTCATGCAATCCATGCACACATCCATCTTCATGCAATCCATGCACACGTCCATCCATGCAATGCACACATCATAAAACTGAAAATATGATATGTGAAATGGAAACTTTAAAAATCGCCATGCCTGTAATTTCCACTATGCTAATTTTAGAGAGTTTGATAATTTGGTTAGTTATAATTTTTTTGAGGTTTGTAACTTGTCGCGTGAAATTTTAACACGACACATCAGCTACAAAGGGAACGATATTAGGCAGATTGAATGAGTAATAAAATATTTTATTTGGATTATTTAATTGAGTTGTAATTTTTTTTTTTATCGTCACAAACCATTTTTGAGTTTAATGAGTAAACAGTAAACCACTTTGAAGTTTAGAAGGTGTTTGATACCCATTTTTATGGAAAAATGAATTTTAGAATGGTAGATTAATGGAAAATGTGTAGATAAAAAAAAAATTTGATTTACGTGTAATACTATTTTAATGAAAAAATTTTGATTTACGTGTAATACTATTTTAATGACAAATGTATTGTTAAAAAGAAGAGAGAAAAATGAGAATCAAACAGAACCTTAATAAGTAAATCGTAAACCACACAGAATAATGCCCCGAGTACAGGGCATTATTCATACAGGGGCCTTACAGGTCCCTCATTAGGGCAGGTCAGTGGGTCCGACCTACATTAAAAAAAATAAAATCGTGTGGGCTTTGCCTCTTGTGTCTATCATGATAGAGGCCTGTGAGCCTCTGCCCTGTACGTGAATCTTAACCCAATCACACAACCCGTGGACCCGCAGACACCCACGCAATAGGGGTCCCACACAACCCCCGGACGTCCTGTTGTTCAAGGCTTCAAGCAGCAGGGTCCTAAGTTGTAACTGTTTATTCAATTAGACTCCCTCGAACAAAACCCAAAAAAAACATGCGTCACTGCAAATGATCGTGACATAACCTAAATTTTGTAGTTATCCCGAGATAATAACGATTTAAAAATTTGAATCATCCACCCGTGTATTAAAAAATCCAATCTGCATATTAATATAAACAACTTGCAACAATACGTAACATATTTTCAATAATTTATTTGCATCATGTTTATTTCTTTAATAAACATGATGCGGATAATTGACTAGTCCTTTAGAGCTCCCGGCCCCATTTACTACGGAGGTGAAAAAGGTTGGATGATTCTTCTTCTTCCTTTTTTTTTTTTTTCTCACTAATTTATTAAGATTTAGAATTTTTATTTTCTCTGCGTATGCGTATTTCACAGGTATGTGTGTTATATGTTAAATTGAACGTGGTTTTTTCATCTTGATTACTATAGGTTCCAATTTCTCGTCGGGCCTGTGAAGGTAAAACCTTTTTCTACTTTTATGATGTCGAATGAGATTTGTTTGTTTGATTTTGAGCTAATAAATGGTTGACTTTGTTTCTACTGTATATTGGATTCATAAGGATATTTTCGTTACTGAAGCTTATAGATATTTTATAATTTCGATTTTTGAGCTGTGAATGGCTAATATTTGTTTTTCTTCCTGTTAACTGGATCTCTTGGAGCATAACTAAAGATGGATTTTATGATCTGAAATGGTAATTATTCAATTCTGGTTATTTGAGCTGCACAATAGGTAATTTTTGTTTTGTTTTTTTCCACTGTTCATTGGATTTCATGGAATATGTTTGTTGTTATTTTGATGGATATATGCTTATGAAAGATCTGAAATGGATAACTGAAAAAATACTGGTTGATATGCGTGTTCTTTTGTCAACTAAAGTATGGATTACAAGCATATTTGGCTAAGTTTAAAAGAGAATCAAAAGATTAATTTGTTCGAAACATGTTTGGATTTATTACCTTCCTTATATTTATGTAAACAGATGATACTTGATTGAAGTAAATCTCATCTCACTGACAAAATGAGTTACTTATTCCAACTTTAACTAATGATAATTATTTATTCTTAAACTAACTTATTTACTATTTTACTTATAAGTGAACTCCTTAATATTAGGGCAACATGTGCTTATCTGAGACATAACCATTAATGTGAATTTTTTTCCTCTTTGAGTGATTTCGATGACTAAGATGAAAGGATTCCATTATGTCCGTTTGAGGCTTTCATACTTTGAACTGGCCAAGATGCCATCAGTGTTTTCTTGGTTCTTTAACTTCAATCTGTTACGTTTTCAACGTCTTTTGAGTATGAATGGATATAAAGTCGATCCGTTCTAAGTTCTTTAGTCATACTACGTTAATGGTGGCAGTTTTTGACTGTATTCTTACCCTTATGCATTCAGTCTAGCAGTGTATGGTAGCATCAAGCTATTCATTGTTGTGTAAAAATTTCTTCCAAGGCTATAAGTAGCTCAAATTGACCTTTTTTTGGGATGAAGATTTTAATTTCACTGGAAATGCCACAAACCTTCAAGTTTTTCCTGAGGATGCTGGGAATGCCAGTTCAGTTGGCTTCTTGACAATAGTTGCATTCAGAAGGCCCTACAGAAATCAATAAACCAAAATATTGGCAGGAAAATAGATGAATCAAATCGACATGGACCGCAACGAAGACAGCAATATCTTGCCAACTCCAGGGGCGGTGGGTTTGGGACAAGAATCAAGTAGGGGCAAAAGAAAGTTAACCTCAAAGGTATGGAGTTGCTCTATTTGCTTCCTTCAGGAATCACATTTTATATAGCTGAAACTAGCTGGGTGACAACTAAAAGGTTTATAAAACTGAAAGAAGGCATGGCGGGATAACATAAAACAAGGATGCCAAAGGTTGCATGGGAATGCCCCCAAATTATAGGGTCTAAAACCACTGTCACCAATTTTATAGGTTCTTAGGGTCTCTCAGTTCAGCACGAGGTGCGCAAAAATTGTTCAGTATTAGGGAGGCTTTCTGGCCTAAATGTTCTGGACCCTAAAAAATTTATTCTCTTGGTTTTCTGAAATTATAAAACTGTGTCTGGTCCAGCAGGGTGCTAAATAAAAGAACTTTCAGTTTAGACACTCTTCGTTTCAACAGAAAAAGAAAACAAAGCATAAAAAAGAGTGTACACATTGAATAAATTTGTGCTAATAATTCAACGTGTACTGAAGTACTTAGTTGCTAACTTGCAGTTTAGTTTGGAGAATCTTCCCGGTGCTCTAGTGTTAGCATACCAAAGCTTTGGGGTGGTATATGGAGATCTGAGCACTTCACCTCTTTATGTTTATAGAAGCATATTTGTTGGGAAGTTGCAGAATCATCAAACTTCTGATGCAATATTTGGTGCATTTTCATTAATATTTTGGACCTTAACGCTCATTCCTCTGCTGAAATATGTATTTATGCTGTTGAGTGCCGATGATAATGGTGAAGGTATGCTAAAACAGCTCTGTTATACGATATTAGCCAATAAATATTTGCTCCCGCTAGTTCTGACCAACCATAATTCAATTACCTCAGGTGGTACTTTTGCTCTTTACTCCTTGCTTTGCAGACATGCAAAATTCAGTTTACTTCCCAATCAACAAGCAGCTGATGAGGAGTTGTCTGCTTACAAATATGGTCCCTCAGGACAGTCTTCAACATCTTTAGCATTGAAAAGGTTCCTCGAGAAACACAAGAAATTGCGTACACTTCTATTGCTCGTAGTATTACTGGGGGCTGGTATGGTAATAGGTGATGGTGTAATTACCCCTGCAATTTCAGGTATGATAATATCATCGTTGATGTGGTTCAAATGAGATCAGGTCAAAGACATTTAATGTCGTCTTCTTCATTATTTACTGTTTCAGTATCGACTATGGGTCAAGCGTTATGCCAAGCTAAACGACTTTTAAGACATTTATTTCTTTAATGACCTTACACGAGTCTATATTGTGCTTTGACACTATTGATGTTCATTTTATACGTGACACTTATACAAGGGTGTTCATTTTGTGCTATTGCTAATATCTAGTCATGAAGTTTATATTTAGATTGTCTATGATTGAGCATGAATAGAAATGAACCAAATCTTTTACCCCATTTAACGAAATGATGGGGCTTACTTTAGTTTAAGTAGTTTTTTATATTAAGATTAAGAACAGAACAGACACATTTCAACGTAGAATACTCTAACCCAAAACAATTTTTAAGTAGTCATGTTTGTTATGCAATTGATCCTTTTGTCTTTTTTCCCTTCCCATTATTAATGTACTTTTGGGCATTTTCTATTTGCTATTACTTTCAGTTCTTGCACGAAGCTCTGTTTTAGTCTCTCCACAACCATTGTGTACATATATTTTATTGCAGTTTTATCATCAGTATCTGGTCTTGAAGCTGCTGGAACAAATTTGACCCAGGGTATGTACTGTTCTGCGTATTTTGTTGGTTAGACTTGGGTTATGGATTCTTTGAATACTGGTGTGTACTTATATTTTTCTGGACCGAGTTATTGTCTTGATTATCAAAACAATATTCTATCTGTAGGAGAAGTACTATTCATTGCTTGCATCATATTGGTCGGCCTATTTGCTTTGCAGCATGTTGGAACCCAGAAGGTCGGTTTCTTCTTTGCACCCATCATTTTTCTCTGGTTGATATCAATTTTTTCCGTTGGGCTGTATAATACAATACGCTGGAACCCGAAAATTGTGTTGGCTCTTTCTCCACACTATATCATCAAGTTCTTTAGTCAAACTGGTATAGATGGATGGATTTCACTTGGAGGAGTTCTCCTTTCAATAACAGGTAAATGAAATTCTGAAGCTGTCTCTTGTAAACATTATAGTCATTTTTTCTTTTGTTAGGTTTAGACACGGGCCCTCCTTCTGAATAAATCGAAATTTTTTCCTACCTTTTCAACCACACATTCTCAAAAAAAAAAAAAAAAAAAAAAAAAAAAAAAAAA
>NC_036258.1:4134940-4139912 GCF_002742605.1 Olea europaea var. sylvestris | reverse complement strand
CTTCTGTCTGACCATCAGTCTGAGGGTGATAGCTGGAGCTCATTTTAAGTTCAGTCCCCTGTAATTGAAATAGATTTTTCCAGAAAGAACTCATAAAGATTTTGTCCCTGTTACTCACAATTGAATTGGGAAACCTATGTAATTTTACAATGTGCGAGACAACTGTTTTAGCTACTGTCAAGGCTGTAAATGGGTGCTTTAGAGGGACAAAGTGGCTATATTTAGATAGCCGATCAACAACAACCATAATCACTGTGTACCCTTGTGAATGCGGTAATCCCTCCACAAAATCCATTGACAAATCAGTCCAAATTTTAGTTGGAACGGTTAAGGGTTGAAGTAGGCCTGCAGGGGTCATATAATCTGCCTTGAAACGTTGACATACACTACATTGGCGTAAGAATGTCTTGACTGATTTCCTCAAGCCTGGCCAGGTGAGACTTTGTTGGATGCGTGCCAAAGTCTTATGATATCCGAAGTGTCCACCTACAGATGACGAGTGCCCATCGACTAGTATAGCATGGAGTAGAGATGAATTAGGACTCAAGAATATTTTCCCTTTTCGAAACCACACCCCATCACGTTTCACATATTGATGTTTAGTTTGATTGGAACTCTCCTCCACCAGTTTATTATAGAAGGAATCCTGAAGTACCTCTTGTTGCAAGTACTTCTACCAATCAGCTTTTAGGAGAGAGATAGCTAAGAAGTTGACTTCTCCCACTCGTGACAATGCATCTGCCCCTTTATTCTCTTGACCCCAGTTGTACTCAATGATGTAGTCATACCCAAGAAGCTTCGATAACCAACGTGTTTGAGCAAGAGTAGTATGCGCTGTTCCATTAAAAATTTGAGGCTTTTTTGATCAGTTTTAACAACAAAAGGTCGACATAGAAGGTATGGCCTCCACTTGTGAATAGCTTTTACAATGGTGAGCATCTCTTTTTCATAGGTAGATAATGTGAATGCTGACCCCTTCAATGCCTCGCTGAAGAAGGCAATAGGCTGTCCCTATTGAGATAAAATAGCTCCAATGCCCATTCCACAAGCATCACATTCAACTACAAATTGTTGGAAAAAATCAGGAAGTTGAAGAATAGGAGGAGATGATAAAGCTTCTTTTAATTTGTTAAAAGCATTTTCTACTTCCAAATTCCAAGTGAACCCGTCTTTGGCTAATAGACGAGTCAAGGGAGCTGCAATCCCACCAAACCCACTAATAAATTTTCTGTAATACCCAGTGAGACCCAAAAATCCACGCACCCTTTGGCGATTGTAGGAACTGGCCATTCGGTAACAGCTTGAACTTTAGCAGGGTCGACTGCAACTCCTTTTTTTGATATGATATGCCCCAAGTAGTCCACTTGTCTTACTCCGAACTGGCATTTTGATTCTTTAGCAAATAGGCAATTAGACTTCAAAATTTGTAAGACAATATGTAGATGAGAAATGTGTTCCTGCCATGACTTGCTATATACCAGTACATCATCAAAGAAGACCAAAATAAACTTACGGAGGTAGGGCTGGAAAAGATCATTCATTAAACTTTGGAAAGTTGCAGGCGCATTAGTGAGTCTGAATGACGTGACAACAAATCCATAGTACCCTTCATGTGTGCGGAATGCGATCTTTGGTATGTCACTCTCATGAATCTGTATCTGATGGTATCCTGATCATAGGTCAAGCTTTGAAAAATATCTAGAGCCATATAATTCATCTAGTAATTCATCGATCACCAGATGAGATATTTATCCTTTATGGTGATGTCGTTGAGAGCTCTATAATCAACACAAAATCGCCAACTTTCATCGACCTTTTTTACCAACAATACTGGAGAAGAAAAAGGGCTTCGGCTAGGACGGATCAGCCCCAAGTGTAATAGTTCTTGAACCATTTTCTCGATCTCGACCTTTTCGTAATATGGATAATGGTAGGACCTAACATTGACTGGGCCGCTATGAGGTTGAAGCAGTATTTGGTGATCATGGATACGAGCTGGTGGTAGTTGAGATAGGGCTTCAAACACTTGCTTAAACTCCTCAAGAACATTATCAAGGACTGGGGGATGACCCTCTTGGTTTTTGGATGGGGAAAGGGATATTAATTGAAGGAGCAAGCTAGAACCACAGATATAATGACATTTCTTCTCACTGAGAGCCTCTAATCCTGCATGCTTTATACCTTGAAAAGTGTGAATGGTCCCACAATCTTGAAATGTCATGGTCAGGCTTTGGTAATTTGTTTCTACCGTTCCCAAAGTTGCAAGCCATTGAACTCCCAAAACTAACTGACAGGCAACTACTGGTAAAATGTAAAAATCAGCCTTAACTTGATATCCTTGAATGTCTAAAGGTATGGCCAGACATTTCCCTGTACAATCAATTTTTCCCCATTGGCAACCATGACTTGGAATATCTTATCACGAGTTACGGGTAAGCCACACTTTGTTACCAATGATTGATCCACAAAGTTATGTGTACTCTCCCCATCGATCAAGATCGTGATCTCTCTGCCCTTTAACTTGCCTTGGAGTCTTATGGTTTGGGGATGTTCCGTTCCAGCGATGGCATGGAAAGCAATTTCAGGCAGATTCCCTATAACTAATGGTTGCTGCTCGACATCTTGCAAGTCCTCTTCGGTGTCTATCATGCCTTCCATCATGAATAGCTGAGGTCGTTGACATCGATGTCCAGGAAGGAATTTTTCCATCACAATAATAGCATAGCCCCTTTTCCATACGTTCTCTGGCTTCTTGGCTTGTGATTCTTTTGAAGGGATTGTGATTGTTGTTTGGGCTGGTTCCTGATTTAAGCACAAGTGGGGACCAAGAACCCCAACTGAATTATTAGGCCCTAATTTTGGTTGTGGACCGAGCACAGAAGGACGAGGGAAGTTAGCTGATTTTCTTTATAAAAAGTTTCTTTCTTCAATTAACCTAGCAACGGCGATGGCATCTGAGAGTGTTCGAGGCTGTTTGATTTTTATGTCGAGCCTTATCTTGTCACATAATCCGGCTATGAAGCATCCAACAAGAAAGGATTTCGGCAGACCATTTACTCGGTGGGATAATTTCTCAAAAGCTTCTTGGTAAGCTGTGACAGTAGCGATTTGCTTGAGTCAAGTGAGTGCTTCAGAGGGGTCTTCATAATCTGTTGGCCCGAAGCGGAGTAATAATGCCCTGGTAAAATCTGTCCAGGTCACTGGTCCTTTAAACGTGGAATACCATCGATGTCATTGGAGAGCAATTCCCTCAAGATGAAAGGAAGCAAGTAAGACCTGTTGATCAGGAGTGACTTCATTGAAATCGAAATACTGTTCAGCTTTGTAGATCCATCCACTTGGGTCTTCTCCATCAAATTTTGGGAAGTTGAGTTTGAGATGGTGATTGTTATGGTGTGAAGATGGTTGAGGGTAACTGGCTGAAGGTCGGCCAATTTGATGGGATGATTCGGTCGAGGTGAACGGGTTTGTGTTTGGGTTATTGGCATGAGGAATTTGTCATGTTCGCAGGGTTTGTCGTTCTTACAAAATTGTCTGTAGCGTAGTGTGAGCTTCGTCAATACTGGATTCATGGCGTCCCAATATTTCATGAACTTCATTTCGAAACTCAGCATTGGACTGATTTCGAGTAGCCATAATTAACCAGAACTTGGACACTATAGGTTATGGGCTCTGATACCACTGATAAGTGAATTTTTATTCGACAGAAGAATAGAGAAGGAAAGAGATGAGAAGGGGAGAGAACAAAGTTGATGTAATTGTTGTTTTTATTTATTAACTTCTAATGGCTATTTATAGATCAATTACAATGTGATAAGCAAGTAACCCAACAAACTAATCTAGAATCAAGGAATAATAATTCAATTACAAACTAACAAGATAGAGTAAATAATCACAGGAGCTATTTTTAAGCAGCCACTACGTGTTCAGCACATTTCATGGCTTTTGTTATTCATCAGCTTTGGACTGGGTCTTCATGCAATCCATGCACACATCCATCTTCATGCAATCCATGCACACGTCCATCCATGCAATGCACACATCATAAAACTGAAAATATGATATGTGAAATGGAAACTTTAAAAATCGCCATGCCTGTAATTTCCACTATGCTAATTTTAGAGAGTTTGATAATTTGGTTAGTTATAATTTTTTTGAGGTTTGTAACTTGTCGCGTGAAATTTTAACACGACACATCAGCTACAAAGGGAACGATATTAGGCAGATTGAATGAGTAATAAAATATTTTATTTGGATTATTTAATTGAGTTGTAATTTTTTTTTTATTGTCACAAACCATTTTTGAGTTTAATGAGTAAACAGTAAACCACTTTGAAGTTTAGAAGGTGTTTGATACCCATTTTTATGGAAAAATGAATTTCAGAATGGTAGATTAATGGAGAATGTGTAGATAAAAAAAAATTTGATTTACGTGTAATACTATTTTAATGAAAAAATTTTGATTTACGTGTAATACTATTTTAATGACAAATGTATTGTTAAAAAGAAGAGAGAAAAATGAGAATCAAACAGAACCTTAATGAGTAAATCGTAAACCACACAGAATAATGCCCCGAGTACAGGGCACTATTCATACAGGGGCCTTACAGGTCCCTCATTAGGGCAGGTCAGTGGGTCCGACCTACATTAAAAAAAATAAAATCGTGTGGGCTTTGCCTCTTGTGTCTATCATGATAGAGGCCCGTGAGCCTCTGCCCTGTACGTGAATCTTAACCCAATCACACAACCCGTGGACCCGCAGACACCCATGCAATAGGGGTCCCACACAACCCCTGGACGTCCTGTTGTTCAAGGCTTCAAGCAGCAGGGTCCTAAGTTGAAACTGTTTATTCAATTAGACTCCCTCGAACAAAACCCAAAAAAAACACGCGTCACTGCAAATGATCGTGACATAACCTAAATTTTGTAGTTATCCCGAGATAATAACGATTTAAAAATTTGAATCATCCAC